>NC_140591.1:1444448150-1445011154 GCF_964204655.1 Triturus cristatus
CAGTGGCTGATGTTGCATGTGGAGGGCTGGGTCTCACTTGTTTGGGGATTGGATATCCACCAAGTGTCTTTCCACAAGTGACAAGTGAGGTGGCCCCAACAGCCTCCCTTTTCCCCGAAAGTGTAGCAGGTGGGGGTGGTGGTGTATCTTCCCGGGGAAATTTATCGGACCTGGTGGTATGCTGGGGTGTTGGTGGCCTCCCCTGCCTACCCTGTTGTAGAGGTACTTTTCCCTCTGTGCTACCTTCTCCACACTTCACAGGAGTGGTTGTGGAAGTGTAAGTCTTTGCCAAACCAGCCCTCTGAAGGAGGGTGGTGCCAGTTGTGGCAGGCACCAGGTCCACAGTGGCCAGGGCAAGTGTTTGGGTGGATTTAGGGTCATGTGTGGGATGGGATGGCGCATGGAGGGCGAGGAATGTGAAGTATGCAATGTGGATGCATGTTTTTTATCCTTATGTTCCTGATGTGCTGGTTGTGGTGCGGTCATGTGTGCTTTTAGTGTGTTGTGGGGATGGTGTATGGTGTCTTTGTCGCTTGGAGTGTTGTTGTGTGCAGCGTGTGGATGACTGGGTGCCTGAGTGCTCTGGTGTGTGTGTGCTCTGGTCAGGTGGGGGCACTGGGAGTGTGGTAGCAGAAGGGACAGGAGCAGGACTGGGAGATTGGGACTGCAGAATGGCTGCCATCACTGTGGAAGCCAAAGATTGGACAGTTCTGTGCAGGCCACCCATGTCCTAATGAATGCCCTCCATGAAACTACCTGTGACAACTTGTTGCCATGATCCTGGAGGCATTCAGGAGCACAGTCTGACCCACACACAGCTGCCACTAGATGTCTATGGCCTCCACACTGAGGGCAGCAGGGGAGACAGTGGCAGGGGCAAGAGTGCCTGGTGGGAAGGAGACTCTACCCTTCTTAAGGCAGTGGGCACGGATACCACTTGGGGGAGTATCAGGGTGGGTGGACAAAGCACAGGGGTGTTGCGAACGAAGAAGCAGATGTTGAACTTCCTGTGCCCGCCACCACCAAGGAGTCACCGCTGGAGTGTGAAGATGTTGAGGTAGGTGTTTCAGGACCGGACTCCAGGTCACTCCTGTCACCCTCCGAGGCGCTGGTCCCTCAGTGTCGCTGTACTCCTGGGGACTAGTAATGACAGTAGCTTCCCCTATGGTGTCGGCCCCTCTCCTTCCCTGCTCTCGGTAGATGCTGCAAGAGACAGAGACATAGGTTGAGTAAAGTGGCCTGCTCACAAACATGATCATCTCATCACATCCTATCATTTGTAGGCACACCTACATGCCTGCAGGTAAGAGAGCTAAACATCAAAATATGTTGTGTTTTTCACACTTTAAGTATGAGTTCACTGAACTCCACAAATACAAACAGAAACCTAGACATTGTTAAGTGAAATTACCTGCTTACATACACTATGTTTGCCAATGAAGCACAACTACTGTTTATCAATGGTAACCACTTTGTAGATGTATAATTTAGCTGGAAGTCCACACAACCAATCTCTCAATGCACCCGAACATGATGCTCACTGCTGTTCACTGCCAGTTGATGTCTCTGAGACTCACACTGCTGCATATGTCACATGGACCCAGGTTTTGTTGGGATGAAGTGCTACCAAGCCCCGTGTACTAATGTTGTCACAAAGACAATGCACAATAGCATGTTTTGGGCAATGTGATGCAAGGCCTTTGCATCTTGTGACATGTCACATACCACACCATTTAAATTGCCTGCCAAGCCGTCAATGATCCAAGGCATGAGAGGGCCTTCTGTGGCTGAAGCAATGAGTGTCCTCCATAAGGACAGCTAATGTGTGCCAATACCTAGGCTCTGGGATCTAATATCCCTACATTGTGCCGAATGATGACATCCATTGCACATCAATTTCCCGAGAAATCACTCACGGATTGGAAGCAGTAGCCACAACTTCACCATGCATTCATGCATATGGACATACCTCCACAATGCACACAATCATACTGAGGACTGTAACTCTGAGTGACAATTTCTTTGGCCAACAATAGTCACTGTACAACACATCACTCACATCACAATTTGACACACCGACTGATCACATCCAACCATGTTAAGTCTACTGCCAAAACAATCTCAGAGGAGGGGAGTTGGCCTAACGGCTAGGGTGGTGAAACTCGAATCTGGAGAACAGGGTTCGAGTCTCGGCAATGACGCTGAACATCCTGTGATTCTGGGCAAATCACTTAATTTCCCCGTGCCTGACAAAAATGAATGTGTCCTCATGTAACGCAACTCATGCTATGTAAAGCGCTCTGATACCCGATACCGGGTCAAGTTCACGCTATATAAAACTCAGTATTGCCATGTGTACAATTATCAAATGCGATCATTCAATGCATCACTGCAATCATCACCATCTGCAACTGTGTCCACTTGCTGTCATTATTGCAGGAAATTCCTTTGTGTGATGCCTTGCTGCTGATATTTGACTAAATGTTTTGCATTGATGCTGTCATCTGTATTATTTAGAAAAACATTAACCATGGGACAGGTGTAACCTCTGCTACCACACTGCACCATGAGTCCAAATTTGTGCGTGTCTCTATCCACATACACATCATTACATGAGCACACTATTGTGGGAGCCACACAGCACACACAAGGCTGACAAGTGTACTGGGATACACACTTCACACAACGTCTTCTCCTGTGGAAGAATAACTCAGTTCAGACTACATTCACCAGATGGTAGATGAAAACATGTCAAGATAAATTGCTATGACACCGTTCATGTATTTCCCACATGAGAATCAAAATGTTGTACACATGCAGAACATCGGCACTCGCCACTGAGGCTACTTACAAGCCATTGCATCACACTAGAGACAGCACAGAGGTCCTGCTTTGCTCTGGGCTGGGATTAATGCAGTCACTCATGCGCAAAGTCACACTTAGCACAATACTCACCCCCACCTTGCTGCTGTTGGGCCCTCAAGTGTCCATACAGCTCTGGCTGTGTGAGTGCCAGGATACGGGCCATTAGTGGGGTCATGCTCCTGCTCGCCAACATGCCACTTCGAGGGACCAGCTCCATTGTCATTTCTGCAATGTTTTTGCTGAGACAGCAGATGTCATCCAACCTCTTGTGGCAGTGTGAATGGCGTCGGTTTGACACCCCCAGGGACCTAACCTAGTGGGCAATGGCCCTCCATATGTCCTTAAGCTGATGGACCTTGAGCTCTAGGCATGGGAGACAAGAAGAGGAATATTTTTAACACTGTGTTGTGTACCACTGTGTGCCAGTCCAGGAGCATGTAAACACATAGCACACAGATACATCAATGGACAGCAGATGCCATAGACCATGTCACATAGTACACTTGGAGCAAGCCATCTTATTACAATGTAAACATCTATGATGATGGGCATGCTACCTGCCCATCTCATACACATGCAGAGTGCCAGTACAGAAATCAAGGTGAAACATGGCCTCATCTGTGATGCACTATGTGAGTGAGCATGACATACGATACACTGTAAATGATGTGTAGTGGTCAGACTCACTGTGTCTTACACTACACACCCCTTAATGTCCTTGACCATTGCATAGCTATATGTGTCATGAAGGTCACAATTAGGTCCCTGATCTTACATTCTCCCACTCTTGCCACAAGGTGTAGGCCTGTCTTGTGTACTCCTCAGGCCTCTAATTGCTGCTTCATAAATAGGAGGGTGGACAGCACATATGTCTTTCTAAGTCATTTTAGTGATGGGACCTTGATACATTGTGCATTTGCTTGACAGGCCAACGGCTTTTCACTGATGAAAATAATGGTCCATCAAAAGAAGCACATGCATGTACAATGAGAATGATGACACAGTGCATGCACATGTGAGACTCTACACATAATGGAACCAAAAGAAGGATGACATGTTCACTGTACATTTAGCAGGTGTGTGAGAGGTGAGTTGCCACCAATATAGACAGATACAGGCCTTGTGCTCCTGTGCACACTAGCCACATCTCCATAGGGTCACTATCAAAGCAGTACACTCAATAATCAGTACCCTCTGGCCATTCTACCTTTTGCATCTCACAAATGATCATATGCACACTTAATGAACTATCACATGACATGGCACAGGGAATGTGTGTTCAGAGTGAGAGTTCCTCAAATCAGTAGTGTACAACTGCTAAACCATATCATATCAATATCATCATTGCATGCAGTCATGGATCTGGGGAATAATGCTATACACCCCTTTAGCGTAAAGTCATTATGCTAGGCAGTGTATCACACATTTACATGACCCATTCTTAGAAAAACATGTGTGATGTTTGTTTGGCTTTAATAGAGCTGCACCAGTGTCTCTGGTGCCATCCTCCCCACATACTCAAGTGCAAAAACGTCTACGTCATTTATGGCCCATGCTGATAGCACAATCTGAATGCATTAACTTTGGCTTGCATTCAGAGGCACATACTACTGTACAGTGACATAATGTGAGCATTCTGAGCACTCTAAAACTTTTACTCATACACTTACCAGTTCCCCCGCAGCACCATATAGCCGCCCGTACTGGCCAAGGACCTCGTCCACCAGGACCTCCAGATCCTCTGTGGTGAATGGACTGGCCCTGATGTTCTCTGTACCAGCCAAGACTGGGTCCAGAGTAGAGGTACAGCAGCAATTTGTGGTGATGAATGGCAGGCAGCAGTGTCTATATGCAAGTGACAGGTGTGGCTATCTCCCAGACATTTATAGGCACCTAGGGTTGTTCTGGTGATACTCTGCTGATGTAATTGGTGCGCCTGGTTAGCATCTTTCAATTGTGACCAATGCCTGTCACCGCAGTGGTGGAGCACGCCTACCACGATGTTTAAACTGAAAGGCATTACCACGATGTTGGTTCCCATTGGCTGCAATGACATTCGCATAGGCGGTGTCACACCGTGAGGTCAGGATGTCTCTACCGCAATCCTGCATCATTCATTTGTGGCCAATGCCTGTCACCCCAGTGGCGGAGCATGCCTACCGCGATGTTCAAAACTGAGAGGCACTACTACGATGGCGGTTCCCATTGGCTGCAATGACATTCGCACAGGCAGTGTCACACCACGGAGGTCAGGATGTCTCGACCGCAATCCTGCATCATTAAATTGTGGCCAATGCCTGTCACCGCAGTGGTGGAGCACGCCTACTGCGATGGTCAAAACTGAAAGGCACTACTATGATGGCGGTTCCCATTGGCTGCAATGACATTCGTATAGGCGGTGTCACACCGCCGGGGTCAGGATATCTCTACCGCAATCCTGCATCATTCAATTGTGGCCAATGCCTGTCACCACAGTGGCGGAGCACACCTACCGTGATGTTCAAAACTGAAAGGCACTACCACGAAGATGGTTCCCATTGGCTGCAATGACATTCGCATAGGTGGTGTCACACCGAGGGTGTCCGGATGTCTCTACCGCAATCCCGCATCATTCAATTGGGGCCAATGCCTGTCACCGCAGTGGCGGAGCACGCCTACCGTGCCTGCGAACACATTGTGCATTAGCGGTCTCGCTTTGCGCATTGCATCACTGATCGCAACACATTTACCAAAACCAATTTCAGCTCATTGAAAAGTGAATTGAGAGTGTGACATTTAACTTAAGTATGCCCACACATGTCATGGCAGTACACATGATTAACTGCATTGGTATGTCTGTACTCACATGTCAAATTTCATCCATGTGTGCATGTATACAGATTTCATGTTGAATTGGCTATCATTTTTGTGAACATGCTAATATGTGTAATGCAAACTCCTCCCACAGTCATGATGGACTGACCCTGTAATGTGTGTATATGTCTGTACACAGTGCTGTATTTATATTGTTAGTTGTCCAGCTTACACTCACTGGGCTCATTTTGTAATGATGCTGTGCTTAGTGTGACTAAAGCTTGAGGTTGTGCAGTAACAGCAGCTACATACAACTCAGCATTGATGCTGTTAGCCACATGTGCTGTATCTGCTAAACACAGGGCTGGGGACACATAATGTAGCAGTGAACCATTGAACATACACATAGTCAGATTCAGTTTTGACAGTAGTTATTATGTACATCCTGGCTACATGAATGACTACAGGAGATCAAGGTGTCTATGCATGTCACTTGTGCATTAAGCTGTTTTTACAGTCCTGTCAATGTTGTGGTTGTGTTAGTCATTATGTAAGCTTTTACACACTTCTCATCTCTGACTAATTTTTACATGTGTCCCTTGCCAGAATACGTAGGAGATGACCACCTGTGTATTAGTAATAACCAGAGCTTGAGACAATGGAGGATACCGACATCATTAGGAAATTTCGTCTGAATCGCCTTACCCTTCAAGAGCCATATGCTCAGTTAGAGCTCCATTTGAGGACTCACAGAACATATCCAACAGCTTTGACACCAACAGTAAAGGTGATAGACACCATGCATTTCTTTGCCACTGGGTCGTTTCAGTACACGGTGGCCATCGCAGGTGGGATGTCTCAACCTATGTTCAGCATGGTGTTGCGTTATGTCCTGTCCGCATTGCTGACCTACAAGGACAGTTACATTCACTTTCCAAGGAGACATGAATTGCCAGATGTGAAGGGGGAATTTTATTACCTTGGTCACATACCTAACGTTGTTGGGGCCATTGACTGCACACACATTGGCCTTGTTCCACCACAGGCACGTGAGCAGAGCACATCTACCATAACAGGAAGCATTACCATTCAATAAATGTGCAAGTTGTATGCCAAGTGGATCTGATTATCTCCCACGTCTGGGCTAAATTTCTGGGTTCTGCACATGAGTTCTTCATTCTGCGTAACAGCGTCATCCCACACTTGATGGAAAATCTGCATCCGGAGCGTACGTGGCTTGTTGGTGAGTGAGCTGTGTCACGTAGTGTGCTGTATGTGTGACATGCTGGTCTCCTGAAATGTTTCTATTACAAACTTGGTCTGTGTTTCTCACAAGTAGGTGACTCTGCATATCCCAACTGGCCTTGGTTGCTGAGCCCACTGAGGAATCCAAGGACACCGGGGGAAGTCCTTTTTAATGATGCCCATTGGTGGACCTGTTGTGTAGTGGAGAGTGCTTGTGGACTTCAGAAGGTTAGATTTCAGTGTCTGGACAAGAGTGGTGGTGCACTACTCTACTCTCCCCAAAAGGTGTGTCAGATCATAGTCGTATGCTGCATGCTCCACAACCTGGCCTTGCGCAAAGTGATCCCCCTGATTGTGGACGATGATAATCAGCAGATGGCCCCCACTGAAAATCCACATATGCCCAGTGACGATGATAGTGGTGATGAGGAAGGTCTTGACCTGCGTCAACAGCTCATCGCCAACTACTTCCCTAGAGTGTAAGTTACCATTGAGCAACTATGACTGTGTCTGTTTGCTTTGGTGTTAGTGCCGAAGCATAGATGATGTGTTGGGATGCTGGCTGTTGTTGGCACACTGCTAAGGGCTAATGTGTGTGGCACTGTGTTTTTGTTTCCACTTACCTCATGTCTATGTTGATGGTGTTGGTCAGTGTTATGTGGGATGAATATTGTACGGTGTTGACTAGTGGTGTGTTGTTGCTGTAATGCCAATATATGACAACTCAATGTAATCTTCTTGTGCCTTTTTAAGTTCCTCCTCCACATCAATGTCTCATCACAATCAAAGCTTGTGGTACATTGGAATCAGAGTTTACATTGTATATACTGTGATAATCATGGAACTGATGCAAAGGCATAGGTGTGTGAATTGTGTTTATTTTCTATTAGATTGTGTTAAATTCAAAGCAAATTAAAAGTTAGTTGTGCATACTGAGTGTATGAGTTGTCAGTGAGGGTAACAGAGACAAATAGAGTAGTCACCACAATAATGGAATTACACAGTCCAACAAACTCCTGCCATCAACATTGCAATGTGGGATTGGATAATCAATAAAGTCAATGTTCAGTGCCACATAGGTGACATCATGGCTGGCTCAGCGACTTGGCTTTGGTTAGTGCTTTGCCACGTAATCCTCCCGTGGTGTTTCTCGGACATTCCCTCTTGTGTTTGGCAGGGGGAGCCTCTGCTGCAGGCGCAGAGGTGTCTGAGAAGTCATTGTCTTGCAGCTCACCCCTCTCTGTGGCCGCAGCTGAGGTGGTGGGAGTATCAGCAGGCTGGCCACTGGAAGGTTTGGTGAGCTGATATCTGAGCAGCATGTATGTCCCTCAGAACAACCACAAGCTTGTCCATGAGATCCACAAGTTGTCCCATTTGTGTGTCCATGGACCTCTGCAGCAGGCAGAGCTCACGCAGTTCCTCTACAACCTGGCCCATCTGTCCTTGGTTCTGTTGGTATGCACCAAGGACTCTAGCGATGGTGGCCAGGGATTCTGTCTCAGTGTCCTCATGTGATTGTCCCCCAGTTGCCCTCCCACCTTCCCTGCTGACACAGACCTGTGGTGTTGGCTGTACCTGCACCCACACACTGTCCCCAGCATCCTGGGCTTGGGTGGTGGTGTTGGTAACCTCTGAGGCAGGGACAGTGTTGCAGGCAACATGATGGATGGTGGAGGTGTGTTTACATGGACATGCCATCATCTACCAATGTGGTGCACGTCCACTTTGGTTTATGCTGGGATATTGTATACTTTTCTGAGAATCTGTTTCAGTTATGCAAAAACTTCCTAATTTCAGTTGGTCATTTTGGTTCTAAATCATGTGATTTTGTTTGTTTGACAGATTGTCCATGCATGTGTTGTGTTCATATGAACCTTCATTCTTCGGAACAATGGAACTTACACATTGCATTGTGTGCTTTGCATGATTGGGCCCTGAATTTATTTGCATGGGACTTTGTGATTCAAAGTGTGATTTTGGTCACATTTACAGGGGCTTAGCTGTGTGTGCACTTGATGTGACATTTGGATCTGTACAGAGTTGGCTAACAAGTGAGGGATGTGGTGGTCTTATGGCTCCACGCATTTTGAGAAGGATGATAGGGTGCATGTGCTGACTACCTACCTGTTAGATGGCACTGTGGAGGGAGATGGCTGCCACATGGTTCTGGGTGGAGGGAGTGTTCCATCCTGCTCAGCTGTGAGGCAAGGGTGCCTGATGGGAGTTGTAGTGCTGGCTGCCTGTCTACACCCCCCTCCCTGTTGAGAAGGCTACCTACCTGTAAGGTGAAGCATAGCAATGAAATGGCTGCCACATGGTTCTGGGTGGGGGAGGGTTCTATCCTGCTCAACTGTGAGGCAAGGGTGCCTGGTTGGAGTTGTAGTGCTGGCTGTCTGTCCACTCCCCCCTTCCTGTCGAGAAAGCTACTTACCTGTAAGGTGAAGCATAGCAATGAAAGGGCTGCAACATGGTTCTGGGTGGGGGAAGTGTTCCATCCTGTTCAGCTGTGAGGCAAGGGTGCCTGGTGGGAATTGTAGTGCTGGCTGCCTGTCCACTCCCCCCTTCCTGTTGAGAAAGCTACTTTCCTGTAAGGTAAAGCATAACAATGAAATGGCTGCCACGTGGTTCTGGGTGGGGGGAGTGTTCCATCCTACTCAGCTGTGAGGCTAGGATACCTGGTGGGAATTGTAGCGCTGGCTGCCTGTCCACACCCCCTTCCTGTTGAGAAGGTGACCTCCCTGTGAAGTGGAGCAGAGGAAGATAATAGGTTACACATGGCTCTTGGGTGGGGGTAGTGTTCCATCCTGCTCAGCTCTGAGGCAAGGGGACCTGGTGGGAGTTGTAGTGCTGGCTACCTGTACACATATTGCTAGGTACCTTTGATCAGAGAAAGGAAATGGTACCTATGTGAGACATGTGTTGGGAAGAGTGTGTTTAGGTCTAGAAAGTGTAGCTTTATAGTTGTGCAAGACATACCTGGCAGTATGATGGGATACATTTGTTGGTACTTACCAGGCTCCACTCCCATAGCTATTCCTGTGAGACTATCTGGATGCAGGATGGCAAGCACCTTCTCCTCCCATTCAGTAAATGTTAGTGGTGGAATGGGAGGGACACCCCCAGTCCTCTGAGCCGCCTCATGAATCCTGTTGGCACGGTATTTCACCCTGGTCGTTAGGTCATGCCACCTCTTTTTGATGTCACGCAGTGTGCGCAGGGTGGTCCCTACTGCATTGACTTAGTTAACTTTCCTTTCCCACATTAGATTTTTTCCGACTAGTGGAGTCTGTTGGACCATGCTTCCATACAAATGTGGTTACTCTAATTATCTTGTCTTCCATCAGTGACAACTCATTGTCTGTAAATTTAGGCATTTTTTTCTGTGACATCGTGTGAGATGTGCAAATAAGTAACACGTGCAGTTAGGAAGGTGGTGGAGGAAATGTGTGTGGTGTGTGTTGGAAGTGTTGGTGTGGGTGGTTGTGATGGTGTGTTGTGTGATGATTTGCCTCTCCTTTCAGCTGTGGTGTATGGCCCTTCACTGCTGGAGTTGTGCAAAGGATGATGGTCATGGAAGGGGTTGGTTTTATACTCAGCTTTGTGGGTGTGTCAAAATGAGGACTGTCTGTCAGGTGTATTTTCCATGTTGACTAGTGATTTAATTGGTTTTCAATACCTTGGGGGTGTATCATTGGGGTGTGTCAGATGTGTTTGAGGGCAGTAGAGAGAATAGGCACACTTGGAGGCCTTGTTGTGTAGTTGCATTTGACCGCCATTCATCTTTTCGCACGACGGCGGGAGTCATAACGCAATGATTGTTACGCCAGCTCCGCCATCTCATCATAATTTCGCTTGCGGTCATTCCGCATAAGGATCTGCCTTTTTAATGCATTCCACAGCTTTTCCGTCCACCGAGGTCGGAATTTCAGTTTTTCCAGACGTGGCGGACAGTTTACTGTGAAATCAGACCGCCGCGGTCACATTTTACATTCATTGCATCGTAATGACACCGCCAGTTTTGCCGTGGAACATGCGGGCAGTTTTTTTCCGGAAGCACGGCGGTATGAGGGCTTTTCCATCCATCATAATGACCCCCTAAGTTCGCTCATGTTTTTTCAATTTGTGGGGTTTCTCTTTCTGTAATCTGACTCTGCAGACTCACATTGTGCATACTCTTTGTATCTGTCATTTGTTTACCTACATTCACTATCCTCTTTTCATCACCCACTTCTTTGTGACTAATTTTGACTGCATTTATTCTCTTTTTTACTGTTAAAATCAAAGCAAAACAGTCACTCTCCCATCCTTCCGTGGCTTCAGGATGCTATACACAAGGCCATCGAAACATGCCCCCAAAGTTTAACCTAATGACACTAAAACACATCTTGAATGAATTGCAGAATTGTACCTGTTTATGTTTACCTTCTGCATCTTTATTTGGAATATGATGGACAATTAGCTAGGCCCTGTTTATAGTTTTTGCCTGCCACTGTTCACAATTGGGCACTGACGGGGCCTTACTGTAAACCAAAATCGGCCCTGGCAAAATGTTCAGTTCATCTCCTTGGCTCGTGACAGTGCATTGTGGTCTGAAAGCATCACACTGGCCTGCAAACATGGGCTTGTCTATCATTTATTACTGAATATGTTTTACTACCAAACCAGCCCAATTTCATTGTTTACCATTAGCGCCCATGACATATTTCTGTACCACTGACTCTAGAGCGCTAGGAAAATGGCAAAGAGGCACTATTCTATGTTTGTTTAGCATTAACCATACAGGCAGAAACTTGTTTGAATTTTGAACAAGTGAGACCCTTTACAATTGTCATTAAATTAAATTAAATTCACTTTAACAAGTCTATTTACCTGAGTCGGATGAACACGCTTTGAAAGACAGGACGCCCATGAATTCTGTATCCCACTGATACATCGATAGCTGTATTACTAAAATTAATTGCTTTACTACTAATACCAGTAGCTGCATTACCAAATAAATATAGATTGTTAGAGCACAGACTATTCATTCGACAAACTGTAGTGTGTTCTAAATGTTATCCCTTACATACTTTATACAATAATTCATCACAACTAGTAGTTTACTTTGCTAAGATTCGCATTGACATATTCGTTTTTTCTCTGTTGTCCTTCATGGTGGTGATAGACAAATGCAATTACCCTTGTATGTTTTGAAAGGATAATTTAATTTTTCCAATCCATAACGGGCTTATTGGTACAAGTCATAAACTTTATTATTTATGACATTTCATCTATGTGCACTGTCAAGATTCCCATCCGAGATGTAAAAGAAGGATATTGAATTAATGCTTAATGGCTGGGCAACCAAATATGGATCCAATTTTCTCCTTGCAAGCGGTTTCACGATATTTCTGCTGCCTTCTGCATAAATGCAAGATTCACTTTAGTCCTGTGGAATGCCTGTTCTGTTTGTGCTGTGTCAGAGGAGAGATGAAGAGACAGCCACTTCTGCTCTGAAAGTGGGAAACACGAGACTGTGGGAGAAACGTAAACTCCACGTAGAAAAGTAGATTTCACGTTTTGAAATATCAGTGAGAGATAAAGGCATCTTATGTGATTTATGAACTGAAAAAGCAGCCTTAAAGTATTGTGATGTTAAGTTGCTGTCAAGTGAACAGGTGCACACTGAAGCATGATTTCAATTGTTGGTCTCCACTACAGAAAGCTTTAGCTGTTTGCTGTCTGGTTTCGAAAGACCTATTGTGCATATTAGCAATACTCACAGTCGGTTATAAATTAGCCTCCATGCTTTTCATTGGTAGGGATTCTTGTCAATCTCATCTGCTGCCTGCTTCTTTAGTGACTTGCCTTCCTCTTTTCACTTTGTTTGTCTCTCCTTGTCTGCATAGCTCCTTTAATATCTTTATGATTGGACGACTGGTATGCTTCTACTACTTTCATTGATAGAACTACTTTTTTTATTTTACTTTTAGGACTCCATGGGAACGCAGGTGTGTTTTTTGTTCTCCCTGTGTGTTTCTTCCCCTCTCATTTCTCCTTTCGGCACTCCCCCCTTTGCTCCCTCCACCCTCCCCCACTCCTCCCTGCATTGCTCAGCTTTTTTAAATTTGCTCCACCAGCTCATCTATTGCTCCCCATCCCTCCCTTTTCATTGTTCCTCCATGTCTCACTGCTTGTCAGTGCTCTATTGCTCCACCCAATGTGCCCCCCATCCCCTTTTTTAATTTCCACTTTTTCAGACAACCAGTGAGATGTTTTTAGTGCTAGGCAGTTTCTTTTTAAATAATGTGCCTTAATGCACTCTTTATATTTTTTAGTAATGCCAGTCAGTTTTAGATGGGAGTCCACATAATGGAACTCGTAATTGAAAGGTTAAAAAAAGGGCTGCTACTATGTCCCGATGCACATGTGCATGTCACGATGCACATGTGTGATGATGCAGGCACTCATAGCCATCATCATACGTTTTTGCCCATGCTGATCAACATCAGCAATAACAATTAGTTTTCTGCTGAAAAGTATTGGCAAAAGCACTGAAAAAGCTGAACATTGAGATCTGTTGGCTGTACCAATGTTTGTTAATTTTGTTACATTCTATTCCTAAAGAGAGGGTAACCTCGTTGGGTGGCATTTTCATTGCTCTCCACATCAAACAGAGCACTGCACACAAGATGTCATTTCTTCGCTTTGGCATAGAATTATGCATGCGCTGTTCATGAGCACACATATTGTACTGTGCGTCTACTCTAAGAGGCTTTAGTTTAGTCTAATGTGGCCATTGGCTTGTTTGACTCAGGATCCTTCAGCTATTGACTTGAGAGATTGCCAATCAGATCTTGCATAAACCCACAGGTGTATTTTAGTCTCACCTTCTATCAATTAGCTGCTTGAGTGTGTCCTTTACCTCGATTGGAAAGCACGAGGTACTATTTTCCATTTGACAGGTACTCTCTGTCATGACGTGTTAAATTCTTAGCACCCGATTTAATTCCTACTGGACAGCCCATGGGTCCACCAGGGCAATGGAGTAAATGACTCTATTGCCATGGTGGAATGACTACCCGCCAGATTTATAAATGAACGACAGGCAGGTGGACATTTATAAAAGCATTGCCATGAACTGTGATGACGGTTCCTGTCAAAGCATTTTACTTTCTGCTACAGGGCTACATCAGCAGGATGCAGCCCTGTAGCACTGAGTATATCATTTTTTTTTCCTAAAGAAACCATGCACTGCTTCTCTAACCATGGGAACCTTCCCCCATGGTGGAGGGAGCATTATAAAAAATGTACTATTACTTACCAGTAGGTTTTACCTGGGGGTAAGAAACAGCAAAAAATGACTACATGTCTGCTAATCCAAATGGGACGGGTGGCCATGTAGCCATTTCTCCAATGGCCCTTACCCCCCCCCCCCCCCCCCCAGTGCCGTCAGAGAAGTTTGGCCATGGCAGAGCCAGAGTAGTCTCCACCATGGCCAAACTGAAGGTAGGCCCGCATTTAAATCAGGTAGACAGACCTTCATATTGGCGGAATGCATACTCCGTCACCATTGCGATAGAGTATACATACCGCCAATATATAAAATGTGCCCTAAATTCTTTATCTCATTCATATATTGTACAAACAATTCAATTCTTTTAAGTTTGAACTGCGGCAAGCATTTTTATTATTGTTTTAGTCAATGCTGGAGTGAAGCTTATTGGCTTTCCATGAACTTCTTTGTTGGTATTCTGTGCATTTGATGGTTCAAATCTAGATATAAAGGATACAGACTTTTGTGCATGGCAGAGCAGAAGTCGACAGTGACCAGAGTTATGGAGTAAACTAACCTTAAATGTCCAGAATGAAATCAGGGACAGCAAGATCAAGGGCTAGGTACAACAACCTCCGTGCGTGAGCAAATTTAAATTACTTCTGTATAATTTGCTTAATTTTGGAAATTTCATGTTACGCTTTACACCAAACTGAGCCATTTGTGGTAAAAATTTACAGCAAACAACGAGAACAACAGAATGCAAACGGCCGCTGTTTCATTGAAAGTATCCTCGCATCAAAAATTGACAAGAGACTGCATTTCCCACTAAAATATAGCTTGAAATGACAGATTTGCATATCACATGTTCACATAATTTCTTGTAATTTTTCCGTAATTTTGAGTAATCATGGCAAAGTAAATTAGAAATTACGCAAATTTCATACACCCCAAACACATATGCCCAAAAAATGGCCCCATTAAGTAATAATGCTTATCACCACCCAGAACAATGCATACTCAAAGGCACTGGTATGTAAATCTACATGAGCTCAAAATGCCGATATTTACAAGGTTATAAAAGACAGCTTGTGTCTAGACCGGAAATCAGAGAAGGTTCACTGATGTGATGTGCTATTTTTGCAGTTTCCGTGATTGAGGCAGGACGAAAACAGTGAGTGGGATATTCATTTTTACAGGCACTTCAAATCGTTCATTTCATTATTTAAATTAATTTCCTCTACATCCCTCCTCCTCATCCCAGTCATGACTTTTGAGTTGTCTCTACCTCCAGAACAGAAAAAACACGCATTAATTCTGAAAGTAAGCCCCACCCACCCATCTAGCTTAAATAGAATACTCCAGGTTTTTTTGACTGGCCTTCAGGGCTGAAAACACAGGAAATAATGCAGAGGGGGAGGAATGCCCACATGCATGTCTCTTGGAATAGTCTTACCTATGTCATGAATGCAACACAAATCTAAGCCAAGGTGGCAGACTTGAAGATTCCCAGAAGGGATGTACAACACTCGGCAGTGGTTTCCAGTTCCATTGTTTGGGCTCCTTATCTTGGCTGTTTTCAGACAGGGAGAAGAGTTCAGCTTTGGGGCATCAGCTTTGCATAGGCCTGAGCTTTCATGTTGATGCCGAGAATGGAGGGCCTTTTTTGATCAGTACAAATAGAAGCAGCTGAAGAAGGAGGTTTCTCTAGGTTTGGGGAGAGAAATTGTAGTTATTTCATTTCTGTGGGCAAATTCTCTGTTTGTTCTGCTTCACATTCAGAGTAAAGGAATCCACTAAGGCATAACAGGCAAGCATTCAAGTAAAAGTAGGCATGTGTTTCCTTCCAAAGCCCCATCATCTGCCAGTTAAACCAGAGATTCCTCTCCCTCTTCTAAAAGATAAAAGAGGGGTAGAAAAAATTAGGATGAAAGAATCCGCAGGACTGCCTTAGACAATCTGGCTGTATTCAAAGATAATCCTAAAATAGAATAGAGGCAAGAAATCATCAGGAGAAATGCTGTCAGCTTCAGATATTTCCTCTGACAGTGATGATGTCTTTCCTACTCCAGATCATAATGTCAGATACATTTCTAAAGAAATGTTACAAAAAGTTCTTGCTCATGGTAGAGAGCTTTGGTCCGGTTGAAAAACCTTACACTTCCCAAGACTTAGCTTGAATCAATTTCAAAAGCTTCCAAACTCTGGACTTCCTAAGTTCCTATACATCAATTTTGTTGCAGAGGTGATAAATCCAGAGTAGAAGGACCCAGCGAAAATTTCCTTTTCTAGTTTCAAGGCAAAATCTGTATCCACTGGGATAAATGGAATCAATATTACCAGATAATGTACATGCAGACTAAAATGGTGTCCAGCCTGGTAGGAAGATCATCTATGGAGGAAGAGAATCTTTTGAAAGAACCAGCTGACAAAATCGTTTATTCTTCCCTCAAGAAAGCCTTCTCAGTTTTGAAGTTGCCATGAGAGCTGGAGAGTTTGGTGATTATACAGATCAATCATTAATTTCAGAATTTACATGCTCATTTACACATCAACTTACAAAACAAGCTCCTAGAATATTAACTGAATCAACAAGTGCTGGCACAACACTGGTTTACAGAAGTGAGTCAAAGACTAGGATTAACACAACATTTAGTATCTGTGGTATTGGAGAGGCAATAATAAATGAAGTCTTAGATTGGCAAGGGTCACAGAGATTAGTGAATGTAGATGCTCCCTATTACACAAATTTCATGGGCAATGGGGCTACAAGATGTCGGCGGTGCTCTAATTTATGGCTGCAAGCATACAGCACTGATTTTCATGTTTGGAATACTGTGGCATTCTTGGCACGGATGTGCATTTGGTGTCAGGTATAATAATTTTAGCCAAGAGTGTTTCCGTTTACTCCCTGGTGGTTCAGAGGGTGTGACACAACAGTGCTAATGCAATGAGGGATCTAGTGTTTGAATGCAAATTAGGTTGACTAATCATGGAATTTTGATTCAGTTAGTAAGGAATACAAGATTCACTTTCACTTCAATGTGGGGCTAGTTGAGTCAAAAAGAAGATTAGCAGGCAGATTCCTCCTAAAGATGACCTGGTAAAATCTACCAGTCGGTGAGCATCACCAAAATTCATGTTAGTTCTATTCTGCTATTCATCAGAAATGCCTGATTTAGAACAAGGTGAATCTTTTTCATTAAAAAATTCACAAAAGGGAAATAGAAAATTAGCCCGACACCATTGCAGTTCAGAAATCCATATAAAGTCTTTTATTTCAAAATTGTCTTCGTTTCATAAACTTGATCAAAATTCTCCATCAAATAACGTGACATATACACCCAAGCCAACACGTGTTTCGTGAAAGTTTCGCTTCTTCAGGGCTTCAGTCAATACAAAGAGACTAAATCTTAAGTCTTCGACTTCCAATGTTTTTTTATTTTCTTATAACCTCGATCTCCTCTTCCAAAATATCCTCTAATATTGATTACAAGCTGTGGCTATCATCTGTTGAATCTCGCAGTCTTGCAGTTGAATCTCATTCATGTTCAGCATTGTGGATATCCTCTCTGGTACCAGGGTGGTTTATCATAGTTGGTACAAGGATACGAAAATATTTGTGTGGTAAGATTAACTCTGGCAAAAGACCCCAATAGATTGGGACATGGATACATCAGGTGATGATACCTCATCATTCACTGTATGTCAGCACCAGAACAAGAGCATTTTGAAAATAGTTATTGACAACATAATCCAATTTTCAGAGGTGGCTCCTACACCAGTAGCCGTCCGTGGAGGGAGTTCCGTGGGGCGGTGAGGTGGGACGGGGCGGGGGAGGGGCAGGGTGGGGGAATGTAAACACCGGAATATGGATGAACGGAGGTATGTACACATTTAAATAAATAAAACTAATTTCGTTGTGCGCGCTGCATCGCATTTTGCGATGCAGCGCGCGCAAAGGAATTTGTTGCTGAATATATGATGGCGAGTATGAAGATTTTTAATAAAATTGCTCAATACCTCATTAAATTGCTCTCCCATTTTTAATTGCATTATGAGTGTCTGTCAGACTGAACGAAGGTCAGCCTGACAGGCACCCACCAAGTCAAAGTCAGACAGCTAGATGCTTTACTTTTGCAAATGCACTTGCCCCATGCAGCCAATGTCTGAAGGGCTTACAATCTCACAGCCCATAAGGCAGTGACATCATCAGCCCAGTAATGACCTGTGAGAATCCTATCCCTGATGACAAGGAGAGAGTTACTGACAGAGTAAGCCCAGGATGCATTAGTTTTAAGCCCTGAAGTACGAATGGCTGACAGTTAGTCAGTGAAGCCACAAACTGACCTTTCCCAACTCATCACAGAATGTCGTGGAGCCAGCTAGTCAACACTGATCCCACCCCTCACTGTGATGAGTTAGGAAAGATACCCCCTTATTGTCTGATGCTTTATATGGATAACCAATTAGAGGAGATGCAGAAGTTTCTGGTTCCTTCTCCTCAAAATCTCCATGTCTCTGCCACGTTTCTGCCTGGTGCTGCCATTTCTACGTATCCCTGAAGGTAAGGCCTGATACGTAAGTGGTTTATTGAATGCTTGGGTATGTAAATTTGTGTATGTATGAAAGAATGTGGACGTATATCCCAAAGTATACTTGTGATTTGGTGGGAGTGACTGTGTGCATGTGTGAGCACTTGGGAATGACTGGGTTTGAGTATGTGTGTTTTGAGTGGGTGTGTTTGTGTATGGATGGATGAGAGCATGTGTGAGAATGCATGTGTGTGTATGATTAGGTCGAGCCTATAGCGGTAGCACGCATGCGCTGCCCGCTTTGCGAAGCATGCAGTATTGAGTACGTCTTCGTGGAAGCTCCGCCCACTCTCCACCCATTGGCTTGTGTCTTTTTCCTCCATAAATTATGTCTTCTGATTCATTTTGAGGCGTGTTAGTCCCTCCTTATGATGGCTATGTCATCTTTTGTCACCTCCCATGGTAACTGGCCCCTTTACTTTGAGTGTTACACCATACATGAACTGTGAGCACTCCTTTGTGCCCCCTTCTCCCCACACCGCACTCCCGTTGTCCATGCCAGTGCCCCCATCCTCCCGCTCATTGTCCATGATGCAATAGGTCTCGCGTAAATGCGAGTCCTATTGCTTTGCAAATGCTTGTTTAAACTGCTCATTGAAGGTCAAATGCTTCCAGGCACATATGCTTCCATTTTTTCTTCAGGCAGTTAACCCTTAACCTAGTCATAATCCGATTATATTTATCCTGAAAGTGATATGAACGCGGGGAGCAGAACTGTACGACTTGCTTCATTTAAAATCGTCATTGAGGGTATTTTGAAAAGACTATGTATTTGTGTACGTTGAGCACGAATGTTGCACTTCCAGAAATGTATTTCTATAGTAGATGCGTTCTTTCTGTGAGCGTTTACTGCAGCGTTCTCTATATAGCATGCAACCTAATGTGCATGTGCTTTAACATGAATTATTTGGATCACGAAGGCAGAAGTGCTGCCCCCTGGGCCTTGTAAGGGTAGGAGGGTATGGGAGAGCAGCGGGGTCATCCCTTTCTGCCCTGCTCATGGTGGCCACAGTGTCTTCAGGCTGGCATTGCCGATGATGTTCACAGGCCTCTCCACACAGTAATCCTTGTAATTGGGGCAGCCAGGGAGTTCAGGGAACCCCACATCTCGCCCTAAAGAGTACAAAGCTCTGCTGTGACCCAGGAAGTGTGAGCACTAGCAGTGCCAGCCTGTTATCACCGGGCACCTATTTATATTTTACGGTGTGGCACTCACCAGCATGGGGTGGAGAGCTATTCATTTTAGAGGGGTGGAGTTTTAATAGCATCAAACTAAGGCTAACAGTCCCTTGATACCCAACCCCCTGGATCTAAGCATGTAATAATGCACGCAGGGCTGTTCGCTGGTGCGCTCTTTCGCGTACTATAACTTAAATAAGAAATGTTTTGATGTCAGTAATTCAATGTTGACCTTGTATGAATATTGACACGATCTTGGTCAATATCAGCCCAAATGTGTTGTGTCTATGTAAGTGAATTTGGTTATGTGAAATGTTACGAGTAAGCATAGGTATGTTCAAGTTCTTATGGGCAGCTGAAGGAGGTAGATCAAGGGCGTGCCCTTCAAAGTGCCAGAGCCACACTCCCCTGAGTCCAGGTTTTGATAACAGCACAAATACACTTCAAGTCTGAGTCCTAACCCCAGCCTATGTCCATTCAGCTGCTTTCTTCATGACACTAGTGAAGGATCCAGCTCAGGGCGCGTTCTTTCAGTGCTTGGTAACATAATGGGCGGAACTAGTGCTGGTAATACCAGGCATTAAGTTTAACAAGCTCTAGCAAAGTCGGGAGATCGGGCTTTAATGTGCCAAGCCGGGCAAACACAGACAAGCACAAATGTGCGCATGCAGTTGCATTTCTAGAGCACAAACTGAAATACAGGCAGATCTCAATGAAAGATTGTGACATTGGGTTATGGTATGATGCATGGAAATTGCGTAACATATTAAGTAGAGAACGCACAGCACTCTGAAAAGCCTCTGGGCACTAGAATGATTTAATTGTTTGATACACGTGGATTTATGCTGTGCCTGTCCTAGGGATATATCTGTGAATATATGCAATGTCTGTGCTCAGCCATTGGTTGCTTGTGTAACACTTCTCCAACTCCCTGGCTGCTCAGACTGCAGAGGAAAGTGTCCATAGCATGTGTATGTCTATGCAGTCTGTGTGTGAAGATTGTGTGTCATTACATATGCACGCATGTGAGCGTGCAGAATATGTGTTTACCTATCCTTGCTTGTCTATGTGAGCAATGTTTCGGGGTTCATGCATTGTGTGTGCATGCAAATTGCCCACGCCTTCTTTCCCTACTGTTATCTCAGTCACATCCCATCCTTCTAAGCAGGGCTGAACTGGTGACTGAAACCGGCCATGGCAAACTGCTCGGCCGGCACCCCTGGGGGGAAGGGGGGGTGTGCGGCAGAGCTGTTTGTTAGGGCCGGTTTCGGCCGATCTTGTTACAGGGGGCCGATATTGCTGGCCCCCGGTAACCAAAACGGCCCCACAGGGGCCCAAAATCGGCCCCCACCCTGGCGGCCCACCGGGGAAATGCCCAGTGCCCGCTACGGCCAGTCCAGCCCTGCTTCTAAGTAAACAAGTGAATGACCAAATAACGGCTCCTTTTTCCGCGACTTAGCTTGCACTAGGAAATACCAACTCCTTCCGGTAGCCATGGTGCCCTTGTAGCATTGAAAGAAGTGTGGAAAGAACAGGTGCCGAATAAGAAGAGCATCAACAACTAAAGAAAAAAGCCTATTGCGGCAAAAAAAACACTTCCAGGCAAGAAAAGTTGAGAGCGAAGTATATGAGAGACGATAGGATAACAGATGCAGAGACCTGACGTTAAACAACAAAAATCAGGGGACAAAAATATAAGCAACAGGGGTGCGAAGAGCTCGCTGAAAAGTGTTTTGTGATGCAAAAGGTGGTGCATTGCAAAACAGTCAGTGTTATATATTTGGGAAAACAGAGAATGACAGCACCAGGATCTGGAAGTGATAGACAGGAAGCATAGGATTCATCTTGATTTTGAAAGGTTTTAAAGCGGAGTGATGGGGAACAGCCATCTTGGATTGGTATGTCGGCCACACAGTGCAATTGTTATTAGCTGTTCTAGAATGTACTGCTGAGAAGAAGGATTTGGCCTCTCCCCAAATACCCACAACTGTTGGTAAATGCCTTCTATATACTGCATACATCTAGTGGAGCCCTACCATTGAGTGCCATCACTGCATCATCGGAGGGGGATGGAGGAGGAAAACTGCAACTGCTCCTCCCACGCCAAGACAGGTTGTGAGTGGTTTGACCTAGAAGACTGTCATTGGCTCCTTACGTGCTCCCTGCCTGGTGCAGTCTGTGATGTCTAGAAAGGAGTAATGGTCAACTGTGTTCCAGGTCACTGAGGTAGAGAGGCATGGGATGTACACCACCACTCTTTTCTTCATTCCTGGATTGTACATTTGCCACCACCAAAATTGAGGGGACTGCAGAAGAAGCACCAGTGCATAGTTGGTGCAGCACAGTACTTTGTAACACTTAAATTTGTTCAGCTTTAAGTGAAAAAATTGCTTCTGCTCCAAGACAATATGGGCTAACGACACTTCGATTTCCACAGGATAGTGTTTGGAAGTAGTTTGCATTGGGCCCTAGTAGTGACGAAGAAATAATAATACACAGAGTCACCACAGAAATTTGCAATGCAAATATTCTACTGCTGTCTGAGTGTCTTAGCCTCTCAACCATGGGAGGTCAGTGCAATGAGTGCCATTATCTGTGGTTGTTAAAGGTTGCGTAGCTTCTCCAGGTCTGGTTGGTGTCCTCTTGCCTTGGTTTAACATACTTCCCGCTCTCAGCAAGCTTCCCTCCCCTTAACAAGCTCAGCCAGCAATACCCTCAGCTTCAATATGACTGATTGCACAGTAGGACCAATATCATATTCATTTTTCAAATTTGGTCTGTAAAGTTTCTTTCATATGCCTCGACACAAAATTCCAGTAAAAGTGTGTTATTTGCAAAGGTCCTCTATCCAACACTTTTCACCAGTTGTGTTAATTTCCTTACGACCTCCTTAGGGCTAGAAGGAACATTTACATATTTAAAATCAATAAATTATTGAAACCACCAGATGCAAAACAAACACTCTGGTGCCCATGATCAATACTCAATGTAAAAAATGTTGATAGATTTATTTACAATTATTTTATCTTTTTAGAGATATCTGGTTCTCGTTGATTAAAATAATGTTTGAGTCAATTCAAATATATAAAAAAAAAAGTGTACTAGCCTAGTGTTTTCCATGCCTGATGTCTCCTGCTACCCTCGTACTTCCCATGACAGATATTGATATCAAACAGCACCAAACAATCATGCGCAGGATTGAGAGCAGGGTCTATAAGAAACATATAGCTTCCAATTCAATCCTTTATGCTTCTCCCCCCAAAACACATCGGAAGGTGATCACAGTGAGGAAATTATGAGAGAAAGGAGGGCTTCTGGCGAGGATCATGAGTCTTTAAGGATGTTAGTGGTCTGAAAATTAGATTAAAGAGAGGCCTGATGACAACCTTACAGAGAGAGCAGGAAAGAGTGTGCTGAGTATTGATAGGACATCTGCACTGAACGTAAAGGTAGAAAGAAGGTAAACCACAAACAGGAGGTCCCTAGATTAACTGCGTTAATGAGATTGTAAAGTTTTTCCAGGTGCTTAATAAACACTGGCAAGTGCTAGTGTGATACCATTAGACAGCACGGTGGATAACAACACGCCAGAGAATTAATTTTCATAGAGGTACCACATCGACAGATATTATCAGTCTAAGATATCATGGGAGAAATAGACCTTAGATTTGAATTAGATTGTGCAAAAAAGGCTTTTAAAATTGTGGTAGCTGTTCTTCGTGCTGGTTTGCAATGGACATTTGGAACATTTCAATACAAAAATATTGTATCAGAGACTATATATATATTGTGCAAAAGTTGGTCGCACACTGCTCGTCACACCAGCAAGTTGCCCCAAAGGACTGTGGTAAATGTAGTGGCGACGGCGGGTACGCCTATGCCACGATGTGTAAAAAGAACAGTATGTGTTGCGTTAGCCATCCCTGGACACGTGTTTCGAGGTAGTTGCCTCTCGTCAGCAGGGAGCAGGTCAGTGTAAAGAGGCGCCGTGTGGACTGCCAAAATGTAATTGAAAACAGGTCAAGTACCTCTCATGGCGCGCAGGTGCAGATCCAAGGCTCGTCAGCCCGTTGGCTCAAGGGAGCCGTAATAAATTGTGCAAAAGTTGGTCGCACACTGCTCGTCACACCAGCAAGTTGCCCCAAAGGACTGTGGTAAATGTAGTGGCGACGGCGGGTACGCCTATGCCACGATGTGTAAAAAGAACAGTATGTGTTGCGTTAGCCATCCCTGGACACGTGTTTCGAGGTAGTTGCCTCTCGTCAGCAGGGAGCAGGTCAGTGTAAAGGGGTGCCGTGTGGACTGCCAAAATGTAATTAAAAACAGGTCAAGTACCTCTCATGGCGCGCAGGTGCAGATCCAAGGCTCGTCAGCCTGTTGGCTCAAGGGAGCCGTAATAAATTGTGCAAAAGTTGGTCGCACACTGCTCGTCACACCAGCAAGTTGCCCCAAAGGACTGTGGTAAATGTAGTGGCGACGGCGGGTACGCCTATGCCACGATGTGTAAAAAGAACAGTATGTGTTGCATTAGACATCCCTGGACACGTGTTTCGAGGTAGTTGCCTCTCGTCAGCAGGGAGCAGGTCAGTGTAAAGGGGTGCCGTGTGGACTGCCAAAATGTAATTAAAAACAGGTCAAGTACCTCTCATGGCGCGCAGGTGCAGATCCAAGGCTCGTCAGCCCGTTGGCTCAAGGGAGCCGTAATAAATTGTGCAAAAGTTGGTCGCACACTGCTCGTCACACCAGCAAGTTGCCCCAAAGGACTGTGGTAAATGTAGTGGCGACGGCGGGTACGCCTATGCCACGATGTGTAAAAAGAACAGTATGTGTTGCGTTAGCCATCCCTGGACACGTGTTTCGAGGTAGTTGCCTCTCGTCAGCAGGGAGCAGGTCAGTGTAAAGGGGTGCCGTGTGGACTGCCAAAATGTAATTAAAAACAGGTCAACTACCTCTCATGGCGCGCAGGTGCTGATCCAAGGCTCATCAGCTCGTTGGCTCAAGGGAGCCGTAATAAATTGTGCAAAAGTTGGTCGCACACTGCTCGTCACACCAGCAAGTTGCCCCAAAGGACTGTGGTAAATGTAGTGGCGATGGCGGGTACGCCTATGCCACGATGTGTAAAAAGTACAGTATGTGTTGCGTTAGCCATCCCTGGACACGTGTTTCGAGGTAGTTGCCTCTCGTCAGCAGGGAGCAGGTCAGTGTAAAGGGGTGCCATGTGGACTGCCAAAATGTAATTAAAAACAGGTCAAGTACCTCTCATGGCGCACAGGTGCAGATCCAAGGCTTGTCAGCCCGTTGGCTCAAGGGAGCCGTAATAAATTGTGCAAAAGTTGGTCGCACACTGCTCGTCACACAAGCAAGTTGCCCCAAAGGACTGTGGTAAATGTAGTGGCGACGGCGGGTACGCCTATGCCACGATGTGTAAAAAGAACAGTATGTGTTGCGTTAGCCATCCCTGGACACGTGTTTCGAGGTAGTTGCCTCTCGTCAGCAGGGAGCAGGTCAGTGTAAAGGGGTGCCGTGTGGACTGCCAAAATGTAATTAAAAACAGGTCAAGTACCTCTCATGGCGCGCAGGTGCAGATCCAAGGCTCGTCAGCCCGTTGGCTCAAGGGAGCCGTAATAAATTGTGCAAAAGTTGGTCGCACACTGCTCGTCACACCAGCAAGTTGCCCCAAAGGACTGTGGTAAATGTAGTGGCGACGGCGGGTACGCCTATGCCACGATGTGTAAAAAGAACAGTATGTGTTGCGTTAGCCATCCCTGGACACGTGTTTCGAGGTAGTTGCCTCTCGTCAGCAGGGAGCAGGTCAGTGTAAAGGGGTGCCGTGTGGACTGACAAAATGTAATTAAAAACAGGTCAAGTACCTCTCATGGCGCGCAGGTGCAGATCCAAGGCTCGTCAGCCCGTTGGCTCAAGGGAGCCGTAATAAATTGTGCAAAAGTTGGTCGCACACTGCTCGTCACACCAGCAAGTTGCCCCAAAGGACTGTGGTAAATGTAGTGGCGACGGCGGGTACGCCTATGCCACGATGTGTAAAAAGAACAGTATGTGTTGCGTTAGCCATCCCTGGACACGTGTTTCGAGGTAGTTGCCTCTCGTCAGCAGGGAGCAGGTCAGTGTAAAGGGGTGCCGAGTGGACTGCCAAAATGTAATTAAAAACAGGTCAAGTACCTCTCATGGCGCAGGTGCAGATCCAAGGCTCGTCAGCCCGTTGGCTCAAGGGAGCCGTAATAAATTTTGCAAAAGTTGGTCACACACTGCTCGTCACACCAGCAAGTTGCCCCAAAGGACTGTGGTAAATGTAGTGGCGACGGCGG
The DNA here is from genome assembly GCF_964204655.1 of Triturus cristatus. Taxonomy (NCBI): domain Eukaryota; kingdom Metazoa; phylum Chordata; class Amphibia; order Caudata; family Salamandridae; genus Triturus; species Triturus cristatus. The sequence goes on from NC_140591.1 coordinate 1,444,474,406, forward strand.
GTACACCTATGCCACGATGTGTAAAAAGAACTGTATGTGTTGCGTTAGCCATCCCTGGACACGTGTTTCGAGGTAGTTGCCTCTCGTCAGCAGGGAGCAGGTCAGTGTAAAGGGGTGCCGTGTGGACTGCCAAAATGTAATTGAAAACAGGTCAAGTACCTCTCATGGCGCGCAGGTGCAGATCCAAGGCTAGTCAGCCCGTTGGCTCAAGGGAGCCGTAATAAATTGTGCAAAAGTTGGTCGCACACTGCTCGTCACACCAGCAAGTTGCCCCAAAGGACTGTGGTAAATGTAGTGGCGACGGCGGGTACGCCTATGCCACGATGTGTAAAAAGAACAGTATGTGTTGCATAAGCCATCCCTGGACACGTGTTTCGAGGTAGTTGCCTCTCGTCAGCAGGGAGCAGGTCAGTGTAAAGGGGTGCCATGTGGACTGCCAAAATGTAATTAAAAACAGGTCAAGTACCTCTCATGGCGCGCAGGTGCAGATCCAAGGCTCGTCAGCCCGTTGGCTCAAGGGAGCCGTAATAAATTGTGCAAAAGTTGGTCGCACACTGCTCGTCACACCAGCAAGTTGCCCCAAAGGACTGTGGTAAATGTAGTGGCGACGGCGGGTTCGCCTATGCCACGATGTGTAAAAAGAACAGTATGTGTTGCGTTAGCCATCCCTGGACACGTGTTTCGAGGTAGTTGCCTCTCGTCAGCAGGGAGCAGGTCAGTGTAAAGGGGTGCCGTGTGGACTGCCAAAATGTAATTAAAAACAGGTCAAGTACCTCTCATGGCGCGCAGGTGCAGATCCAAGGCTTGTCAGCCCGTTGGCTCAAGGGAGCCGTAATAAATTGTGCAAAAGTTGGTCGCACACTGCTCGTCACACCAGGAAGTTGCCCCAAAGGACTGTGGTAAATGTAGTGGCGACGGCGGGTACGCCTATGCCACGATGTGTAAAAAGAACAGTATGTGTTGCATTAGACATCCCTGGACACGTGTTTCGAGGTAGTTGCCTCTCGTCAGCAGGGAGCAGGTCAGTGTAAAGGGGTGCCGTGTGGACTGCCAAAATGTAATTAAAAACAGGTCAAGTACCTCTCATGGCGCGCAGGTGCAGATCCAAGGCTCGTCAGCCCGTTGGCTCAAGGGAGCCGTAATAAATTGTGCAAAAGTTGGTCGCACACTGCTCGTCACACCAGCAAGTTGCCCCAAAGGACTGTGGTAAATGTAGTGGCGACGGCGGGTACGCCTATGCCACGATGTGTAAAAAGAACAGTATGTGTTGCGTTAGCCATCCCTGGACACGTGTTTCGAGGTAGTTGCCTCTCGTCAGCAGGGAGCAGGTCAGTGTAAAGGGGTGCCGTGTGGACTGTCAAAATGTAATTAAAAACAGGTCAAGTACCTCTCATGGCGCGCAGGTGCTGATCCAAGGCTCATCAGCTCGTTGGCTCAAGGGAGCCGTAATAAATTGTGCAAAAGTTGGTCGCACACTGCTCGTCACACCAGCAAGTTGCCCCAAAGGACTGTGGTAAATGTAGTGGCGATGGCGGGTACGCCTATGCCACGATGTGTAAAAAGAACAGTATGTGTTGCGTTAGCCATCCCTGGACACGTGTTTCGAGGTAGTTGCCTCTCGTCAGCAGGGAGCAGGTCAGTGTAAAGGGGTGCCATGTGGACTGCCAAAATGTAATTAAAAACAGGTCAAGTACCTCTCATGGCGCACAGGTGCAGATCCAAGGCTCGTCAGCCCGTTGGCTCAAGGGAGCCGTAATAAATTGTGCAAAAGTTGGTCGCACACTGCTCGTCACACCAGCAAGTTGCCCCAAAGGACTGTGGTAAATGTAGTGGCGACGGCGGGTACGCCTATGCCACGATGTGTAAAAAGAACAGTATGTGTTGCGTTAGCCATCCCTGGACACGTGTTTCGAGGTAGTTGCCTCTCGTCAGCAGGGAGCAGGTCAGTGTAAAGGGGTGCCGTGTGGACTGCCAAAATGTAATTAAAAACAGGTCAAGTACCTCTCATGGCGCGCAGGTGCAGATCCAAGGCTCGTCAGCCCGTTGGCTCAAGGGAGCCGTAATAAATTGTGCAAAAGTTGGTCGCACACTGCTCGTCACACCAGCAAGTTGCCCCAAAGGACTGTGGTAAATGTAGTGGCGACGGCGGGTACGCCTATGCCACGATGTGTAAAAAGAACAGTATGTGTTGCGTTAGCCATCCCTGGACACGTGTTTCGAGGTAGTTGCCTCTCGTCAGCAGGGAGCAGGTCAGTGTAAAGGGGTGCCGTGTGGACTGACAAAATGTAATTAAAAACAGGTCAAGTACCTCTCATGGCGCGCAGGTGCAGATCCAAGGCTCGTCAGCCCGTTGGCTCAAGGGAGCCGTAATAAATTGTGCAAAAGTTGGTCGCACACTGCTCGTCACACCAGCAAGTTGCCCCAAAGGACTGTGGTAAATGTAGTGGCGACGGCGGGTACGCCTATGCCACGATGTGTAAAAAGAACAGTATGTGTTGCGTTAGCCATCCCTGGACACGTGTTTCGAGGTAGTTGCCTCTCGTCAGCAGGGAGCAGGTCAGTGTAAAGGGGTGCCGAGTGGACTGCCAAAATGTAATTAAAAACAGGTCAAGTACCTCTCATGGCGCAGGTGCAGATCCAAGGCTCGTCTGCCCGTTGGCTCAAGGGAGCCGTAATAAATTTTGCAAAAGTTGGTCACACACTGCTCGTCACACCAGCAAGTTGCCCCAAAGGACTGTGGTAAATGTAGTGGCGACGGCGGGTACACCTATGCCACGATGTGTAAAAAGAACTGTATGTGTTGCGTTAGCCATCCCTGGACACGTGTTTCGAGGTAGTTGCCTCTCGTCAGCAGGGAGCAGGTCAGTGTAAAGGGGTGCCGTGTGGACTGCCAAAATGTAATTAAAAACAGGTCAAGTACCTCTCATGGCGCGCAGGTGCAGATCCAAGGCTCGTCAGCCCGTTGGCTCAAGGGAGCAGTAATACATTGTGCAAAAGTTGGTCGCACACTGCTCGTCACACCAGCAAGTTGCCCCAAAGGACTGTGGTAAATGTAGTGGCGACGGCGGGTACGCCTATGCCACGATGTGTAAAAAGAACAGTATGTGTTGCGTTAGCCATCCCTGGACACGTGTTTCACGGTAGTTGCCTCTCGTCAGCAGGGAGCAGGTCAGTGTAAAGGGGTGCGGTGTGGACTGCCAAAATGTAATTAAAAACAGGTCAAGTACCTCTCATGGCGCGCAGGTGCAGATCCAAGGCTCGTCAGCCCGTTGGCTCAAGGGAGCCGTAATAAATTGTGCAAAAGTTGGTCGCACACTGCTCGTCACACCAGCAAGTTGCCCCAAAGGACTGTGGTAAATGTAGTGGCGACGGCGGGTACGCCTATGCCACGATGTGTAAAAAGAACAGTATGTGTTGCGTTAGCCATCCCTGGACACGTGTTTCGAGGTAGTTGCCTCTCGTCAGCAGGGAGCAGGTCAGTGTAAAGGGGTGCCGTGTGGACTGCCAAAATGTAATTAAAAACAGGTCAAGTACCTCTCATGGCGCGCAGGTGCAGATCCAAGGCTCGTCAGCCCGTTGGCTCAAGGGAGCCGTAATAAATTGTGCAAAAGTTGGTCGCACACTGCTCGTCACACCAGCAAGTTGCCCCAAAGGACTGTGGTAAATGTAGTGGCGACGGCGGGTACGCCTATGCCACGATGTGTAAAAAGAACAGTATGTGTTGCATTAGACATCCCTGGACACGTGTTTCGAGGTAGTTGCCTCTCGTCAGCAGGGAGCAGGTCAGTGTAAAGGGGTGCCGTGTGGACTGCCAAAATGTAATTAAAAACAGGTCAAGTACCTCTCATGGCGCGCAGGTGCAGATCCAAGGCTCGTCAGCCCGTTGGCTCAAGGGAGCCGTAATAAATTGTGCAAAAGTTGGTCGCACACTGCTCGTCACACCAGCAAGTTGCCCCAAAGGACTGTGGTAAATGTAGTGGCGACGGCGGGTACGCCTATGCCACGATGTGTAAAAAGAACAGTATGTGTTGCGTTAGCCATCCCTGGACACGTGTTTCGAGGTAGTTGCCTCTCGTCAGCAGGGAGCAGGTCAGTGTAAAGGGGTGCTGTGTGGACTGCCAAAATGTAATTAAAAACAGGTCAAGTACCTCTCATGGCGCGCAGGTGCTGATCCAAGGCTCATCAGCTCGTTGGCTCAAGGGAGCCGTAATAAATTGTGCAAAAGTTGGTCGCACACTGCTCGTCACACCAGCAAGTTGCCCCAAAGGACTGTGGTAAATATAGTGGCGATGGCGGGTACGCCTATGCCACGATGTGTAAAAAGAACAGTATGTGTTGCGTTAGCCATCCCTGGACACGTGTTTCGAGGTAGTTGCCTCTCGTCAGCAGGGAGCAGGTCAGTGTAAAGGGGTGCCATGTGGACTGCCAAAATGTAATTAAAAACAGGTCAAGTACCTCTCATGGCGCACAGGTGCAGATCCAAGGCTCGTCAGCCCGTTGGCTCAAGGGAGCCGTAATAAATTGTGCAAAAGTTGGTCGCACACTGCTCGTCACACCAGCAAGTTGCCCCAAAGGACTGTGGTAAATGTAGTGGCGACGGCGGGTACGCCTATGCCACGATGTGTAAAAAGAACAGTATGTGTTGCGTTAGCCATCCCTGGACACGTGTTTCGAGGTAGTTGCCTCTCGTTAGCAGGGAGCAGGTCAGTGTAAAGGGGTGCCGTGTGGACTGCCAAAATGTAATTAAAAACAGGTCAAGTACCTCTCATGGCGCGCAGGTGCAGATCCAAGGCTCGTCAGCCCGTTGGCTCAAGGGAGCCGTAATAAATTGTGCAAAAGTTGGTCGCACACTGCTCGTCACACCAGCAAGTTGCCCCAAAGGACTGTGGTAAATGTAGTGGCGACGGCGGGTACGCCTATGCCACGATGTGTAAAAAGAACAGTATGTGTTGCGTTAGCCATCCCTGGACACGTGTTTCGAGGTAGTTGCCTCTCGTCAGCAGGGAGCAGGTCAGTGTAAAGGGGTGCCGTGTGGACTGACAAAATGTAATTAAAACAGGTCAAGTACCTCTCATGGCGCGTAGGTGCAGATCCAAGGCTCGTCAGCCCGTTGGCTCAAGGGAGCCGTAATAAATTGTGCAAAAGTTGGTCGCACACTGCTCGTCACACCAGCAAGTTGCCCCAAAGGACTGTGGTAAATGTAGTGGCGACGGCGGGTACGCCTATGCCACGATGTGTAAAAAGAACAGTATGTGTTGCGTTAGCCATCCCTGGACACGTGTTTCGAGGTAGTTGCCTCTCGTCAGCAGGGAGCAGGTCAGTGTAAAGGGGTGCCGAGTGGACTGCCAAAATGTAATTAAAAACAGGTCAAGTACCTCTCATGGCGCAGGTGCAGATCCAAGGCTCGTCAGCCCGTTGGCTCAAGGGAGCCGTAATAAATTTTGCAAAAGTTGGTCACACACTGTTCGTCACACCAGCAAGTTGCCCCAAAGGACTGTGGTAAATGTAGTGGCGACGGCGGGTACACCTATGCCACGATGTGTAAAAAGAACTGTATGTGTTGCGTTAGCCATCCCTGGACACGTGTTTCGAGGTAGTTGCCTCTCGTCAGCAGGGAGCAGGTCAGTGTAAAGGGGTGCCGTGTGGACTGCCAAAATGTAACTAAAAACAGGTCAAGTACCTCTCATGGCGCGCAGGTGCAGATCCAAGGCTCGTCAGCCCGTTGGCTCAAGGGAGCAGTAATAAATTGTGCAAAAGTTGGTCGCACACTGCTCGTCACACCAGCAAGTTGCCCCAAAGGACTGTGGTAAATGTAGTGGCGACGGCGGGTACGCCTATGCCACGATGTGTAAAAAGAACAGTATGTGTTGCGTTAGCCATCCCTGGACACGTGTTTCGCGGTAGTTGCCTCTCGTCAGCAGGGAGCAGGTCAGTGTAAAGGGGTGCGGTGTGGACTGCCAAAATGTAATTAAAAACAGGTCAAGTACCTCTCATGGCGCGCAGGTGCAAATCCAAGGCTCGTCAGCCCGTTGGCTCAAGGGAGCCGTAATAAATTGTGCAAAAGTTGGTCGCACACTGCTCGTCACACCAGCAAGTTGCCCCAAAGGACTATGGTAAATGTAGTGGCGACGGCGGGTAAGCATATGCCACGATGTGTAAAAAGAACAGTATGTGTTGCGTTAGCCATCCCTGGACACGTGTTTCGAGGTAGTTGCCTCTCGTCAGCAGGGAGCAGGTCAGTGTAAAGGGGTGCCGTGTGGACTGCCAAAATGTAATTAAAAACAGGTCAAGTACCTCTCATGGCGCGCAGGTGCAGATCCAAGGCTCGTCAGCCCGTTGGCTCAAGGGAGCCGTAATAAATTGTGCAAAAGTTGGTCGCACACTGCTCGTCACACCAGCAAGTTGCCCCAAAGGACTGTGGTAAATGTAGTGGCGACGGCGGTTACGCCTATGCCACGATGTGTAAAAAGAACAGTATGTGTTGCGTTAGCCATCCCTGGACACGTGTTTCGAGGTAGTTGCCTCTCGTCAGCAGGGAGCAGGTCAGTGTAAAGGGGTGCCGTGTGGACTGCCAAAATGTAATTAAAAACAGGTCAAGTACCTCTCATGGCGCGCAGGTGCAGATCCAAGGCTCGTCAGCCCGTTGGCTCAAGGGAGCCGTAATAAATTATGCAAAAGTTGGTCGCACACTGCTCGTCACACCAGCAAGTTGCCCCAAAGGACTGTGGTAAATGTAGTGGCGACGGCGGGTACGCCTATGCCACGATGTGTAAAAAGAACAGTATGTGTTGCGTTAGCCATCTCTGGACACGTGTTTCGAGGTAGTTGCCTCTCGTCCGCAGGGAGCAGGTCAGTGTAAAGGGGTGCCATGTGGACTGCCAAAATGTAATTAAAAACAGGTCAAGTACCTCTCATGGCGCGCAGGTGCAGATCCAAGGCTCGTCAGCCCGTTGGCTCAAGGGAGCCGTAATAAATTGTGCAAAAGTTGGTCGCACACTGCTCGTCACACCAGCAAGTTGCCCCAAAGGATTGTGGTAAATGTAGTGGCGACGGCGGGTACGCCTATGCCACGATGTGTAAAAAGAACAGTATGTGTTGCGTTAGCCATCCCTGGACACGTGTTTCGAGGTAGTTGCCTCTCGTCAGCAGGGAGCAGGTCAGTGTAAAGGGGTGCCGTGTGGACTGCCAAAATGTAATTAAAAACAGGTCAAGTACCTCTCATGGCGCGCAGGTGCAGATCCAAGGCTCGTCAGCCCGTTGGCTCAAGGGAGCCGTAAAAATTTTTGTGCGAAAGTTGGTCGCACACTGCTCGTCACACCAGCAAGTTGCCCCAAAGGACTGTGGTAAATGTAGTGGCGACGGCGGGTACGCCTATGCCACGATGTGTAAAAAGAACAGTATGTGTTGCGTTAGCCATCCCTGGACACGTGTTTCGAGGTAGTTGCCTCTCATCAGCAGGGAGCAGGTCAGTGTAAAGGGGTGCCGTGTGGACTGCCAAAATGTAATTAAAAACAGGTCAAGTACCTCTCATGGCGCGCAGGTGCAGATCCAAGGCTCATCAGCCCGTTGGCTCAAGGGAGCCGTAATAAATTGTGCAAAAGTTGGTCGCACACTGCTCGTCACACCAGCAAGTTGCCCCAAAGGACTGTGGTAAATGTAGTGGCGACGGCGGGTACGCCTATGCCACGATGTGTAAAAAGAACAGTATGTGTTGCGTTAGCCATCCCTGGACACGTGTTTCGAGGTAGTTGTCTCTCGTCAGCAGGGAGCAGGTCAGTGTAAAGGGGTGCCGTGTGGACTGCCAAAATGTAAATAAAAACAGGTCAAGTACCTCTCATGGCGCGCAGGTGCAGATCCAAGGCTCGTCAGCCCGTTGGCTCAAGGGAGCCGTAATAAATTGTGCAAAAGTTGGTCGCACACTGCTCGTCACACCAGCAAGTTGCCCCAAAGGACTGTGGTAAATGTAGTGGCGACGGCGGGTACGCCTATGCCACGATGTGTAAAAAGAACAGTATGTGTTGCGTTAGTCATCCCTGGACACGTGTTTCGAGGTAGTTGCCTCTCGTCAGCAGGGAGCAGGTCAGTGTAAAGGGGTGCCGTGAGGACTGCCAAAATGTAATTAAAAACAGGTCAAGTACCTCTCATGGCGCGCAGGTGCAGATCCAAGGCTTGTCAGCCCGTTGGCTCAAGGGAGCCGTAATAAATTGTGCAAAAGTTGGTCGCACACTGCTCGTCACACCAGCAAGTTGCCCCAAAGGACTGTGGTAAATGTAGTGGCGACGGCGGGTACGCCTATGCCACGATGTGTAAAAAGAACAGTATGTGTTGCGTTAGCCATCCCTGGACACGTGTTTCGAGGTAGTTGCCTCTCGTCAGCAGGGAGCAGGTCAGTGTAAAGGGGTGCCGTGTGGACTGCCAAAATGTAATTAAAAACTGGTCAAGTACCTCTCATGGCGCGCAGGTGCAGATCCAAGGCTCGTCAGCCCGTTGGCTCAAGGGAGCCGTAATAAATTGTGCAAAAGTTGGTCGCACACTGCTCGTCACACCAGCAAGTTGCCCCAAAGGACTGCGGTAAATGTAGTGGCGACGGCGGGTACGCCTATGCCACGTTTTGTAAAAAGAACAGTGTGTGTTGCGTTAGCCATCCCTGGACACGTGTTTCGAGGTAGTTGCCTCTCGTCAGCAGGGAGCAGATCAGTGTAAAGGGGTGCCGTGTGGACTGCCAAAATGTAATTAAAAACAGGTCAAGTACCTCTCATGGCGCGCAGGTGCAGATCCAAGGCTCGTCAGCCCGTTGGCTCAAGGGAGCCGTAATAAATTGTGCAAAAGTTGGTCGCACACTGCTCATCACACCAGCAAGTTGCCCCAAAGGACTGTGGTAAATGTAGTGGCGACGGCTGGTACGCCTATGCCACTGTTGGACTTGGCCCTTCTGGCAGGTTCACCCCTGAACTTTTTGCTTTTTATTGGTGACTTGGTGTGGTGATTTGTTTGGTTCCTGCGCACTTTCCCTGTGTCCCAGGGTAAAGTGCGTGCACACTCTGAGTGCATGTGGTGAGATAGGCCTGCCCTCCCATAGGAATGCATGGGGAATGTATGTGTCCCTAGTAGTTCCTGATGCGTGGGGTGTGCAGGCCCGAGTTTGGTATGTGCGGACTCGTGGGAGTGAATGCTGCGCGATGATGTGTGCGGCGTGCATGTACCTAGTGTGGAAGTGCCACTTCTAGAAGTGGGCACTTCTGTGTGCAGTGCGTCTGGCGTGTGATTGGCTGGAGCTGGCTGGTGAGCCTGGCTCCAGGAGTCTGGTTGGGTCTGCCCCAGTGGTGAGTGTGAGATTAGCATGCTGATGGCTGGGGAGGAGTGCACCTTGGACCTGAATAGGGCAGGGTTTTCCCCACACACTGCTGGCTCCGCCCCCTGTGGTGCGACTGACGACCCTAGCCCTGCCAATGAATAGAGTGAGGGGCTGAGCACATCAAGGGTGCTCCCCAACCAGCTGCGACTGGTTTTCCCCCTCACCCTGAACCCAGACAAAGGGATTTGGTGTATAAAAAGGGGCTGTGTCCCCTTACAAAGGGTTCTTGTTCCAAACTCGAATCTACCAGGGGCATGCTGCTGCTGGGGCCCAGGGGAAGGCTTGCCTCCCTGGGCCCTGCCCAGCCCCTGGATGCCAGATGGACTTACTGGACCTTTTTTTGACCTGCAGCGCCTGGGAGCGCTTTATGGGCTTTAGAACGCTGTTTTGCTGGACTGGCTCTCTTTGTAGCGCCTGGGAGCGCTTGTGGGGCTTTTCAGCGCTGGGAGCGCTGTGCGTGACTTTATAGCGCTGTGAGCGCTTTTCAGCTTACGGGTGCCACCCCGCTTATTTTCGTATTTTAAGGGCCGGTGCCCACCCGGCATTTGCCCCGCCAAAGATTGCCTTTATCGAGGGAGCCTACCCCTCTTATCACGGAAACGATCACCGCTGCAGCCCGGAGTTCCCGGTCGCGTCATCCCCCTGCCGCGCTGTGATTGGTCCAGCGGGAGGGGGTGTGGCCCACGTGATCGGGGCCTCGAGAACGAAGCCGCGGCGCGAGTCTGGAAGCGGAGGAAGCGTGTGTCTCCCACCGGGGCTCCCGAGAGCGAGGGAGAGCCCCGGGTGACCAGAGGAAGGGAGGAGCACGGTCGGAGCTTGTGTGGAGGGGGCGCGAGGCACGTTGTCGGTGCCTGCCCCTTCCGCGGTGTCCAGAAGCCTCGGAGCCTCCCCATCGGATCGGAGACGACGCGGGAGTCCCCCGAACAGCCGGTGAGTGTCGAGAGGGCTGGGGGACTCCGCGCATGTGCTGGGGGGTGCAGGGGGCTGTGCTCACGAGCCCCGTGAGGCTCCAACGAGAGGGGGCTTGCCCATATTAGAGCGCTGACGCTCCAACGACCGGGGGGGTACTTCGGGAGAGCCCAGTGAGGCTCCAAAAGTTGGCACATTGTTCTCGAGCCCAGCGAGGCTCCAACGTTGTGGGGCATCGGGGGTACAGAGCCACGAAGGCTCTCGAAGGCATTGTTGATAGCCAGCGCCCAGAGAGGGCTCCAGAGGCACGCAAAGTGCCTGAGATTCATTCTACAGCTGCCCAGCACTTAGTGGGCAGCTGCAACGTTTAGGTTGGGAAGAAATTGCTCTTTGGCTTGCGCAGCTGGCGCAGCTTGCCTGAGACAGCGTCCTAAGCTTGGACAAAGGCCAGTTGGCCTAGGGACTGCCACAGGTGGTGGCTTATGTGTGTCCCTTTTGCTCTACACCTCTGAATGTTTTTATGCATCATGTGTTTCCTTTTGCTCTACACCTCTGAATGTTTTCATGCATCATGTGTTTCCTTTTGCTCTACACCTCTGAATGTTTTCATGCATCATGTGTTTCCTTTTGCTCTACACCTCTGAATGTTTTCATGCATCATGTGTTTCCTTTTGCTCTACACCTCTGAATGTTTTCATGCATCATGTGTTCCTTGTGCGCTACACCTCTGAATGTTTTATTCCTATGTTCTAAGTGCTAATTTCTACAAAGTGCTAATTCCTGACAGGGGTCCATGTGGCCCTGTCCCCTGTATATATAATCCCTTGTAAATTCTGCCCGTGCCTGTTGGCACATTGTAAAGTGTGTGTTTTTATCTAATGTGTTGTGTATAATACAAAGGCTATTTTTATAGAATACCTTGTGTGGAGTTTCCTTTGTGGTGGGCCTTGGGTGTTGTTGCTGGGTGCACGCGCAAACGCTTTACACATCGCCTCAGAGATAAGCCTGACTGCTCGTGCCAAGCTACCAAGGGGGTGAGCAGGGGTTATCTTTGGCGTGTAACTTCCTTGCCCTGACTAGAGTGGTGGTTTCTGCCTGACTTTGGCGCAAGCCTTAGCCAACCAGAAATCGCCATTTCTAACATTGGTGATCAGCGGTGGGATTTGGACTTGCGTTTGCGCTGTACCGCAGCAGCAACTGGCCGCACTACAAAACTCTGCATTTAGACAAATCACATGGTATAGGGATTATTGTTTTAAAGTTTGCTTTTAAATGTCATTTCTTTGGAAATGTGTTCTTGTGCACTGTGAGTTAGGTGTCCCTAGCTCGGGAGGGTAGATCATCCCCCTTAGTGCATTGTGTTTTCTGGATTCACCAGAGGGTGGGATCCAGTGGTGGCAGCAGATGTGTGTCCAGTGTATGTATTCCCATTCCCAGTTCCCGGGGTAGTGGTACCTGTGTCACGTGGTGGTCAGGTTGAGAAATCAGGGGCGGTAGAAACTGTCTTACCAGTCTTGGGAGGGGTTTGGGGATGAATGTGTAATGCGCTGGATGAATGTGAATGTCCCATTCCCAGTTCCCAGAGTAATAGTACCTGTGTCACGTGGTGGTCAGGTTGAGAAAATCAGGGGCGGTCGAAACTGTCTTACTAGTCTGGGGGGTGTGTGTGTGTGGATGAAGGGTGTGAGTTCTCTGAAATAAGGAGCTTGCTGAATACTTTGGTGTGAGTTCTCTGAAATAAGGAGCTTGCTGGTTGATTGGGTGTGAGTTCTCTGGGATAGGGAACTTGCATTGGGGAGTGATTCCAAAAGTAGTGGCTGAGGTGTCTTCCAGCCCAGCGTGGTGGAAGAGGTTCAGAGTAGCCCAGCTAGGTCCTGGTGTAGGGGCTCACGTCCTGTCTCTGCGGAGAAGGAGTGGGTGGGACTGCGTGTCTCCAGGTGCCCGAAACCCAGTGTCAGGGCCTGGATGGTTTCTTTAGGGAACATCAGGTCGGGGGCCTAGGCTGTACCAATAGGTCATTTGAGGAGGATCTCCCAGTGTCTAGAGGACGTGGAGCGTCTGTAATCAGAGCTCCAGTAGTCCTGGTGTCTGGCGGTACCGCTCCAGTTGGGAGGGTGCAGAAGTCCAGAGGGAGGGGTGAGAGGGGGAGGGATTCCCCAGTGGGAACCAGTAGGTCAGGGACCAGCCGGGAGGGCTGTGTCACCACTGAGTGACCGTGGTGTCGCCACTTCTGTCCTGGGGGGTCTGCACGCACTGTCAGATGGACAGGAGGTAGTGAGATCAGCGCCAGGCAGACTGTCACACGACCCATTAGTTATGTGTCACCCTCGTTAAGTCCTGGTTCGCCCGGCATCTGACCAAAGGGTACGTCCCTCGGTTGGGGAGCCAGTAGTCGGTGTTTCCGGATCTGGACGTAAGGGCAGCTGTAGTCCTGAGGGCAGGTGGGGCTCATCTTAAGTGAAGAGACCCTGCTCTACAGTGGAAGGGGGTGCAGAGGGAGGGAGTCCTCGCCTCTGACCCCTTGGATCCCAGGTGGTAGACCAGTTGGTGGAGAGAGGTCCTGAACTGGTGGGAGAGTTGTGTTCTGGTGGGTGCTTCCCTGGGAGGGTGCGGAACCACAGAAGTAGAGGTAGGGTGGGGCATTCTTGCCCGTGACCTCTGGTCAGCCTGAGGGTGCGGACCCTAGGTTGAAGGATCAGTGGTAGTTGGGAACTACACTGAGAGGGAGAGTGGAGAATGGCTTGTATGCCAGGGGTTACTACCCCCCACTCTGGGTTTGGCAAGGACCAGTGGTATCTGGGTGGCCTAGGGCCTGGTCCTGGCCGTGGACAACTAGGTAGTACCAGTGGGGTAGCCTAGTTGGGCCTGAGTTCTTTGCGGTTGTTTTTTTTTCAGATGGAACCATGTTGATTGAGAATGGCGTAGAACCGGAGAGTGTCCCTGCAGTGCGGGCCTGCGTCCGTGTTCTATCGCCCCAAGCAGGGAAGTCCATCACGGTGGTGATTGGTCTGCCCTGCGTTTTGGCTGGAAGGGGGTTGTGTTGGACTTGGCCCTTCTGGCAGGTTCACCCCTGAACTTTTTGCTTTTTATTGGTGACTTGGTGTGGTGATTTGTTTGGTTCCTGCGCACTTTCCCTGTGTCCCAGGGTAAAGTGCGTGCACACTCTGAGTGCATGTGGTGAGATAGGCCTGCCCTCCCATAGGAATGCATGGGGAATGTATGTGTCCCTAGTAGTTCCTGATGCGTGGGGTGTGCAGGCCCGAGTTTGGTATGTGCGGACTCGTGGGAGTGAATGCTGCGCGATGATGTGTGCGGCGTGCATGTACCTAGTGTGGAAGTGCCACTTCTAGAAGTGGGCACTTCTGTGTGCAGTGCGTCTGGCGTGTGATTGGCTGGAGCTGGCTGGTGAGCCTGGCTCCAGGAGTCTGGTTGGGTCTGCCCCAGTGGTGAGTGTGAGATTAGCATGCTGATGGCTGGGGAGGAGTGCACCTTGGACCTGAATAGGGCAGGGTTTTCCCCACACACTGCTGGCTCCGCCCCCTGTGGTGCGACTGACGACCCTAGCCCTGCCAATGAATAGAGTGAGGGGCTGAGCACATCAAGGGTGCTCCCCAACCAGCTGCGACTGGTTTTCCCCCTCACCCTGAACCCAGACAAAGGGATTTGGTGTATAAAAAGGGGCTGTGTCCCCTTACAAAGGGTTCTTGTTCCAAACTCGAATCTACCAGGGGCATGCTGCTGCTGGGGCCCAGGGGAAGGCTTGCCTCCCTGGGCCCTGCCCAGCCCCTGGATGCCAGATGGACTTACTGGACCTTTTTTTGACCTGCAGCGCCTGGGAGCGCTTTATGGGCTTTAGAACGCTGTTTTGCTGGACTGGCTCTCTTTGTAGCGCCTGGGAGCGCTTGTGGGGCTTTTCAGCGCTGGGAGCGCTGTGCGTGACTTTATAGCGCTGTGAGCGCTTTTCAGCTTACGGGTGCCACCCCGCTTATTTTCGTATTTTAAGGGCCGGTGCCCACCCGGCATTTGCCCCGCCAAAGATTGCCTTTATCGAGGGAGCCTACCCCTCTTATCACGGAAACGATCACCGCTGCAGCCCGGAGTTCCCGGTCGCGTCATCCCCCTGCCGCGCTGTGATTGGTCCAGCGGGAGGGGGTGTGGCCCACGTGATCGGGGCCTCGAGAACGAAGCCGCGGCGCGAGTCTGGAAGCGGAGGAAGCGTGTGTCTCCCACCGGGGCTCCCGAGAGCGAGGGAGAGCCCCGGGTGACCAGAGGAAGGGAGGAGCACGGTCGGAGCTTGTGTGGAGGGGGCGCGAGGCACGTTGTCGGTGCCTGCCCCTTCCGCGGTGTCCAGAAGCCTCGGAGCCTCCCCATCGGATCGGAGACGACGCGGGAGTCCCCCGAACAGCCGGTGAGTGTCGAGAGGGCTGGGGGACTCCGCGCATGTGCTGGGGGGTGCAGGGGGCTGTGCTCACGAGCCCCGTGAGGCTCCAACGAGAGGGGGCTTGCCCATATTAGAGCGCTGACGCTCCAACGACCGGGGGGGTACTTCGGGAGAGCCCAGTGAGGCTCCAAAAGTTGGCACATTGTTCTCGAGCGCAGCGAGGCTCCAACGTTGTGGGGCATCGGGGGTACAGAGCCACGAAGGCTCTCGAAGGCATTGTTGATAGCCAGCGCCCAGAGAGGGCTCCAGAGGCACGCAAAGTGCCTGAGATTCATTCTACAGCTGCCCAGCACTTAGTGGGCAGCTGCAACGTTTAGGTTGGGAAGAAATTGCTCTTTGGCTTGCGCAGCTGGCGCAGCTTGCCTGAGACAGCGTCCTAAGCTTGGACAAAGGCCAGTTGGCCTAGGGACTGCCACAGGTGGTGGCTTATGTGTGTCCCTTTTGCTCTACACCTCTGAATGTTTTTATGCATCATGTGTTTCCTTTTGCTCTACACCTCTGAATGTTTTCATGCATCATGTGTTTCCTTTTGCTCTACACCTCTGAATGTTTTCATGCATCATGTGTTTCCTTTTGCTCTACACCTCTGAATGTTTTCATGCATCATGTGTTTCCTTTTGCTCTACACCTCTGAATGTTTTCATGCATCATGTGTTCCTTGTGCGCTACACCTCTGAATGTTTTATTCCTATGTTCTAAGTGCTAATTTCTACAAAGTGCTAATTCCTGACAGGGGTCCATGTGGCCCTGTCCCCTGTATATATAATCCCTTGTAAATTCTGCCCGTGCCTGTTGGCACATTGTAAAGTGTGTGTTTTTATCTAATGTGTTGTGTATAATACAAAGGCTATTTTTATAGAATACCTTGTGTGGAGTTTCCTTTGTGGTGGGCCTTGGGTGTTGTTGCTGGGTGCGCGCGCAAACGCTTTACACATCGCCTCAGAGATAAGCCTGACTGCTCGTGCCAAGCTACCAAGGGGGTGAGCAGGGGTTATCTTTGGCGTGTAACTTCCTTGCCCTGACTAGAGTGGTGGTTTCTGCCTGACTTTGGCGCAAGCCTTAGCCAACCAGAAATCGCCATTTCTAACAGCCACTATGTGTAAAAAGAACAGTATGTGTTGCGTTAGCCATCCCTGGACACGTGTTTCGAGGTAGTTGCCTCTCGTCAGCAGGGAGCAGGTCAGTGTAAAGGGGTGCCGTGTGGACTGCCAACATGTAATTAAAAACAGGTCAAGTACCTCTCATGGCGCGCAGGTGCAGATCCAAGGCTCGTCAGCCCGTTGGCTCAAGGGAGCAGTAATAAATTGTGCAAAAGTTGGTCGCACACTGCTCGTCACACCAGCAAGTTGCCCCAAAGGACTGTGGTAAATGTAGTGGCGACGGCGGGTACGCCTATGCCACGATGTGTAAAAAGAACAGTATGTGTTGCGTTAGCCATCCCTGGACACGTGTTTCGCGGTAGTTGCCTCTCGTCAGCAGGGAGCAGGTCAGTGTAAAGGGGTGCGGTGTGGACTGCCAAAATGGAATTAAAAACAGGTCAAGTACCTCTCATGGCGCGCAGGTGCAAATCCAAGGCTCGTCAGCCCGTTGGCTCAAGGGAGCCGTAATA
The DNA here is from genome assembly GCF_964204655.1 of Triturus cristatus. Taxonomy (NCBI): domain Eukaryota; kingdom Metazoa; phylum Chordata; class Amphibia; order Caudata; family Salamandridae; genus Triturus; species Triturus cristatus. Next base: position 1,444,490,720 of record NC_140591.1, read on the forward strand.
AATTGTGCAAAAGTTGGTCGCACACTGCTCGTCACACCAGCAAGTTGCCCCAAAGGACTATGGTAAATGTAGTGGCGACGGCGGGTAAGCCTATGCCACGATGTGTAAAAAGAACAGTATGTGTTGCGTTAGCCATCCCTGGACACGTGTTTCGAGGTAGTTGCCTCTCGTCAGCAGGGAGCAGGTCAGTGTAAAGGGGTGCCGTGTGGACTGCCAAAATGTAATTAAAAACAGGTCAAGTACCTCTCATGGCGCGCAGGTGCAGATCCAAGGCTCGTCAGCCCGTTGGCTCAAGGGAGCCGTAATAAATTGTGCAAAAGTTGGTCGCACACTGCTCGTCACACCAGCAAGTTGCCCCAAAGGACTGTGGTAAATGTAGTGGCGACGGCGGTTACGCCTATGCCACGATGTGTAAAAAGAACAGTATGTGTTGCGTTAGCCATCCCTGGACACGTGTTTCGAGGTAGTTGCCTCTCGTCAGCAGGGAGCAGGTCAGTGTAAAGGGGTGCCGTGTGGACTGCCAAAATGTAATTAAAAACAGGTGAAGTACCTCTCATGGCGCGCAGGTGCAGATCCAAGGCTCGTCAGCCCGTTGGCTCAAGGGAGCCGTAATAAATTATGCAAAAGTTGGTCGCACACTGCTCGTCACACCAGCAAGTTGCCCCAAAGGACTGTGGTAAATGTAGTGGCGACGGCGGGTACGCCTATGCCACGATGTGTAAAAAGAACAGTATGTGTTGTGTTAGCCATCTCTGGACACGTGTTTCGAGGTAGTTGCCTCTCGTCAGCAGGGAGCAGGTCAGTGTAAAGGGGTGCCATGTGGACTGCCAAAATGTAATTAAAAACAGGTCAAGTACCTCTCATGGCGCGCAGGTGCAGATCCAAGGCTCGTCAGCCCGTTGGCTCAAGGGAGCCGTAATAAATTGTGCAAAAGTTGGTCGCACACTGCTCGTCACACCAGCAAGTTGCCCCAAAGGATTGTGGTAAATGTAGTGGCGACGGCGGGTACGCCTATGCCACGATGTGTAAAAAGAACAGTATGTGTTGCGTTAGCCATCCCTGGACACGTGTTTCGAGGTAGTTGCCTCTCGTCAGCAGGGAGCAGGTCAGTGTAAAGGGGTGCCGTGTGGACTGCCAAAATGTAATTAAAAACAGGTCAAGTACCTCTCATGGCGCGCAGGTGCAGATCCAAGGCTCGTCAGCCCGTTGGCTCAAGGGAGCCGTAATAAATTGTGCGAAAGTTGGTCGCACACTGCTCGTCACACCAGCAAGTTGCCCCAAAGGACTGTGGTAAATGTAGTGGCGACGGCGGGTACGCCTATGCCACGATGTGTAAAAAGAACAGTATGTGTTGCGTTAGCCATCCCTGGACACGTGTTTCGAGGTAGTTGCCTCTCATCAGCAGGGAGCAGGTCAGTGTAAAGGGGTGCCGTGTGGACTGCCAAAATGTAATTAAAAACAGGTCAAGTACCTCTCATGGCGCGCAGGTGCAGATCCAAGGCTCGTCAGCCCGTTGGCTCAAGGGAGCCGTAATAAATTGTGCAAAAGTTGGTCGCACACTGCTCGTCACACCAGCAAGTTGCCCCAAAGGACTGTGGTAAATGTAGTGGCGACGGCGGGTACGCCTATGCCACGATGTGTAAAAAGAACAGTATGTGTTGCGTTAGCCATCCCTGGACACGTGTTTCGAGGTAGTTGTCTCTCGTCAGCAGGGAGCAGGTCAGTGTAAAGGGGTGCCGTGTGGACTGCCAAAATGTAAATAAAAACAGGTCAAGTACCTCTCATGGCGCGCAGGTGCAGATCCAAGGCTCGTCAGCCCGTTGGCTCAAGGGAGCCGTAATAAATTGTGCAAAAGTTGGTCGCACACTGCTCGTCACACCAGCAAGTTGCCCCAAAGGACTGTGGTAAATGTAGTGGCGACGGCGGGTACGCCTATGCCACGATGTGTAAAAAGAACAGTATGTGTTGCGTTAGTCATCCCTGGACACGTGTTTCGAGGTAGTTGCCTCTCGTCAGCAGGGAGCAGGTCAGTGTAAAGGGGTGCCGTGAGGACTGCCAAAATGTAATTAAAAACAGGTCAAGTACCTCTCATGGCGCGCAGGTGCAGATCCAAGGCTCGTCAGCCCGTTGGCTCAAGGGAGCCGTAATAAATTGTGCAAAAGTTGGTCGCACACTGCTCGTCACACCAGCAAGTTGCCCCAAAGGACTGTGGTAAATGTAGTGGCGACGGCGGGTACGCCTATGCCACGTTTTGTAAAAAGAACAGTGTGTGTTGCGTTAGCAATCCCTGGACACGTGTTTCGAGGTAGTTGCCTCTCGTCAGCAGGGAGCAGATCAGTGTAAAGGGGTGCCGTGTGGACTGCCAAAATGTAATTAAAAACAGGTCAAGTACCTCTCATGGCGCGCAGGTGCAGATCCAAGGCTCGTCAGCCCGTTGGCTCAAGGGAGCCGTAATAAATTGTGCAAAAGTTGGTCGCACACTGCTCATCACACCAGCAAGTTGCCCCAAAGGACTGTGGTAAACGTAGTGGCGACGGCTGGTACGCCTATGCCACTATGTGTAAAAAGAACAGTATGTGTTGCGTTAGCCATCCCTGGACACGTGTTTCGAGGTAGTTGCCTCTCGTCAGCAGGGAGCAGGTCAGTGTAAAGGGGTGCCGTGTGGACTGCCAACATGTAATTAAAAACAGGTCAAGTACCTCTCATGGCGCGCAGGTGCAGATCCAAGGCTCGTCAGCCCGTTGGCTCAAGGGAGCCGTAATAAATTGTGCAAAAGTTGGTCGCACACTGCTCGTCACACCAGCAAGTTGCCCCAAAGGACTGTGGTAAATGTAGTGGCGACGGCGGGTACGCCTATGCCACGATGTGTAAAAAGAACAGTATGTGTTGCGTTAGCCATCCCTGGACACGTGTTTCGAGGTAGTTGCCTCTCGTCAGCAGGGAGCAGGTCAGTGTAAAGGGGTGCCGTGTGGACTGCCAAAATGTAATTAAAAACAGGTCAAGTACCTCTCATGGCGCGCAGGTGCAGATCCAAGGCTCGTCAGCCCGTTGGCTCAAGGGAGCCGTAATAAATTGTGCAAAAGTTGGTCGCACACTGCTCGTCACACCAGCAAGTTGCCCCAAAGGACTGTGGTAAATGTAGTGGCGACGGCGGGTACGCCTATGCCACGATGTGTAAAAAGAACAGTATGTGTTGCGTTAGCCATCCCTGGACACGTGTTTCGAGGTAGTTGCCTCTCGTCAGCAGGGAGCAGGTCAGTGTAAAGGGGTGCCGTGTGGACTGCCAAAATGTAATTAAAAACTGGTCAAGTACCTCTCATGGCGCGCAGGTGCAGATCCAAGGCTCGTCAGCCCGTTGGCTCAAGGGAGCCGTAATAAATTGTGCAAAAGTTGGTCGCACACTGCTCGTCACACCAGCAAGTTGCCCCAAAGGACTGTGGTAAATGTAGTGGCGACGGCGGGTACGCCTATGCCACGATGTGTAAAAAGAACAGTATGTGTTGCGTTAGCCATCCCTGGACACGTGTTTCGAGGTAGTTGCCTCTCGTCAGCAGGGAGCAGATCAGTGTAAAGGGGTGCCGTGTGGACTGCCAAAATGTAATTAAAAACAGGTCAAGTACCTCTCATGGCGCGCAGGTGCAGATCCAAGGCTCGTCAGCCCGTTGGCTCAAGGGAGCCGTAATAAATTGTGCAAAAGTTGGTCGCACACTGCTCATCACACCAGCAAGTTGCCCCAAAGGACTGTGGTAAATGTAGTGGCAACGGCTGGTACGCCTATGCCACGATGTGTAAAAAGAACAGTATGTGTTGCGTTAGCCATCCCTGGACACGTGTTTCGAGGTAGTTGCCTCTCGTCAGCAGGGAGCAGGTCAGTGTAAAGGGGTGCCGTGTGGACTGCCAAAATGTAATTAAAAACAGGTCAAGTACCTCTCATGGCGCGCAGGTGCAGATCCAAGGCTCGTCAGCCCGTTGGCTCAAGGGAGCCGTAATAAATTGTGCAAAAGTTGGTCGCACACTGCTCGTCACACCAGCAAGTTGCCCCAAAGGACTGTGGTAAATGTAGTGGCGACGGCGGGTACGCCTATGCCACGATGTGTAAAAAGAACAGTATGTGTTGCGTTAGCCATCCCTGGACACGTGTTTCGAGGTAGTTGCCTCTCGTCAGCAGGGAGCAGGTCAGTGTAAAGGGGTGCCGTGTGGACTGCCAAAATGTAATTAAAAACAGGTCAAGTACCTCTCATGGCGCGCAGGTGCAGATCCAAGGCTCGTCAGCCCGTTGGCTCAAGGGAGCCGTAATAAATTGTGCAAAAGTTGGTCGCACACTGCTCGTCACACCAGCAAGTTGCCCCAAAGGACTGTGGTAAATGTAGTGGCGACGGCGGGTACGCCTATGCCACGATGTGTAAAAAGAACTTCATGTACCAGCTTCCCTTGGGGCGACCCGGAGGAGGAGCTAGTGGAGTGCGGTCCATTGTGTTTGTTTATAAAATGGCTCCTTCGAGCTTTGGGCTGACGAGCTCCTGGACGACGCACCTGCGTGCCTGTGCGGGCACTGAGGCCCTTGACGGTTGCTTGGCGGCTCTCTCTTCTACCCCTGACTATTTTCTCTACTGAGGAGGGAAGTTATCCCGAAACCCGAGCCATGTCTCGGGCGATATTTTAAAACCCGGGACATGTATCGGGTATAGAGATCATCAGTTCAACAAGTACTTACTTGCACCTACTGGGGTGAACCACTCAAGAACTCCATCAGAGAGCATCAGTTCAACAAGTACTTACTTGCACCCACTGGGGTGAACTACTCAAGAACTTCATGTACCAGCTTCCCTTGGGGCGACCCGGAGGAGGAGCTAGCGGAGTGCGGTCCATTGCGTTTGTTTATAAAATGGCTCCTTCGAGCTTTGGGCTGACGAGCTCCTGGACGACGCACCTACGTGCCTGTGCGGGCACTGAGGCCCTTGACGGTTGCTTGGCGGCTCTCTCTTCTACCCCTGACTATTTTCTCTACTGAGGAGGGAAGTTATCCCGAAACCCAAACCATGTCTCGGGCGATATTTTAAAACCCGGGACATGTATCGGGTATAGAGATCATCAGTTCAACAAGTACTTACTTGCACCTACTGGGGTGAACCACTCAAGAACTCCATCAGAGAGCATCAGTTCAACAAGTACTTACTTGCACCCACTGGGGTGAACCACTAAAGAACTTCATGTACCAGCTTCCCTTGGGGCGACCCGGAGGAGGAGCTAGCGGAGTGCGGTCCAATGCGTTTGTTTATAAAATGGCTCCTTCGAGCTTTGGGCTGACGAGCTCCTGGACGACGCACCTGCGTGCCTGTGCGGGCACTGAGGCCCTTGACGGTTGCTTGGCGGCTCTCTCTTCTACCCCTGACTATTTTCTCTACTGAGGAGGGAAGTTATCCCGAAACCCGAGCCATGTCTCGGGCGATATTTTAAAACCCGGGACATGTATCGGGTGTAGAGATCATCAGTTCAACAAGTACTTACTTGCACCTACTGGGGTGAACCACTCAAGAACTCTATCAGAGAGCATCAGTTCAACAAGTACTTACTTGCACCCACTGGGGTGAACCACTCAAGAACTTCATGTACCAGCTTCCCTTGGGGCGACCCGGAGGAGGAGCTAGCGGAGTGCGGTCCATTGCGTTTGTTTATAAAATGGCTCCTTCGAGCTTTGGGCTGACGAGCTCCTGGACGACGCACCTGCGTGCCTGTGCGGGCACTGAGGCCCTTGACGGTTGCTTGGCGGCTCTCTCTTCTACCCCTGACTATTTTCTCTACTGAGGAGGGAAGTTATCCCGAAACCCGAGCCATGTCTCGGGCGATATTTTAAAACCCGGGACATGTATCGGGTCTAGAGATCATCAGTTCAACAAGTACTTACTTGCACCTACTGGGGTGAACCACTCAAGAACTCCATCAGAGAGCATCAGTTCAACAAGAACTTACTTGCACCCACTGGGGTGAACCACTCAAGAACTTCATGTACCAGCTTCCCTTGGGGCGACCCGGAGGAGGAGCTAGCGGAGTGTGATCCATTGCGTTTGTTTATAAAATGGCTCCTTCGAGCTTTGGGCTGACGAGCTCCTGGACGACGCACCTGCGTGCCTGTGCGGGCACTGAGGCCCTTGACGGTTGCTTCGCGGCTCTCTCTTCTACCCCTGACTATTTTCTCTACTGAGGAGGAAAGTTATCCCGAAACCCGAGCCATGTCTCGGGTGATATTTTAAAACCCGGGACATGTATCGGGTCTAGAGATCATCAGTTCAACAAGTACTTACTTGCACCTACTGGGGTGAACCACTCAAGAACTCCATCAGAGAGCATCAGTTCAACAAGTACTTACTTGCACCCACTGGGGTGAACCACTCAAGAACTTCATGCACCAGCTTCCCTTGGGGCGACCCGGAGGAGGAGCTAGCGGAGTGCGGTCCATTGCGTTTGTTTATAAAATGGCTCCTTCGAGCTTTGGGCTGACGAGCTCCTGGACGACGCACCTACGTGCCTGTGCGGGCACTGAGGCCCTTGACGGTTGCTTGGCGGCTCTCTCTTCTACCCCTGACTATTTTCTCTACTGAGGAGGGAAGTTATCCCGAAACCCGAGCCATGTCTCGGGCGATATTTTAAAACCTGGGACATGTATCGGGTCTAGAGATCATCAGTTCAACAAGTACTTACTTGCACCTACTGGGGTGAACCACTCAAGAACTCCATCAGAGAGCATCAGTTCAACAAGTACTTACTTGCACCCACTGGGGTGAACCACTCAAGAACTTCATGTACCAGCTTCCCTTGGGGTGACCCGGAGGAGGAGCTAGCGGAGTGTGGTCCATTGCGTTTGTTTATAAAATGGCTCCTTCGAGCTTTGGGCTGACGAGCTCCTGGATGACGCACCTGCGTGCCTGTGCGGGCACTGAGGCCCTTGACAGTTGCTTGGCGGCTCTCTCTTCTACCCCTGACTATTTTCTCTACTGAGGAGGGAAGTTATCCCGAAACCCGAGCCATGTCTCGGGCGATATTTTAAAACCCGGGACATGTATCGGGTATAGAGATCATCAGTTCAACAAGTACTTACTTGCACCTACTGGGGTGAACCACTCAAGAACTCCATCAGAGAGCATCAGTTCAACAAGTACTTACTTGCACCCACTGGGGTGAACCACTGAAGAACTTCATGTACCAGCTTCCCTTGGGGCGACCCGGAGGAGGAGCTAGCGGAGTGCGGTCCATTGCGTTTGTTTATAAAATGGCTCCTTCGAGCTTTGGGCTGACAAGCTCCTGGACGACGCACCTGCGTGCCTGTGCGGGCACTGAGGCCCTTGACGGTTGCTTGGCGGCTCTCTCTTCTACCCCTGACTATTTTCTCTACTGAGGAGGGAAGTTATCCCGAAACCCGAGCCATGTCTCGGGCGATATTTTAAAACCCGGGACATGTATCGGGTATAGAGATCATCAGTTCAACAAGTACTTACTTGCACACACTGGGGTGAACCACTCAAGAACTTCATGTACCAGCTTCCCTTGGGGCGACCCGGAGGAGGAGCTAGCGGAGTGCGGTCCATTGCGTTTGTTTATAAAATGGCTCCTTCGAGCTTTGGGCTGACGAGCTCCTGGACTGAGGAAATATGAATTTTGTGATCAGTTATGTCCCCTATCGTAGACCCCAACGGCTCCATGTGCATACTATAAGTACATGTATGTTCCCTCCAGTTCCAGTTTTGAAGACGCAAATACATGTGCGTCCACCGTCAACATGTCCTCTTTCAGATCCACCATGAATGGGTCAGATATTCCATTCCTAAGTATGAAAGGCCACCGACTTTATGTGGTTCACTTTCCACATTTTACAGATTCAGGCGAGTAGGCCCTGAATTCTGCCATCAAGCCTTTCCTGCTTTCTGCCTCTGGAAGCTCCAGCCCGAGCCTGCATCTGTATCCATGAACTTTGTCCTACTCCCTGCGTGGCTAACGGTGCCTGATCCAGCCTGTTGCCTGCCAAAAACTGTATTTCACCTTCAAGATTATCTGCTCCGCTCCTCATCTGACGCATTCCTGTCTAGTAGTTTAGGTAAACATTCCTCCAGCTACCGTGCAAGGGGCCAGGCCTCACTGTCCTCGTGCAAGTAATTCATAGCCCCTGTTACCATGGAAGATTCCTGCCCCCTCGCATCTCATGTAGACACTTAGACGCTCGTACACGCACTAACAGTCAGTATAGAATAGATTCCGTCCGAGAGACCTTTCCTTTTGGATAATACAGTTCTTTAAACATAAGATATTAGATATGATTTGGGATTAGGTTGACATGACCCCTCAGACTTCTGTCTCCACATGTAGAGCTAAATGTCAAGTCCCCTTCACCCTCTAGTTGCACGTCAATCACACGTCATGCGGCTGCGCACGCATCTCTGCCAAATATTTCTGCTGATATTGCAGGATTCTCTTATGGATCCACCCACTTGTGACATCATGTATAATGACGTTTTCTAAGTTACGCCTATATGTCCGCCTTTTTGGTTACGTATGCATATTTTATCTCTCTTATCAACTGTTACGCCTCCTGCACCTGTTTCACTATAATGCATTTCTTATAAAAGTGATTACCTGTCAATAATGTATTGCCTTCCTTCTTGAACTTTCGTGGTGATGGAATTTGAAGCCTGCAATTCGAATTGTATTTCCTTTGTAAAGGAATAAAGCCTTTTAGAACCTCTAATACCACGGATTCTGCCTCTTATATTTACTGAGTTATTCTTACTAGATTTTACCGCATAAAAAATAGTACCGGTAATGAAATATTTACCACAGAAATTGGCGCCCGAACAGGGACACTTTCTCATCTCACGCGCCGGAGGTGCGTTGCAGGCCCGGTCTCCTGCCACAGCTGAACGGACAAAAACGCGTACCTGCAGGATTTCCTGTATCTCCCTCCGGCCAAGCGGGGGTGACTGAGGCTGCGATCAACACCCAGACGAGGCGGTGAGAAGTGCGAAGTATCCCGACCAGAGCCTAGCTGAGAGAGCAAGATCCGAGGTATACAGAGGCCCACCAGGTTCCGAAGTTCCGAGTCCAGTCGAGTCGAGTCCAGTCCGGTCCAGTTTCAGTTCAGTTCCGAGGCCTTCCGTTCCGCGCTACCCGGTGAGTACCATTGTCGGGGAGGCATTTAAACGTGCACATAGTCTGTGCCGGTCAAGACGGGTTTGGGTACACAAATCCGGTCTGCACTGTTTCAGCAGTGTATCTGTACTGTTTAGCAGTATATCTAGTATGTCTTGCATATAAATAAGTATTACCTAGTGTCAGTATTATGTCAGTAACTAGTTTCCTATTAGTCATCATTATTCGTTAAATGTTAAATGTTAAATGTTTTAATACGTTCTATACATTGTGGTGTGAATGACTGTTCATTATTGTGTTTATTTGTATTAAGTGTGTTTAAGATTAAGTAACCAGATCTAAAAATGCCGTTCTTTTCGAAATTAAGACAGATCAAAACTAGAAAAGGGGTACTCGAAGAAGCTGTTCCCATTCCACCGAGGGACACTCCAGGATACTTTATGTATCATAAGCATGGCCTGGATGCCGTGTTATTTCTTGATTTATGGGTGGACTACACCAAGGATTTGCCAGAAAGTCAGAAATGGCCCGCAGCGGGGACCTGGGATGCAGACTGCATCATGAGAGTAGAAGAAGAATTATGGAAAAAGAAAGCCAGACAGTCACAGAAAGATGCCATTGAATTATGGCGTAAAGAATCATATAGACGTACAGAAAAAGCGCTCAGACAGGAAGAGAAAGGTAGAGAGAATTCAAATAAAGCCCGAGAAAATCTATTAATTGAGGAAGGTACCCGAGTTAAATCGGAACAAATAGATAGACAAAGAAACACTCTTATGAATGGTATGTATCCTCTTCTGGCCGAAGGATTACCTAAGGCTACCCCGGAAATACCAAAAGACTTGACTCCTCCATTACTCCCGATAAAAGCACATCCCAAAACAGCAAAGGACGTTTTCCTTTCCTCCTATTTGGATGACGTAGCTCCCGAGTATGCTAATACCACAACGCACACACCGCTTGCCGATGGTGTTCAACGTCAAGATCATCCGTCTGTATCCCCGCAACAACAAACTCCTACACCCATTCCCACGGGTCCGTCCGTTTCTACCGTTTTTCCGGCATCTACAATTTCTATCTTACGTCCAACGAATCCTTTCTTGCCCAGCACCTCAGATGGTGCTACAGGAGGTACGACAGACATGTTTGCCACCCCGCCGCGAAATAAACAGACCCTTAGAGATTTAGCACTCCAACGTACACCCCAACTAGTGACATCCGACATGTTTAAAGAACATCTTGTGGATTGTAGATACGATCCAGTGCCAGGTAAACAGGACAGACTGCTAATATCATCACTACGTATACGACGAGCTACATTATATTTAATGACGATACCAGGAATGGTTGAACACCTAGACAAAATATATCACTTTGTCCAAACAGGGCGAGGTCCAGAAAGTATTAACGAAGCTATGGAATACCAGAAAGTGGATGTCCAAAGACAACTACTACGTTTTTTCATAAACTGCGTGATCAGGAACCAAGACAGGCCTGGGGCAGATCATGATACCATGCAAAAACTTGCCAAATGGGCTCAGAACATATCAGAAGAAAAACATGATAAACAGGCGTGTATAATCGCCATGTATCGAAAGATCCGCAAGGAAGTAGAACGAATACATAAAGAAAGACGAGAAGCAGACAGAATTGAATCAGAGGAAGAGGAGGAGCAAGAATCAGAACAAATAGAAACGATAGCTTACGTAGGTAGAGGAAGACCCCATAATAATACTAGAGGCTTCAATGATCCGATATGTCCGATACGTCCAGAATGTAACAGACATTTTCAAACCCCTATGTTAAATACAAGGTCCCCTGAACACCTATTCCAAGCCGCTGATAAATTACTCCGAGATCGAAGGGGGTACCATATGCCCGATTCTATGGACGAACAAGAATTAGCCAGGTCAGCAGTACAATGGGCTGACAGTCCCAGCAAATACAGTGATGATGCACTAGCACACACGTTTCTGAATCTTACCCCATACGAACAGCGTTTAGCTAGTATATACATGATTCAACACCTCCTTATATTATATAAAAGCCAACACTCCGATCCAGGACCCTTACCTGACATATTGACAGAACTACTCACGAATAAATGGAGAGGGTCAGGTACTGATTTGATTAAAGAAATTCTAGAATTTCGAAACCAGTATATAACTTTTGTGTGCCCAGAACACGTTCCAGTTCCCACTATGGGAAGAAAAATGTATCACATAGATAGACTGAATCCGTTACGCGAAGTACACCCAATCAGAGGTGAAGGTAATAACTTTACACGCGTGTTTGTGTACACGCCTATAACTAAAATCGAATTATTAGAAATGAAGAAAGTAGTACCCAGCCATGACAGGGATCCAGCAGGTTTCCACCGTGAGAAAAAAGACATGCTACTCATGGGAGAGTATACCTACCCCGACATTATGAAAATACTGAAAGTGTTAATGCCTGCCGGTGTTTACGAGAAACTCAAAGAAAAGGAATGGGAGGTGGGAGACCAAAAGATAGATTGGACAGCATTAGAAAACGAAGAAAAGGCCCGAGCTGCAGGAGCAGGGCTTGGGGAAAAGACTACAGCATTACCAGGATTACTAGTGCAGGTACTGCCACGTTTATTAACTACGAAAAAAGAAGACTGGGGTGCAATCTCAGCCTGTAAACAAAAGCAAGATGAAGACACTAGTGATTTCTATTCCCGATTTGAAAAATGTTTTGGTATAAATAGTGGCATAAAAGCAAGTAGCGAGTCATATCCACATCTGTTTGTGACAAAATTAGTTGAAAATTCCCTACCGCAAGTTAAGAATAGAGTATTGAAATTTGAGAGTACCTGGCAGGGTAACACCCCGTCACAGATGTTACAGATGTTACAATATCACCACAATAGAATTAGAGAAGAACAAGAATACGAACAAAGACGTATGAAAGATACAAAAATGAAAATGCTTGTTGCTCAGTCAGTTCCAGCTGATGGTCACCAAAAGGGTGATTCAACAGGTCCAGTTAAAGGGACATGTAACTATTGTAAACAACAAGGTCATTATATACACGATTGTCCAGTTCTGAAACATAATATCGCCACGGGTAGAACTCAGGAAAGACCACGTCCACCTAGACAGGACCAGAATCAACAACAAATTCCTCAGCATGCACAACCTAGGTCAGCTCCGCAACAATTAGCTCCGCAACAGGCAGCTCCACAACAGACCGTAGCACCACCACCAGCGCAGCCTATTGCTGCCACACAAGCGACAACGCAACAGATGTACCAGTATGCACAAGCAGATTATCCCGATTATCAGCGATACACATGAAATAGCCTAGAGAGGGAAGTTGGCTTACCCCTTATTGAGGTTCCTGTAGATCAAGAGGGACCTTATGTACATAGTGAACTATTAGGGGAAGACAGAAAGTTTTTACTTGATACAGGGGCAAGCAGAACAACTATACGACGCAGTGAAGTTCCAGGGGCACCCCTCTCAGGCTCACAAAATATTTCCCTTGGATTCTCAGGAAAACCTATAATTAATGACGTAACACAACCTCTTCCACTCACGGTTGGTCCATTGACACGTACTACAGATTTATTGCTTACTAAATCATGCCCAGAAAACTTGTTAGGTATAAAAACATTGAAAGCTCTAGGAGCTATAATATGTTGTTCTCCGGAAGGAGTACGATTATTTTTACGTGATTTTAAAGGTCACTACGTGTCCAGAGACATGGATCACCGGCTGCAGAGTTTACCTACACATTTATGGGCACAAGGCCCCACTGATGTTGGTTGCATGAACATTACACCATATCGAGTCACACTAAAAACAGGAGTAGTACTACCACGAATGCGACAATATAGGTTACCACCAGATGCTGTTGCGGCCTTACTGCAAATCATTGACGAGCTCATTGCACAAGGAGTGGTTGTCGAAACCGACTCCAATGTATGCAATTCCCCGATAATTCCGATTCTTAAAAGAACGGATCCAAAAGCACCACCAGTATATCGATTAGTTATTGATCTGCGCGAATTAAATAAATGCATTGTACCACAATATCCTGTAGTCCCAGATATCTCTTCATTACTAACTGCTATTGATTCAGAAGCAACGTTCTTCACTGTAATTGATCTCAAGAATGCTTTCTTTAGCGTCCCAATAGACCCGGAAAGTCAATATCTGTTCGGATTCAGTTTAAATGGACGAAGTTTTAAATTCACACGCGCACCTCACGGATTTACAGAAAGTCCCAGCATCTATAGCCAAGCACTGAAACGAGAACTTGACAGTATCCACATGCCAATTAACACTGCCTTGCTTCAATATGTCGATGATCTGCTGATCACCGCCCGAAGCGAACCTGAATGTGAAACAGCGTCACTGACGGTTTTGAAATTTCTGGCCGACAAAGGGCACAAGGTGTCCCCTTCTAAGCTGCAATTCTGTGTCCCGCGAGTTGTCTACCTTGGGCACTCGCTGTCCAAGGAGGGAAGACAGCTTACACCCGACCGCATCCAGTTAATTGCTAACATGTCACCACCCAAGACACAAAAGGAGGTACGGGCTTTTATAGGTCTCACTTCATACTGTAGGCAGTGGATCCCTCAATATGCATTTCTAGCTAAACCCCTCATCCAGTTGACAACACAGGAGGCAGCCACATCGACTGTCCTCCCTTGGACTCAAGAACACACATATGCCTTTGAAAGCTTAAAGAGAGCTTTATGCCAAGCACCTGTTTTAGCAACACCATGTTACAATAAACAGTTTACACTATTTGTTACAGAACGCGAAGGTACTGCCTTGTCAGTACTCACTCAGGAACAAGCAGGATCACACAAACCATGTGCTTATTTCTCTAGTACATTAGATCCAGTAGCTCAGGCTCTTCCTGCGTGCCTGAAATCAGTGGCAGCAACAGCTTTAGCAATCAGACAAAGCGATGCCATAGTGTTAGGACATCAATTGACAGTACAAGTACCACACGCAGTAGAGGTTCTCTTGAACCGCACACAAACACAACACTTGACTATAGCGAGACTCACCGGTTATGAATTAACATTGTTTCAGCCACACATAGAAATCAGACGTTGTAATACATTAAATCCTGCCACACTATTGCCAGTAAACGGAACAGATCCATTAGCACATGATTGTATTGAAGTCATTACTATCACGACGAAACCCAGACAAGACTTGACAGATATCCCTTTATCAGATCCAGACTTGACATTGTATGTAGATGGTTCATGTATGAGAACAAGTACAGGAGAGTTAGTGGCCGCTTACGCAGTCACAACAGACACTGAAGTCATTGAAACAAATTGTATTAACACTTTGTCAGCTCAAGCAGCAGAGCTCATCGCTCTGACACAAGCCTGTACTCAAGCAAAAGATAAGAAAGTCAACATATACACAGATTCACGTTATGCATTCGGAGTCGTCCATGACTTCGGCGTGCTGTGGCGAGAGAGAGGTTATCTAACTTCTCATGGTGCCCACATCCAACACGGACCCCTCATTCAAGCCCTATTAGATGCGATTCATTTACCTACTGCCATATCGATTATGAAATGCAAAGCCCATACAAAAGTTACCGATATCATTTCTCAGGGTAACGACCTAGCTGACAGAACAGCTAAACAGACTGCTCAGAACCAGACTCATACAACTGACGCGACAAAGACAATAGTTCCGACACCAACATATTGCATGACAGTTAAGGATCCCGCCCTTGATATAATTGACATACAGACACATGCTACACCAGAAGAAATAAAGAAATGGACTGAATTAGGAGGGATCCAAACGGATCAAGGATGGATGACGAAGGAAAAATCTATATGGTTTCTTCCCGACTCCATGGTTCAAGTCATCATTAACACAATACATAGTCCAGCGCACCTAGGAGAAAAAGCTATGCTAGACAGTATTCAACACATTTGGTTCAACAAACACTTGCGAGCAGCAGCCAAACAGAAAGTTCGTACCTGTATGATATGTTGTCAGTTTAATCCAGGTAAAAGCATCCCCGTAGAGCAGGGTGGATTTCAACCTCCCGATCATGCTTTTGAAGTCCTCCAGATGGATTATATCCAGATGGAACGATGTCGAGGATTCAAATATGTTCTCGTAGTTGTCTGTGCTCTTTCCCGTTGGACAGAAGCCTACCCGGTTTCAGATTACACTGCCCCGACTACTGCCAAACAGTTAGTTCGAGAATTCTTCCCACGGTATGGTTTGCCACGTGTTGTCTACTCAGATAACGGCCAGCCATTCTCATCCGAACTAATGAAACACGTTTCACTTTTGTTAGGCTACCAATGGAAATTCCACTGTGTCCGACATCCTGAGGCAGCAGGTCTCGTGGAACGCCATAATCAAACTCTGAAAATTAGATTGTCCAAAATATGTAGAGAAAAAGGTGTCGATTGGATAGTAGCCTTACCAGTTGCACTCTTTTACATGAGAATGGTAGCACATTCTCGAACAGGGCTATCCCCGTACGAGGTGATCTTCGGTAGACCACCAAATATGTGGGGGACGCCTATACCTCGCAAAATTACTGATGTTGACTGTAATGTGCTGACAGATTACCTGGCTTCCTTGATGTCTGCACTACAATCTTGTCGTTCACAGGTAGCTGCAGCTTTTCCCGATAACACTGAGGTGAAGCCCCATGACGTGGTTCCAGGTGATATGGTCCTAGTGCGGAATTTCGACCGGAAGACCCAACTGGAGCCTAGGTGGAGATCGCCAAAACTTGTTCTACTAGCAACAAGGACAGCCGTGAAGATCGAGGGACGTAAAGGGTGGTTGCACTCGAGTCATATCAAGAAATTTTATGGACTACCGTCCAGTGTGGACACTCAGCCCTGCATTTCCTCACAGACAGACTCAAAGCTCCCCTTGGTTGAACCCACGAAAACGGAACTTTATAAACTGAAATTAAGGTCTAGCAAGTCAGACAATTTGATTGTTTAAGTCCTCTCCAAGGTGAATCGGTTGAATTTGTCTCTGACATGTATCCTCTAGACCGAAATAGAGAGAGAAATCGACAGACGCAGTTTAAAAAGCATGTGTATTGTAAATCACTTCGTAGTCACTGCACAGTAACATTATTAATTTTGTTTTTTCTAAGTCTTCTGATCATCATTTTTAGTATATTGCTGCATATGTATTACCCTATTTCTAAACGTGCTTATAATGTTACTGCTGAACATTCTTTTAGTGAATTACCTCCGCATGAGTTGTCCTATAGATTTGTGCTGCGCAACAACACATTCATTAGTATGTTACATCATTCCCATCAGACCAGCAATGCTACAAATTGTTGGATATGTGGCCGACTCCCTCCCTATCAGAACTATAAGGGAGTTTTGCCCCTCTTTCCATATCCGTTCACACACAATGGCTCCTGTGGAGCATGGTTTAGTTTGATTAATTCCCTAGATTCAAATTCCGCAGTTTATCAAGACAACTGGGTGTGGGGAAACCTGAACCTAGTTTTGCTTAAAGTCTGCTACCCTAACAAGGAGGGACTTCCCAAAAGAACAGGAACTGATCTAGAAAATGAAGTATATGGATTAGGTAATTTTACACTTAACCTCATGATCCTGAATGTTGAATCCGAAGCCACACCAATCTTGCCCGCTATGTCAGTATTCCCAGTTAAAGGGGAATTATGTGTAAGAAAGAATGGTTCCATACACATGGGCCATAGTAAATGCACCACTGTAATAAAATTCAGTGATCAAGGCAAATCTACATTTAGAGCTTCCCGTCATTCCTACTTCATATGGGGCCAGACCGCATATATACGTCTACCTCTAGACTGGGATGGTACCTGTTACATAGCATTCCTTCTGCCACCTGTTTTCCTAGCTCCTCCTGATTATCACAGAAATACCCATTTAGTACACAATAGACAGCAGAGAGATCTCCCGATTGTCGATTACACTGAAACGGCATGGGAACAATATACAGATTTCAATAAAGGTTTCTTTCCCTATATAGGTACAGTCACTAATAGTAAACTGATACGTAGATTAACTAGAACCCTTGAAGCAGTAGTAAATGAGACTACTTCCGCCTTAGGCAATTTAACAGAAGAGCAGTCTGCTATGCGGATTGTTGTGCTTCAAAATCGTCTTGTCCTTGACGTCATCCTGGCCGATAGGGGCGGAGCTTGTAGGGTCATCGGATCAAGTTGCTGCATTTTCATACCAGAAAATTCACCGTCCGTATATAAAGCCATAACCCGCCTTCATAAGATTATAAGCCAGATACACCAGAGTCCAGGCACCTGGACTTGGTCCGGTTGGTTCTGGAGCGTGTTGTCCGCCTGGGGATGGAGGATCCTATCCTTCCTAGGTATTGGCTTTCTCATACTATTCAGTTGCTGCTTATGTCTACAATGTGGGCCAGCGATTTGTGGCCTGTGTGCCACATCGTGTATCCCACCTCCAAGTTTTCGTTCAAAATCCCGGAAGAAGAAAGAAGAACAAATGATGCTATATGAACATATCGATGGATTGATGAAGATCGATATCTCCTGAGGGTCCGTAGGGGACAAGGAGGGAATGAGGAAATATGAATTTTGTGATCAGTTATGTCCCCTATCGTAGACCCCAACGGCTCCATGTGCATGCTATAAGTACATGTATGTTCCCTCCAGTTCCAGTTTTGAAGACGCAAATACATGTGCGTCCACCGTCAACATGTCCTCTTTCAGATCCACCATGAATGGGTCAGATATTCCATTCCTAAGTATGAAAGGCCACCGACTTTATGTGGTTCACTTTCCACATTTTACAGATTCAGGCGAGTAGGCCCTGAATTCTGCCATCAAGCCTTTCCTGCTTTCTGCCTCTGGAAGCTCCAGCCCGAGCCTGCATCTGTATCCATGAACTTTGTCCTACTCCCTGCGCGGCTAACGGTGCCTGATCCAGCCTGTTGCCTGCCAAAAACTGTATTTCACCTTCAAGATTATCTGCTCCGCTCCTCATCTGACGCATTCCTGTCTAGTAGTTTAGGTAAACATTCCTCCAGCTACCGTGCAAGGGGCCAGGCCTCACTGTCCTCGTGCAAGTAATTCATAGCCCCTGTTACCATGGAAGATTCCTGCCCCCTCGCATCTCATGTAGACACTTAGACGCTCGTACACGCACTAACAGTCAGTATAGAATAGATTCCGTCCGAGACACCTTTCCTTTTGGATAATACAGTTCTTTAAACATAAGATATTAGATATGATTTGGGATTAGGTTGACATGACCCCTCAGACTTCTGTCTCCACATGTAGAGCTAAATGTCAAGTCCCCTTCACCCTCTAGTTGCACGTCAATCACACGTCATGCGGCTGCGCACGCATCTCTGCCAAATATTTCTGCTGATATTGCAGGATTCTCTTATGGATCCACCCACTTGTGACATCATGTATAATGACGTTTTCTAAGTTACGCCTATATGTCCGCCTTTTTGGTTACGTATGCATATTTTATCTCTCTTATCAACTGTTACGCCTCCTGCACCTGTTTCACTATAATGCATTTCTTATAAAAGTGATTACCTGTCAATAATGTATTGCCTTCCTTCCTGAACTTTCGTGGTGATGGAATTTGAAGCCTGCAATTCGAATTGTATTTCCTTTGTAAAGGAATAAAGCCTTTTAGAACCTCTAATACCACGGATTCTGCCTCTTATATTTACTGAGTTATTCTTACTAGATTTTACCGCATAAAAAATAGTACCGGTAATGAAATATTTACCACAGGACGACGCACCTGCGTGCCTGTGCGGGCACTGAGGCCCTTGACGGTTGCTTGGCGGCTCTCTCTTCTACCCCTGACTATTTTCTCTACTGAGGAGGGAAGTTATCCCGAAACCCGAGCCATGTCTCGGGCGATATTTTAAAACCCGGGACATGTATCGGGTGTAGAGATCATCAGTTCAACAAGTACTTACTTGCACCTACTGGGGTGAACCACTCAAGAACTCCATCAGAGAGCATCAGTTCAACAAGTACTTACTTGCACCCACTGGGGTGAACCACTCAAGAACTTCATGTACCAGCTTCCCTTGGGGCGACCCGGAGGAGGAGCTAGCGGAGTGCGGTCCATTGCGTTTGTTTATAAAATGGCTCCTTCGAGCTTTGGGCTGACGAGCTCCTGGACGACGCACCTGCGTGCCTGTGCGGGCACTGAGGCCCTTGACGGTTGCTTGGCGGCTCTCTCTTCTACCCCTGACTATTTTCTCTACTGAGGAGGGAAGTTATCCCGAAACCCGAGCCATGTCTCGGTCGATATTTTAAAACCCGGGACATGTATCGGGTATAGAGATCATCAGTTCAACAAGTACTTACTTGCACCTACTGGGGTGAACCACTCAAGAACTCCATCAGAGAGCATCAGTTCAACAAGTACTTACTTGCACCCACTGGGGTGAACCACTCAAGAACTTCATGTACCAGCTTCCCTTGGGGCGACCCGGAGGAGGAGCTAGCGGAGTGCGGTCCATTGCGTTTGTTTATAAAATGGCTCCTTCGAGCTTTGGGCTGACGAGCTCCTGGACGACGCACCTGCGTGCCTGTGCGGGCACTGATGCCCTTGACGGTTGCTTGGCGGCTCTCTCTTCTACCCCTGACTATTTTCTCTACTGAGGAGGGAAGTTATCCCGAAACCCGAGCCATGTCTCGGGCGATATTTTAAAACCCGGGACATGTATCGGGTATAGAGATCATCAGTTCAACAAGTACTTACTTGCACCTACTGGGGTGAACCACTCAAGAACTCCATCAGAGAGCATCAGTTCAACAAGTACTTACTTGCACCCACTGGGGTGAACCACTCAAGAACTTCATGTACCAGCTTCCCTTGGGGCGACCCGGAGGAGGAGCTAGCGGAGTGCGGTCCATTGCGTTTGTTTATAAAATGGCTCCTTCGAGCTTTGGGCTGACGAGCTCCTGGACGACGCACCTGCGTGCCTGTGCGGGCACTGAGGCCCTTGACGGTTGCTTGGCGTCTCTCTCTTCTACCCCTGACTATTTTCTCTACTGAGGAGGGAAGTTATCCCGAATCCCGAGCCATGTCTCGGGCGATATTTTAAAACCCGGGACATGTATCGGGTATAGAGATCATCAGTTCAACAAGTACTTACTTGCACCTACTGGGGTGAACCACTCAAGAACTCCATCAGAGAGCATCAGTTCAACAAGTACTTACTTGCACCCACTGGGGTGAACCACTCAAGAACTTCATGTACCAGCTTCCCTTGTGGCGACCCGGAGGAGGAGCTAGCGGAGTGCGGTCCATTGCGTTTGTTTATAAAATGGCTCATTCGAGCTTTGGGCTGACGAGCTCCTGGACGACGCACCTGCGTGCCTGTTCGGGCACTGAGGCCCTTGACGGTTGCTTGGCGGCTCTCTCTTCTACCCCTGACTATTTTCTCTACTGAGGAGGAAAGTTATCCCGAAACCCGAGCCATGTCTCGGGCGATATTTTAAAACCCGGGACATGTATCGGGTCTAGAGATCATCAGTTCAACAAGTACTTACTTGCACCTACTGGGGTGAACCACTCAAGAACTCCATCAGAGAGCATCAGTTCAACAAGTACTTACTTGCACCCACTGGGGTGAACCACTCAAGAACTTCATGTACCAGCTTCCCTTGGGGCGACCAGGAGGAGGAGCTAGCGGAGTGCGGTCCATTGCGTTTGACTATATATATATATCCTGTGTCTCTGTTTACACCATGTATGCCACCATCTTATTTCATTTTTTCACTTTTGTACGGTGGTGCTGTTACTATACCTTTGTTACTTGTAAAACGTTAATTATGGGATTGTATAACCGAGAGCGGGAATTGGGGGGAGCCACATTGTTGAGCTGGGGATGACAGAGCTCTGCTGTGGTATTTGATTTAGATTAAAGGTATCTCAGAGGAGATTGCATTAAAGGGGTTGCCACCCCTGCAACACTGGCTGCATAGCTAAATACATATAAGGTCCCAAAGGCGAGACAGATTGCATTGCAAATGATTGTTGCATTGTAGGAACCTCTATTTCACTAACACTTTAAAAAGAATCAGCTGCCAATGGTTGTCGGTCAGCAATGACAATTATATAATGCTTGGTCATAACAGTAAATTATGACAGAATTGCTCATTATTGTGTTTTACTTGTTTGATGACATACTAGTTAGGCCTTGGTGGTGCGCCGGCGTAATCAGAGTAATTTGAGTAATTCCGCTTTACCTTTTGGCACAGAATTTCTGATTATTACACAATTACTCCTGCTCACGTAATTTCAGGGGAAAAACCCTACTGCAAGAACACATTTAGCAAGCCACTCGTGCTCGCTAATGAGGTTCAGCTGTATTTAGGACTATCTGTTATTGCCAAAATGCAATCTCGCGTCCATTTTGGATGCAAAGGGGCATATTTGCCCAAAGAAAGAGTGCTAAATGCAGAATTACTCTTCTCAGGTAGTTCAGTGTAATCTCGATGAATTTTAGGTAATTCCACATGATTACGCTACACAGAATTACTTGAGTTACACCCACCCCTAATACTAACCTGGACCATAACGAAACTGTAAACTATAGGCCTAATTCACTAAGACTTTGCTGTGAGTAGCTGTGACTTTTCTTGTAAAGTATTCATGTCTTACTCCTACATTTTAAACATAGTCCTTGCTTGCTCCTGGCTTACTTCTAGGTCCAATTCACACAGGTAAATCTATAACTGGAGCTCTCCAAACCCACAGATTTATGTTTACATCTATGAGTAACTTCCCACAAGGATGCAATTGATTAATTTTAAATGGAGATGTATGCTCTCGCTTGTGGGGTGGAAATATGTGAATTAGGGTGTAGGTCAGGAATAGGTGGAAATCCCAGCCTGCATTTTAGTGAATTGCTTTTAGTATTATGTGAAATAATACCTCTCATGTGCTTGTTCATTTACTCATACATTTATTTGTGAACTGGCTTCTCAATGTTTTGCTTCACTTTACCTATGCACTAGTGACGCATTATAGACATGGGTGCATGGGAGGGAAAAGAGCTGTCAGGGTTGTATTAATTGAATGTCACAAGAGGTGGCACAAAGTCAGTGTGCCACACCAGGATACCTCGCTAGAAGGGGGAAAGGGGCCCTATGATCTCCTCAAAAAGACCTTTGCATCCGGGTTTGTTGACTCATTGCATCTGGCTTTTGAAAGGCAGACAATTTTCCCCAGCTGCAAAGTGAAATATGGACCTATTGCTTCAAACATCTTTCACTAATGGGCTGCCCAGAATAGGTACAAGTTCTTGACTGCCCTGAGGGTTGGGCATTTACTGTAATAGGGTACATTACCAGGTCTGCACATGGTGCACCTATTTAAAGTGCTCTGTGGCACAGACCAGGGCAGTGTTCCTTTTATGCAATGTAGCCCATGGTGACTAAGAGAAAGAGAACCTCAATTCTTCATATATTTAGTATTCCTATGAGTACACTCTTGATGACCTATGATAGTCTATGAAGAAAACATAGCCTGATTATATTCTCTTGCAATTGATTTCAGATTTTTCAGAAAATGGCATAGAGATGTCTTTCATACAATGCCAGCATGAGTTTTGGCCAAGTGAAAATGAAATGCTCTTCTTTTCTCTGATCTGGCATTGGTTAATACCATTCAATATACCTCATGGTGCTACTATCAAGAGAATGATGTTTGAGAAATGCATTGCAACTGCAACTTGCTCTAGAGGTACCATTTCAGAGATATATGATGTTTTGATAGCATCATTTGCTATTGTACAATGACCCACATAAGGAAGTGGAAGATCCAATTGAATAAAGATGTGGGAGAAAGTAAATGGTAACATCAACTGTAATATTATATTTGGGGGGCGCTAGAGGGTGCACGGCAAGATGGCAAGACCCTAGTGTAGCTCTGCCCGGTTGAGCTAACATCCGCCAATAATCTGCCAACTAAACATTGCATCCAAGCCCCTACTTGGTGTGGGCTGATTTGTGATACTCTTCTGCTCACCTGGGGGTAATTTGGAGTGTCCCGGACCGCCACAGAGGGTATAATCCTGCTTGTGTTTGCTGGAGAAAGCCTGCAACATGGTATCCGCCACGTGGCCTTGAAGTGCGGCCCGCCCGATGAGTGCCCCGGGTGAGTGAGCAGCACCAGAGCGGGAAGAGCTGCAGACCGCACTTTGGCAGTGAGCTCAGGAGGCTCAGATATTGTGCGGCGGGATGATCAAGAGAGCACCGAGCGGCGGGGGCGCGGAGCCCCGGACTGGGAACGAAGTGGTGTGGAGGCCTCGACCGCGTCCCCTGGGCTCAGGACTACGTCGCTGAAGGCGGATGTTCCCCGAGGAGCTCTTGGCGCCTGCAGTGGTGATTGGGCTGTGGACCTGGCTGGGCCCGTGGCTGCGGTGGTGGGTGTGGGTCGTAGGCCAAGGAAGCCCCCTGCGAGCAGAGGCGGGTGCCTGGGGAGTGCACAGACGGAGGGGGAGGCTGGTGCTGCTATCTGCTGGAGAGACTGCCCTCTGAGTGGATGACCACAGCTGGCCATGGAGACGCCGCATGTGTGCCTGCAGCCACTTTGGAGAGCATGGACCGGCATGGACTGGAGAGCTGCGGGGGATGTAGATAGCCTTGCTCATGCACTGGTCTGCTCCACATTGTTCCTAAGGTGGGTCCTGAATGGTGGATACGTGCTCTCCTGTTTGCAGTGCCCTGGCCTGTGGAATTGCCTGACATTGCGGAGCTGGGCTGCCTCCTGGGCAGAGTCCTTCCGGCTCACAGACTTAGTAGTGGACTACCCGGTGTCCCCCGCTCCAGTTGGTGCACGTCTTGGTGGATTGCGTGAGTTGCTCTGTGGGGGCCCTGGTGTTGTGATGCTGCCTGTTGTGGGGGTCACTGGACCTCCCTAGCCTGCGGTGATCTCCCCCCCTCAGGGTGTGAGGCTGAGAGTGGTCTAAAGAACTGATCACTGGGCCCTCGCTTTCTCCTAGCCTCCCGATTTATTGCAGATATGCGGGGTGCTAGCTTTGCATTGTCATTTATATCTTCTGGCGCTGCCTCGTAAGCGGGCCCACTGGGCTCCGGGGTCCAAGGGGCCCACTGTCTGGGCCTCTCTAGGTAACCATTCCATCTTCAGTGCTGGACTGCAGAGTGCGAATGTCTTGGTGCTTCTCACACTTTCTCCAGTGGTGCATGCCCTAGTGGATGCAATGGGGAGAATGGAAAAATCTCAGTCGCGCCCCACGTTTGAAGCATGAAAACCTGCAAAAACAGTGCAGAAAGCGGCCTCGGAGGCGGATGCTCTTAGCGATGCATCCCCTACCCTTGAGACTACGTAATTGGCCATGCAGCTTAGCCTCCAATCCATTGAGGGTACGATGGCGGCAGTGAACTACCACTTAGATCACATGTCTGTGCAGCTGGAGAAACAAAATACCCGCATGGAATAGGTTGAACAGCGTATATCCATGACAGAAGATGGTCTAAGCGAGGTTGCGGGTAGGGCGCTGAATATGGCGAAGGTCCTGGCCCTCATTCAGGCCAAGAACGAGGATTTGGAAGGGTGCTCCCGGCTCAACAATATCAGAATCACGGGTCTGCCGGAATCCGCTAATGTGGGGAAAATGGAGACCTTCGTAGAAAACCTAATCAAATACATTTTTGGCACTGAACAGCTGTCCCCTCTCTTCATCATAGAGCGTGCTCACTACACCCTTGCAGTGTGTCCAGTTTCGGGGCCCTGAAGGGGTCCCTTATTCGATGCTGTATCCCGCCCAATTGCGGATTGGTCCCGATGGAAACTCTAGAATTTTTTCCAATCAAAAGGCGGCACTCAAGCATGCTAAGCAGCTGAAACGGAACCGGAGGGAGTCCAGCGAGGCACGGGATGACGAGGAACAGTAATGGTTGAGTTGGCTGGCTACAGCACCTGAACATTGTTCTATGATTTACTACTGTTCTGTGTACACCGTATTGCAAAAGCTTTCCATTTGTTTATGTATGTGCTCCCCAGGGAAGATGGACTCCTATCAGACTATACTCTGGGGTGGAGTAGAGTAGTTAATGTGGCACAGTCAATAGACCTGCTCAGCTACCTCCTACTAGTTGGGAGGATAGTAGCGCTCCGACGCCGCCCGAATGGGTGTGCCCCACAAGCAAGTTTTTCTTTTTTCTTTTTTCTTTTTGTTTGGGGCCGGTTGTATTCAAACAGAATGGCTTTGGCGAGTTGGGGAAGCTGAAGTGGGTGGGGGAAAGGGGGAGGGTAGGTTGGGGGTGACGGCACTTGTGAACTGCACCACATATGAACCTGAAAGAAATGTTCTAAGGGTCGGATCACAAATCGATATGTTTTGGCTCGATTACACAACACATGGGTAGTGAGTTCTGATTTGTAACCTGGAATGTGTGCGGCCTCAACAGTCCAAAGAAAATTCATACTGTATTATCGCCCCTGGAGAGGTGGAATGTTCAGGTGGACTTTTTGCAGGAGATGCATCTGCCTCCGGTGACTGAGAAAAATGTGGGAGCCTGATGGGCGGACGTTCGAATGACCTCCTCTTATTCATCCTATGCCCGGGGGGTGATGATTCTTGTTAAGAGGGGTACAGCCTTCCAGGTCCATGGCACGGAAAGGGATGAGCAAGGACAGCTGGCGATTGTGCATGGTACGCTTGGGGGCACGAGTGTTCTCCTGGTGAATGTATATGGTCCGAATGTGGATGATTCTTCATTTTTTGCGGATGTCTGGCGCAGGATATCTGCCTTCCCCAGTGCTGAAATTATTTGGGGAGGGGATTTTAATACGTGCCTGGACATCAACGAGGATAAGGAGGGAAGCGGGGCTACATGACATAGACAGTCAACTGATACCCTTATGGGGCTCTTGGATGCTGGGTATGTGCGTGATGTCTGGCGCTTGAGGCACCCTGTGGTCAGAGAGAGCACCTTTATCTCAACCGTGCATGGCTCTTGGTCCCGCCTGGACTATTGGCTGTTGTCTGAGGCGGTCTGCATGTGGGCAGTAGATGTTAAACATTTGGCCAAGACCCTTTCAGACCACTCTCCTGTTCTGCTTGCGCTGCAGGTCACCGGTGGTGGGAAGCCCCATTTGCGTGTAGACTGCAACCGTCCTCTTTGTCAGATCCGGTTTTACTTTTTAAGCACACGGTTGGAGAAGCCATTCATAATTACATCCGGGGAAATGCTGGTACTGTGGACAGCACCGGGGTTCTCTGGGAGGCGTTCAAGGTGACCATTCGGAGTGTGTGTATCGGAGAACAGGCCGGGGTTCTCAAAGATTTGCGCTGCAGGATTAGGAACCTCGCGGAGGACATAGCTGCTTTGGAGCGCAATTATGCCAGTTGCCCCATTGCTGAAAAATTGGCTGCAATCCGGGAGCTAGTGTCGGAACATAATGAGGCAGTCGACCAGGAAATGAGACATAGGTTACGAAGGAGCAGGGCTCGATATTACGGGGAGGGGGGTCGACCTAGCCGTTCATTAGCGCAGAAATTGGTGGCTCCCCGCAGCCAGGCCTACATTACCGAGTTGGTGGATGAGGAGGGAGGGGCACACTTTGGTAACTCAGACATTAGTGAGGTGGTCTTAGATTTTTACTCTAAATTATATGGGGAACGCGATCAGCCACCCATTTCTGAGATAAATGACTACCTAGACGATGTCGCATTAGGCTGGCTGTCCCTCAATCAACGGGAGTACCTCACAGCGCTGTTTGATATGGAAGACTTAAAGTAGGCAACCATGTCCCTCCCTACTTGCAAAGCGGTGGGCCTTGATGGCCTCCCAAGTAATTTCAATAAGGCTTATGCCGATGATTTGGCTCCACAGCTGCTGGAGGTGTTTGCGGAGGCGTATGAATCTGGCAAGGTGCCTCCCTCCCTTACGGAAGCGTAATTGTAATGCTTTTGAAGCCTGATAAAGCGGCGAATGCCTGTGATTCCTATAGACCCCTCTGTATTATTAATATAGATGCCAAAATGTTGGCAAAAATGATTGCCACCAAGCTCCAACCTAAGGTCCCTAAGTTGGTCCTGCCGAACCAGTCGGGCTTCGTGCCCTCCAGATCCACGACACACAACCTCCAAACTATTTTTTCGACATTGCATTATTTCGATCGGGATTTTCAAGCGGTGGCTGTGCTGCTTGATGCAGCGAAGGCGTTCACCGTCTTGCTGTGAATGGGCTTACCTCAGTTCTTCTTTAAATGGGTTTGCCTCCTATATGATCCTGGGCTAAGCTACCTCTCTCACTTGCAGATCACATCGTGATCATAAAAATGACATTTTTACCCAAACTACTATATCTGTTTATAAACATCCCTATCCGATTGAATGTTGCGCTATTTAACACATTACAGTCGGCTCTGCTTGTGTTCGTTGGGGGGAGGGGGGCTGAAACCCTGGTGTAGCTGGAAGGTCCTGATGCTGCCGTTTGAGCGAGGTGGATTAGAGGCCCCAGATTTCTGTCTATATTACTTATGCACTCAGGCGCAGTTTGCACAGTTCTTTTACTTTCCACAGAGGTTTCAACCACACACGGCTGATGAGGCGGATTCTGACCTTCTGGTGCCCCTGGCTGCAGCTGCCCTGATGGGAGGGGGGGAAACCACTGGGTGAAATCAGCCAGGTTCTTTGTACAGAATGGGTTTAAACCATGTAACAGACGACTCGTGGCCATCTCCACATTGTTTGCTAAGCGAGCTGTAGCACAGAGGTTGGGGGCTAAAGATGCCCCAACAGTGAAACAGTGGATCCGGGACTTATTGTACTGTAGCGATCAATTAGACACTTCTGCGAAGGAACTACCAGAGGCTTCTCACACCAAGGATTTCTTGGCTCCCCTTACGGGGTATTTAATTGGGAAGCCAGATTTGTGCTGAGCTACTGTCAGAGGTGCTATGCGGTCTACGGGGGAGAAGGGACTGTTAGGCAATACGCTGCATGTCACTCTGAAGGGCTACCCAAGATTTATTGAAATGCTATTCACAGTGCCGAGGAGGGGAGGGGTTAGGTAGTGGGTGGAGGGACTGTTCATTGTGGGTTAAGTTCTGTAACTACACAACAGCTTGTATTGATGTCCTGCGATGGAAAAACAACAGTGGAATGCTGGACCCTATGTTGGGGTGTCTTGTGTTTTTATTGCCTGCAAGCTGATCAATAAATAAAGTTAAAAAATAAAATTAAAATAAACTGTAATATTATATTTGACTAGAAAAACAGTCCAATATAATTACTCTGTATACTTGGGCTACCCCATTCTAGAGGCGCCTGATGTGATCCTGCTGTGGCTATGACCCATGGTATTGCTCCCACAATGAGGTCTGATAGAATAGTACTTTGACAATGTATTATTTTAAAAATCATAAAAATACATAAACAATATTTATAAATGAAAAAGGAAATATATTAACTATATAAAATTAAAAATATTAAAAATGTAATGACATATAAAAAAAACTCCAAATAATATATAATATAAAATAATAAATACATGTAGAAAATAAAATTCTTTTATACTAGAAAATATTTATATACAAATAAATGAATTAATACATAAATGTATTTATTGTATTTCCCACCCTATAACGCCACACCAATAACAAAACACTTCAACATTTCTTTACCAAAATTAACATAATTAATAATCAATTTTAAAAATAATGTGTATAAAAATAATTAATAAACATTAATTGACTATGCACACTTTAACAGTATGATATCCACAACACACACCTAAATTAAACTCTGAAATAATAAAATACAATTAAAACATATTTAAATATTAAAAACTATTACTATTGACAAATAATAATTTAGTAATTAAAATGTATTTAATACCCACCCTTTAACCACTTAAAAGTAAAAACAACAGACAGAAAATTAAACAATTACCCAAATTACATATCGAATAATTAACATTAATTAACAACTATATATTAATTAATTGAATACAAATTACTTTCCACCCTTTACTCCTATAAACACCAAAACACACACCTAAAATGAATTACACACTTACCTTAATTAATTACCAAATCATTAATTAAAATTAATTAACATCCAATTATTAATTCATTAATTAAAAATAAAATACTTCCCACACTTAACACCTATAAACACCACAACACACCTAATATTAATTACACAATTAACATAATTAGTTACCAATTAATTAATTATAATCAATTAACAACCACTTATTCATCAATTAATAATACATTACTTTACCCATTTAACAGTATACCATCTCAATTAAACAAATAAACAATAATCAATACATTTAATATAATGAAATTACTTCCCACCCATTCCCATATAAGCCCACAACCCGCTACGGAACTGAAAATGCAAAATTCCAATTAACAAAAAAATAATAACTACTAAAATTTTAACACATTTATTAAATATACAAACAATTGTTATACAAAAAAATGCAACACATGCATATAAAATATATACTAAAATACATAACATTAATAAGCAAACAATATTTTTAACAACTTTATTTTTTCTAAATGATATTAAACACTTTGATATTTTTAACATCGATATTACTTACATGAAATCGATATTCTTGACCATAAGAATCAGTATGTCGATATTTCTGACCCACAATATTTGCAACTCAATATTTGTGCAACTCGATATTTTTGAATCGATATTCTGTCTCTGCACCATTCACAATACCTCAGAGTACTACACTTCCCCACATTTTTACTCCATTGGGTACTTCCACTTGTAACCTTTCGCGACTTGAAGCCCATAATGTTTTTAAACCCTGGTTGCCCGTTATCTTTAGAGCACATTTGCATGTACAGTTGGAAAAGATCTTAAAGAAATGTTGTGTTTGTGCTAAAACCATGTAAAAAACATGTCGGGCTTGTTTTAAAGTTTGGCGGATGGGTCCCAATGTGACGGATGTTCTGTCCGCCTTACTACAAGTGCACTTTATCCTATGGCACATATAATAAGCTGGATGTGGCTCGGTCATGTTTGTGATGGAGTACCCTTGCCACAAACTCTAAAGCAAGAGCTCAGTTCTTACTTAACCCCTTGTATGCTAATGACGAGCCCAGCTCGTCATGAGGTACAGTGGAGCTGTGCTCATGACGAGCTGGGCTCGTCATAACGGTCGCGCCACTCCCACGCGTAATTGATTCCCCGCCTGTACAGGTGAATCAATTAGTGGGCGGAGTCGGGGACGAGCCCAGCTCATCACGAGCACAGCGCCGCCGCCTCTGCCTCCCCCCGCACCATGGGGGAATTACCCCCGCGGCAAAGGGGTTAAGTAGACGCAGACTGGAATACATGTGCAAGCATGGACGTCAATTAGCGGTCGCCAGAAGTCTCAACTGAGACCCCTACACCGCCTGTTGCGACCACTGTCACTTTGCTTGCGACCTCTGGCTTCCCTCACTGTCAGCCTTCCCAAGTGCTCTGGTGGCATAAAAGCAGCCAGTGCGTGCAGCGCATGTTTGCACTGCTGACATTCTCACTGCGGAGATATTACACATTGTAAATCTGGCGTGCAAGCTGGGCTTGGAGGAGGGAAGCCCCTCGTTGCTATGGTGACCCCAGATGGACCCCACAGTTCTTGGTTTTAGTTAGATACATTGTATCTGCTGTAGGCCTGGGCCTCTCAGTCACTTGACATCACCTGGCCCTTTATCCTCCGGCGTTTTACAGTCCAAGGAACAGCAAGACGTACCTTGGGGCAGGCCGGGACCCTCGGCTTTCCCTTTTCAACCCTGGCCCTGGCTTTGCAACGCCAGGCTTTGGAATAAGCAGTGGCAGTGAGCCACTAGTACAAGGGAAAGAAACAGGCAACTGCAGTGAGTCACTGGCACATGGGAAAGAAACAACCAACTGCAGTGAGCCACTGGTACAAGGGATATAAACAGGTAACTGCAGTGAGCCGCTGTACAAGGGAAAGAAACAGGCAACTGCTGTGAGCCGCTGGTGCAACGGAAAGAAAGAGGCAACTGCAGTGAGCCGCTGGTACAAGGGAAAGAAACAGGCAACTGCTGTGAGCCGCTGGTGCAACGGAAAGAAACAGGCAACTGCAGTGAGCCGCTGGTACAAGGGAAAGAAACAGGCAACTGCAGTGAGCCGCTGGTACAAGGGAAAGAAACAAGCAACTTTCTGCGAGAGTGGCTGTCTGCTGGGTTGCTTTTTGGATGGGGTTATCAACATTTGTTTGAAAATGTGTAACTTAGCAACACCAGCTTGATAAGCACATCGTGGCAAACAGATTTAAGCACTCCAGGCAGTCAGGGAAGAGCAGATCAGATAGGAATCGTATTGATATTAGCTTTGGCAAACCAAACACAATGAACGTTTGATTAGTTACCGTTCTCCTCAGTTAGAAATGTTACGGTGTTGCACAAAGTATGAATATTTATCGCTATTTGCATCAGTGGCACCTTTTTCCCTCTGCTTTTGTGCCATCATTCAAATGAGGGTCTATTTCAGAAGTTATCTTAAAGGGACGGCTGTACTGCTTCTTGAGAAAAACACAACAGGGAAAGTGTCAGACACTTAACTTAGAAGTTAGCCATGCATGTGTAACAAACAGGCTTTTATTTTCACAACAGCTGAATTCGAAAATTACCTCTGTTTCCACAAGTCAACAAATAAAGTACCTGAAAACTACTTTTCAATAGAAGCCTAAGAGCGAGCTTCAGTTGGCAAGATTCTGCTTCCAGTGTTCACACTTCCCTTCCTAGTCCTGATAATGCTTGACACCCTCAAGTGGCGAAAGTGCATTAGTTACAAAATTGTAACAAATGAAGGACACCTGCCATTAGTTCCCTGTTGGCGGACAGGAGTTAAGTGTTTGCGTCTAAGGAAAGAAGGGGGGGCACAGCTCATAGACTAAAAAACTGAGCTATGATAATCCCATTAGGAAACATGCAGAACCTAGATAGTCACCTGCTCCCACAAAAGAAGCCTTACACCCTCCTCAGCCTGCTGAGTGCCCTGAATATGTCAGACCCTTGTCCTAGCCATTAGCTGATGAATGAAACGGAAGATAAACTCACCCACCGTACTCGTATTGTATCTGATGGCATAAATATGATGTTTTTTTATTTTGGTTTGGACTAGGAGGGTTTAGGAAAAAGCAAAATGTTATCAAATGTACATTAACAAGGAGATAATGGAGGGAGCGCTGAAACTTTTCAGACACTCAACCCCAGTCACAGATCTAGGTTTAATCCATCATCATTCTTTAGCTCACTTCCCCACCCCAGTTCAGACCAAGCCATATGCATATCAGTCTTGACCCTGTGCCGCATGGGAACAGTCCAGCCTGAACTGCCAAGCCAGGTATTCCCTGGACCGGAAACAATCATCCTGGGACCGGTTTCGGGGTAACTCCCCTCATCAGCCAGGCTTGTTTGAATCAAGTGGCAAAGTGAGCAAGGGACCCACATCTGGGTATATCCTGTCAACTTAGGGCAAATAAAGCAAACACAAGGAGAGGATGGACAGAGCACTGAAACTTTTCAGACATTCACCCCCAGTCACAGATCTGGGTTGAATCCATACATTTTGTTGCAACAGAGAAATGTGGATGGACAGAAAGCAAAATATTACTTTGTTCTTGCTGATAAGTAAATGGTGATTTTACAATATGCTTTGTAGTGCATATGATGCATCATTTGACTTAAAATGGGGTGGGTTTTGTGTTACTGACAGTGAGAATTTCAAGTCCATGATGTGCTCTGCAGAAGCACCCAAGATGTACACTATTTGCAATAAATCAATCTTAAAATGTGTAACAGACACCCAGACACAGTACATAGGCAGTGGTCACCATATTCCTTGGTGTTACACGAATAGTCCTTATTCCACTGCTGTTTCCACCATGTTGTCTCTCACAATCCTGTGCTCTCTCAATAATAAAAAAAACATCTTTATTAATTTTCAGAAATGACTTCTTTATAAAGAGTTTCACTTCTTTCTGTCCTGTCATCACTTACAACTTTTCTTTTCCTGTTTCTTACTTAGTGCACAGTTTGGTATGGGTCAAAGGGCATGCATGTGATGTCACTTCCTGTGATGTCACAAGGTCAATGTGTGTGTGATGTCACTTCCTGTGACATTAGGCGGGGGTCACATGGCATGTGATGTCACTTACACTACACCTGGCATTTTGATGAATGGGCGTCCAAGTGTGCAACGTCAATTAACCTTTATAATGTCAAAATTCACTATTTACTTCTGTGCAGAGCAAAGTAGATAGTCTAGAATACATGGCTGCCATTGGTAACAATCACAATGTTTACATAAATATATAGAAGTACATTGCCTAAATTAGTAGACATCCTCAGATTTGCAGTGTGTGTCTGCAAAGGAATGCACACCAAGCTAGAACCATTGTACTTGACCTGAGCTTAGAAATAATATACAGATGGTCAACAATATTAGAAGGAGTCAATAAAGAATCATGACCTGTCCAGTAGAGCTTAAAGCTGATCTGCTTTGTGCACACTAGAAAAAAACAGTCTTAATTGAGCAGGAAAATGTTACAGACTGCAATTAAGGTGGGCATAATCCTATTGAGATCCTAATATGATATTTCTAATTGAGTATAGAATTCAGGCATCCCAAACATGTCTTGTTACTATGTATTGTTAGTCAGGTACGAAAGTAGCAGCTTCAGGAGAGTGTCAAGACCACTGTCCTGTTTAATTCAGTCATGTTGCTGGAACACCATGGCCCCCGCCTCTCCTTTTTCTAACTATCCGGATGTGCACCACAGAACGTGAACCACCTCGACAGCCAAGAAAGGAGAAAGTGAAATAGGGTGAGAATAATTTGAAGTCTTAAGTATTGGCTTCCTACCTCTTGGAATATGTCTCTTCCCAAGTAGCTTGGTGTTACCATGGGTAAGTCAGGTTTTGCTAAATTGTCCTATTCCCTTGGGTAGCACTTTACATCAATCCCAAGCATGGGAACAAACACAACCACAATATTTGTAACTGTATATGCATTTTCTCTTTCACATAACTCATTAAGTATTTTTTAAAACAGCTTATCAATAGTTTTTTAAGCATTCACAAAGGTTCCACAGATTTCAAGTCTGTAGGAAGTAGCTAATTTCACTGCTTTTGCTTCTTTTACTCCTCACCAGGTTAACACTGATATCTGGGTAATGTTCATTAAGAAAGAACTGGTCTCATTCTTACATGTTCAGATTCACACGACTTTTCTCATTTCCTTTTAGTGAAATGCAAGGAGTAACAAAGCTAGGATCAATTTTTGGATCAGTAACTATTGCATGCATACCAAAATATGAAACTCTTTGCAGCAACTTGAGCAGTTAAAACATATTTTCTTCTTTGAAGAGTTCTTGGGATTTTGAACACGGCCGGACTGCATTTCCCCGGTAAGCCGGAGGGGTGCGGGCCGGTTTTGTGACTGTGGGGACTGGGTTTGCCACTGGGGACCAGTTTTACAGCAGTGCTGCAATATCGGTTCCCTTTAACCCCTTCAGTGCCCATGACGAGCTGGACTCGTCATGGGCTGCGGTGGCGCTGTGCCCATGACGAGTCCAGCTCGTCATGAACTCCGCCCGCTAATGGAAGGCGCGGCACTGGGCGGGGAAAGGGGCGGGCATGCAAGGGGTTAACAAAAGCGGGAGCAGTGCTTCTTGCTAGCTGCCCTCACCCTATCACCCCCTCCCCCCGGTCGAGCAGCAATCTGCCAGGGATGGTTACTGATCTCAGTCTGGCCCTGATTTTGAAGTTGATTTAGTGTGCTAACTTCACATTAGGTTGAATTTTGACTCTCTGATTTCTCTGGACGAATGTAAAAAAGTCCCAGGGTCACTCTTCAACTCATTAACTGTATAAATCAAGGGAAGGCTCAACTTCAAGACTCTTCAAACAGAGTAGTGTAACGAACGTTGAAGGGGCCCCCTACAAGATACACAGAGAAGCCCCCGCTCCGGATTTAATTGAGGGCTCTCAGTCCTGAGTACTCTGCTGAGGGGCCCCCCTGCTGCTCGGGACCCGCCCCACACTGTGTTACGCCCCTGAAACAGAGCTGATGATTGGCTTTCTCTCTTCTTATCTTCTTGAGCATACAAAATCAATCACTGGATGGGCCATTGAGATCTCATGACATTTCAACATCCCATTGATGTCTCATGAGATACTGTCAATCATTGATTGACTAGAGGGAAACAAGTGAGAGTATTGCCGTTTGGTGATCTCAGTGCACAACAGCAATATTTTAGAATAATTGTACAACTGAGCACCAGGTCCCATGATTACTGAGCCTCTTTTTCTGCAGGTAAAACAAAACCTAAGAAAATGGTTAGACAAAATGTCGTGATGAGGGTCTGTGAGTGCTAATATTTGATTTACAGTCTATGCAATCCCCAACACGGAGGGGCATATATTTTAGAGCAACACAGTGCAGCAAGTAAAGTTGTTGTCCTGTCATGAACTGTGCAGGTGTAGAGAAAACATAGTGCTAGGCTAGATCCAAAAGAGTTCTACAACTCTGGGGTTTTAGGTCCAATACTTATACCCCTTTTGGCCTTTAAAGTAGGTATTCTTCAAAGGATTGTCTTTGTAGTGCACATGTTCTTGTCATGCCTCATCTTGGCTCCAGACTCACTAAAGAGGGTGGAGACAGCATTGTGAGAGGCCAGTCACACCACCATCAGGTGAAGGTGACAGCTCCTCCCTCCACTCTCGCTCTGGCCATCAGCCTGTTGATGGGCCATTAGGATATTAAGGGTGTTAGACCTGTCAGCCCTAGGGTGGTTTAACCCCGCATTTTCTTTTCTTTCCTTTCCCTTTCTGCCTCGATCTAGAACACCATTTTTGTTGGACATAGGACTCTGGGTGC
This sequence comes from Triturus cristatus, assembly GCF_964204655.1. Classification (NCBI taxonomy): domain Eukaryota; kingdom Metazoa; phylum Chordata; class Amphibia; order Caudata; family Salamandridae; genus Triturus; species Triturus cristatus. The sequence continues at coordinate 1,444,526,764 of NC_140591.1, forward strand.
CTTACCGCTGCTGAACAGTGCTGAGGTGCAGGTGCTCTCTCCTAACAACATGGTTGCTGCAGGCCCCTGCTACTGCGGAGTGGCCACTGCCCTATCTGCGCACTCGTCGTTGGGATAAGGCTGGGACATAATGCTACTGTAACCCTGGGCATCCCGCCTCTTGTCACCAGAGACAGCCACCACAGAGTCCCCAGAGCCTTCTAGAACCTTCCACCCCCCCAGGTTGGCACCAGAACTTGCCGCCTTTTTGATAGGGTCACCTGACCTAGGGGTATAAAGGTAGAGGAGGGAAACCTGACAGTAAGTTGGTGCACTACTGGACCTGGGGACCCTCCGCCAGAGTAAAGGCTGCTGATCTAGGGGGAGACTACACTACTGAGGCTGACTGATCTTAGGCCCTGCTGCCCCAAGATAGATGAGTGATCCTGCCAGTCTGCTGACCTTGCCCTGTGTGAGGGGAACCAGGGATACCAACTCCAGTGTGCCTGCCTGGGACTACCATCTTTCCTCCCACGGCAACTAACTTCTGCAACTAATACCTGCCATCTACTGCCAGTGCTAAGAAGCACTGTGGACCTGACACCTGAACCTCCCCAACTGGCGCTGTGATTCCTGAGTGCTGGGGGAACATGCGAGCGCTGCTGCTGCTGGGGATCCCAAGGTAATAAGCAATATGCCACAAGAATCCTGCTAACGTCCCCAAGCGCTGTGCTCCCAAAACCTGCCAGTGAACCCCAGCGCTGAAGTAGTAAAGCGGTGCATGCCCAGAACTCACAACTAATTCTAAGCGCTGTGATCGTATAGCGCTGGATAGCCTGAACCCTGCAAGTGACTCTAAGCGCTGTGGTAGCGCGTTGTTTCGTGCCCAGTGCCTGAAATTGCTGTTGGGCGCTGCGGGATGGGAGCGCTGTGCCCGTGAACTTGAGCGCTATGCCAGAACGTGCCCTGGGCCCCCAAGTCACCGCCGCTGACCGGGCATCTGCCTTCCAGCGCCTTGCACCTGAGAAGCGCTGTGGCCAGAATCACCGCCGTGGCCCCGGTGTCGCTGAAGGAAGAGACGCAGCAGCCGAAGATCACCACTGCCGCACAGGCGCTGCTAAAGAAGAAGACTGCGGGAACCTGAATGCAGCCGTGACCCCCGAAGCGGAGGGAGGGCCGCCACGGCTACTGCGGAGCTGCGCCAGGCCTGAAGAGAGCAAAAGAGAGCGTTTCCTGGCAACCAGAGCACCAGCCGCGTCATTGGCCGTGCCCCCGGGAAGCCACGCTCTAATTGGTTTCCGGGCCCGGAGGCAAACAGGAAGCCCAGAGCCCGCCCAGGTATTGGCGAGCGGACTCTGAAGAGAGTGGGAGCCCCTGACCTCCCCAGGCCGGGTCCGAAGTAGCGTAGAGGCCCGTGAGAGTGAGGAGGTGGCCGGCGCCTCCCCGAACCAGCACTGGTTTGACAGCGGACTTCCCCCCCCAGGTAACAGCCCCGCAGGGAGGGTTGGGAAGTGCTGTGCCCTCGCCCAGGCAGTGACTTAGACCCACGTGCAGTGGGGATAACCAGCTACACGTCCCCCTGGCGCTAGACCGTTTCTGCTGTCCTGTCTTCCCTGCAAGGGCACCAAGTTCCCATATGACAACTTTTGCCCATGCTAGAGCTATGCACCAGAATGACTACCTAGGATGATTAGTGCAGTACCTGATTGTGATCTGTAGTGCAAATCTCCCTAAGAGTTGTGATCTGAAGTGTATATCCGCATAAGAATGATTACCTGTAGTTTTACACTGCATAGGAAATGTTGCCCATGTTAATCGCATACCTGCCTAAGAGTTATTCCTTGTGCTGCATATCTGAATAAGTCATATTACATGCACTGCATAGGAAAAGTTACCTGTATTGTCCTGAGGCTACCAGAAACCGTTTATCCTGACAAATGTGAGAACCTTACGTTACTTACCTTAACAAGAAGTAGATAAAGATACCAGTTTTTGTAAATGACATTGGAGTGGTTTCTCTTTATTGTGTGTGCTTTACTGTGTCAGAGGGGGAGTGTGTGCTGCACAACTAATTCACACATAGCCTCGGGCGTGCCTACTTGCCTCGCGCCAAGCTACCGTGTCGGAGTCGGTGGTCCCTGGGACCCAGGGTCTAACAAAGGGCACACCTCAAATTCCTTTGTGTGACTTTCTAGAGTGAATGCACAAACAGGCCCCTGTCAGTCTGAACCAGACATTGATTCCATCGACAGGCAGAGGCACAGGATGGTTAAACTAGATTGTGTACACTTTCTAAAAGTGCAATTTTCAAACACACAATTTAAAAGACACCTTCACTAAACAATGTGTTTTTAAATTCTGAGCTTAAAGAGTCCAAACTCCAAATCTCTAGCTCTTCCCAATTGAAAGTCACACTTGTAAAATGTAACAAGGCAGCCCATGTGACAGCTAGTTCTTGCAATAGTGAAAAACTAAATTGGTTGTATTTCTCTATCAGGACATGTAAAACACACTAGTACATGGTCTACCCTTTACATACACTGCACCCTGCCCATGAGAGTATCTTGGGACTAACTTAGGGGTGCCTTACATGTAATAAAATTAAGGTTAGGGCCTGGTAAGTAGGTGCACTTGCCAGGTCGACATGGCAGTTTAAAACGGCACTTAGGGATAATGCAATGGCAGGCCTGAGACAAGTTTACAGAGCTACTCATGTGGGTGGCACAGCCAGTGCTGCAGGCCCACTTATAGTGTTTGATTTACAGGCCCAGGGGACACACAGTGCACTTTACTAGCGACTTATCAGGAAATAAAATATGCCAATTGTTAGAAATGGCGATTTCTGGTTGGCTAGGGCTTGCGCCAAAGCCAGACAGAAACCACCACTCTCGTCAGGGCTGGGGAGTTACACGCCAAAGATAACCCCTGCTCACCCCCTTGGTAGCTTGGCACGAGCAGACAGGCTTATCCCTGAGGCGATGTGTAAAGCGTTTGCGCGCGCACCCAGCAACAACACCCAAGGCCCACCACAAAGGAAACTCCACACAAGGTATTCTATAAAAATAGCCTTTGTATTATACACAACACATTAGATAAAAACACACACTCTACAATGTGCCAACAGGCACGGGCAGAATTTACAAGGGATTATATATACAGGGGACAGGGCCACATGGACCACTGTCAGGAATTAGCACTTTGTAGGAATAGCAATTAGAACGTAGGAATAATATTTTAGAACATAGCACATACAATCACTGTAGCACTAAATTACACCTAGCACACAACCAGTCACTACTGGTATCAGGTAAGTACCACCTACGCAACCCTAACCACCTTAGGAAAATATTGCGCAGGGAATCAGGACCTCACTAGCACCACCTGTACTAGGGAGAAAACAACCACCTAAGTATCACAATACCTGTAGGGGTCTAAGCACATAAACACATGATGCAGAACATTCAGAGGTGTAAAGCAAAGCACATGACGCATAACCACATTCAGAGGTGCAGGAAAGGTACAATGGCGCAAAAACTCACATTAGCCACTATCTGTGGCAGTCCCTGGGCCAACTGGCCTAGTAGGGGGCTAGGACGCCCTGTGTCCAGCAAAGTCAGGGGCAAGACTGCGCAGGAGGCACAGTCCAAAACTCAGAGGGCCACAACCTAAACGTTGCAGCTGCCCACTAAGTGCTGGGCAGCTGGAGAAAGGGAGCGTGGGCACCACTGCGCCTTCTAGAGCCAATGTGGCACTCTGGACAGATGATGGGGCCAACGCTGGAGCCTCACCAGGCTCAGGGCATGTCTAATGCCCCAAAAGCGATGTAGGAACCACGTGGGCTTTCAACCAATACTCCACCCCTTCGTTGGAGCCTCGTGGGCGTAAAACAACCGGAAATGCCCCCTAGAGCCTTCTAGGCTCGAGAAATAATGGGGGCAAGGTGGGAGTGGCCCGCTGCCATCTGGGGCCACTCACAACACGGAAGAAATGCCCCCGTATGCGTGGGAGCGGCCCGCTGTCTTCCGGGGCCGCTCTGGTTGCAAAAGAAATGCCCCCGACGTTGGAGCCCTACGGGGCTCTGTACTGGAGCCTCACGGCTCTTGCACCAAATGCCCCTGAGCCTCGCAGGCTCTAAACAACTATCTCCATCGCCGCTGGAGCCTTCACGGCTCTTGGACTAACTCTGCCCACACAGCCCCTTTCACCAGGCTGGTAGCAGCCCCCACTCACCGGACTCTTTCTGGCGGGTCGTCTTCCTGCTCGGCCGACGACGCGAGTGGAGCACACAGCGCTCCGACCTCGCTGGGCTGCGGGGCTCTCTTTCCGCTCACGAGAGCCCCGGAATGTCTTCTCTCCTGGGCTGGCCACTGGGGGGGGGGTTGCGGGGCTCCCTCACATGCCGGGAGCTCCGGCCGTAACACGCACCTCTCCGCCTCCCTCAGCTTCCGGTCCGCGATGAGGACCCGCCCACATCCAGGGCTTCACAGGCTGCTTCCGGGTCGCCGCGGGCAGCGCGGCGGCCCTGAGAGTTCCGGCGCCGTACCACGGGGCACACCGTTCTCCGGGCACACCATGCGGGGTGGGCACCCGCGGCGGGCACAGTATGCGGTGTGGGCTCCCGCACTGGAAATAATAATAAAATAAGCGGGGTAGGCACCCGCAAGGATCAAGCAAAACGGGGGAACCCCTACGTCGGGGTTCCCTCCTGGATTGTCGTAGCGCCGCGCTACGGGCTTCCAGGCAGGCGCTTTTCCGGGACAGCGCTTTCTTGATGCTGGGGGTCCCAATAGAGCGCTCCTAGCGCTATAAGTCCAGAAAAAGCGCTTTCAGGCGCTCAGGGATACAAATAAAGTGCTCCCAGCGCTTAGGAGGATAAAACACAGTCCAGCAAAGTCCTTCCCTGCAGGCAGCAGGGCAGGGGTGGGGGCAAGGCTGGACCCAGAGCCAGCTCACTGGGCCTCCAGGCAGGGAGGTAGTCCAGGTGGCGGTCCTCTGGTCCAGCGGCAGCAGCAGCCCCCCCTCAGGTAAGATCCTGGCAGAGAACAGTTTCTGTGGGGACACAGCCCCATTTTTATACATGCAAACCCTTTGTTCTGGGTTCAGGGTGAGGGGGAAAACCAGTCGCAGCTGGTTGGGGAGCACCCTTGATGTGCTCCGCCCCTCACTCTATTCACTGGAAGGGCTAGGGTCGTCAGTCGCACCACAGGGGGCGGGGCCAGCATTGTGTTTGGAAAACCCTGTCCTATTCAGGACCCAGGTGGACTCCTCCCACCCATCTAGCTGCTGATCTCCCCATTCACCACTGGGTGACTCATCCTGACACTGGGGAATCCCTAGCCCGTCACATGACACGACCAGCCAATCACGCGACAGACACACTGCACACAGAAGTGCCCACTTCTAGACGTGGCACTTCCACACTAGGTACATGCACGCCGCACACATCATCGCGCAGCATTCACTCCCACGAGTCCGTACATACCAAACTCGGGCCTGCACACCCCACGCATCAGGAACTACTAGGGACACATACATTCCCCATGCATTCCTATGGGAGGGCAGGCCTATCTCACCACATGCACTCAGAGCACGCACGCACTTTACCCTGGGACACAGGGAAAGTGCGCAGAGACCAAACAATCACCATACCCAGTCACCAATAAAAAGCCAAAAAGTCCAGGGGTGAACCTGCCAGAAGGGCCAAGTCCAACACAACCCCCTTCCAGCCAAAACGCAGGGCAGACCAATCACCACCGTGATGGACTTCCCTGCTTGGGGCGATAGAACACGGACGCGGGCCCGCAACTGCATGGACACCCTCCGGTTCTACGCCACGGTGAACCCATGGAATTCTTTTTAACACCACTGTCTGGACCAACTGGGCTACCCCACTGGTACTCCCAAGCTGTCCGCGGCCAAGACCAGGCCCTAGGCCACCCAGGTGCCACTGGTCTTTGCCTAACCACAGAGTGGGGGGTAGTAACCCCTGGCACATAGCGGCCATTCTCCACTCTTCCTCTCTGAAAGACAGGACTAGACTGCCACTGGTTCTCCAGCCTAGGGTCTACACCCTCAGGCGGACCAGGAGTCTCAGGGAAAGCTCTCCTCCCCCTACCTCTTCTCCTAGGGTTCCTCCTCCTCTGGCGAGGGGTACACCTAGAACGCCATCCCAACCCAGGTTTTAACCCCTCAGGTTGTACCGGGGGCAGAGGTGGGCTCTCCCACCCTCTGCACCCCCTTCCAGAACCCTGCTCCCTACCAACTGGGGCGGTACCTCTGGAAGAAGAACTGGTCGGGACGCTGATTACAGACGTCCCACCCGTCAGGTCAGGCTGATCCTGAACCTGGCCTCCCAACCTCCGGCCTAGAACCTTTGGTGGAATAATTGCCTGGCACTCCAGGACTTCTGGGGATTTCCACTCCATCCCCCTGAGGCTATCAAAGGACACATACGTCAAGCGACTGTCTGTCTGGCGCTGATCTCCCGTCCCCTGTCCACCTGACAGTGCGCGGAGATCCCCCAGAACAGAAGTGGTGCCACCCTGGTCACTACACGGGATCCTAGCCCAACTGGGTAGTCCCTGACCCACAGGCTCTTCCACTGGGAAACTCATCCCCCAATCACTCCTCACACTGGACTCCTGTACCCTCCCTACCGGAGCGGTACTGCCAGACTCTAGAACCACAGGAGCCCTGGTTACAGGTGCTCCAGGTCCTCTACTCACCAGGAGATCTCCCTCAAATGGGCTAACAGGACAGCCTAGGTCCCCGACTTGGTGTTCCCTCATGGAACCATCCAAGTCCTGAGGCAGGGTTTCGTACGTCAGGGGACCCTCGGTCACCCTCTCACTCCTGCTCCACTGAGCCAGGCGGTGAGCCCCTACACCCTCCTCGCTATCCTGGGACCTAGCTGGGCTACACTGAGCCTCTTCCACCACGCTGGGCTGGAAGATACCTGACCCACTACTTTTGGAGTCACTCCCTAATGACTCTAGAGAACCTCTAGCCCTTTCCCAGCGCTCTGCCTCATCCGCAAGGTCAAATGGCTCAGCCAATCCACACCCCAACAGGTGTTGGCGCAACCCTGGCACACAACAACTGAGCAGGTGTTCTTTGAGAACCAGATTACACAGTATATCAAAATCACTTGCTGTGGAAATCCAATCAAACATTGCCTCCTCACATCCATCCACAAACTCCTCCCAAGTCTGGTGAGACAGTTTCCTACTGCCCCTGAATTTCAACCTTAACTCCTCCTCCTGGGGAACAGGTACCAGACTGGGGGAACTGGGACTGGGATTTCCTACACTGGAATCTACATCGCTACTACCACTGGACTCAACCCTCCCTGGGGAGCCCAGAAAATTAAAACTGCGCGCAGGGGATAGTCTACCCTCCAGAGCTACTTTGCCTCTGGTGGAGGCCCTCTCAGCCTCCTCTACCCTCTCCCGCGCCAAGACCCACTCAGTCTCTCGCTGTTGCTTCCTGGCCTCCAGCTGCGCCATAGCCTGAGCATGCTCTAACCTGAGCTTCTCTAACGCCAGCTGGTGCTCCCTTTCTTTCCTCCTATCTTCCCACTCCTCTGGGGACAGGGAAAGGGATGAGGCGCTGCCTTCTACGCTGGACCCAGCACGGGACGCCCTACCTATGGGGTCCTCACTCTCTACTGGCGTCCAGGTATTGTCATCCTCTACCTCCTCTTCTGACTCTTCCTCTGTACAGTACCTTTCTAACTCCTGCCTCTGGCGCCAAGCTAGCTCATAGGGATCACAAGCAGGCTCCATTCTGGCGGACGTTATGGTAACAATTATACAGGGAACCTAGGGGTCTGAGTTTCACACAGGAGCACACAATTCACAAAAAGATTCAGCAAGCTCTCTAACCCAGAGAACTCACACTCACTTGCCTAGTGCCACACACCATTCATCCACACACACAACCCTCCCCTCGGACTGGTAAGGCAGTTTCTACCACCCCTGATTCCTCAACCTGACCACCACGTGACACAGGTACCAACTCTGGGCGCAGGGCGGGGGACAAATGTACAGGACACTATTACGCTGCCACCACTGGATCCCACCCTCTGGTGAATCCAGAAAACACAATGCACTAAGGGGGATGATCTACCCTCCCGAGCTAGGGACACCTAACTCACAGTGCACAAAAACACATTTCCAAAGAAATGACAATTAAAAGCAATTTTAAAACAATAATCCCTATACCATGTGATTTATCTAAATGCAGAGTTTTGTAGTGCGGCCAGTTGCCGCTGCGGTACAGCGCAAACGCAAGTCCAAATCCCACCGCTGCTCACCAATGTTAGAAATGGCGATTTCTGGTTGGCTAGGGCTTGCGCCAAAGCCAGACAGAAACCACCACTCTCGTCAGGGCTGGGGAGTTACACGCCAAAGATAACCCCTGCTCACCCCCTTGGTAGCTTGGCACGAGCAGACAGGCTTATCCCTGAGGCGATGTGTAAAGCGTTTGCGCGCGCACCCAGCAACAACACCCAAGGCCCACCACAAAGGAAACTCCACACAAGGTATTCTATAAAAATAGCCTTTGTATTATACACAACACATTAGATAAAAACACACACTCTACAATGTGCCAACAGGCACGGGCAGAATTTACAAGGGATTATATATACAGGGGACAGGGCCACATGGACCACTGTCAGGAATTAGCACTTTGTAGGAATAGCAATTAGAACGTAGGAATAATATTTTAGAACATAGCACATACAATCACTGTAGCACTAAATTACACCTAGCACACAACCAGTCACTACTGGTATCAGGTAAGTACCACCTACGCAACCCTAACCACCTTAGGAAAATATTGCGCAGGGAATCAGGACCTCACTAGCACCACCTGTACTAGGGAGAAAACAACCACCTAAGTATCACAATACCTGTAGGGGTCTAAGCACATAAACACATGATGCAGAACATTCAGAGGTGTAAAGCAAAGCACATGACGCATAACCACATTCAGAGGTGCAGGAAAGGTACAATGGCGCAAAAACTCACATTAGCCACTATCTGTGGCAGTCCCTGGGCCAACTGGCCTAGTAGGGGGCTAGGACGCCCTGTGTCCAGCAAAGTCAGGGGCAAGACTGCGCAGGAGGCACAGTCCAAAACTCAGAGGGCCACAACCTAAACGTTGCAGCTGCCCACTAAGTGCTGGGCAGCTGGAGAAAGGGAGCGTGGGCACCACTGCGCCTTCTAGAGCCAATGTGGCACTCTGGACAGATGATGGGGCCAACGCTGGAGCCTCACCAGGCTCAGGGCATGTCTAATGCCCCAAAAGCGATGTAGGAACCACGTGGGCTTTCAACCAATACTCCACCCCTTCGTTGGAGCCTCGTGGGCGTAAAACAACCGGAAATGCCCCCTAGAGCCTTCTAGGCTCGAGAAATAATGGGGGCAAGGTGGGAGTGGCCCGCTGCCATCTGGGGCCACTCACAACACGGAAGAAATGCCCCCGTATGCGTGGGAGCGGCCCGCTGTCTTCCGGGGCCGCTCTGGTTGCAAAAGAAATGCCCCCGACGTTGGAGCCCTACGGGGCTCTGTACTGGAGCCTCACGGCTCTTGCACCAAATGCCCCTGAGCCTCGCAGGCTCTAAACAACTATCTCCATCGCAGCTGGAGCCTTCACGGCTCTTGGACTAACTCTGCCCACACAGCCCCTTTCACCAGGCTGGTAGCAGCCCCCACTCACCGGACTCTTTCTGGCGGGTCGTCTTCCTGCTCGGCGGACGACGCGAGTGGAGCACACAGCGCTCCGACCTCGCTGGGCTGCGGGGCTCTCTTTCCGCTCACGAGAGCCCCGGAATGTCTTCTCTCCTGGGCTGGCCACTGGGGGGGGGGTTGCGGGGCTCCCTCACATGCCGGGAGCTCCGGCCGTAACACGCACCTCTCCGCCTCCCTCAGCTTCCGGTCCGCGATGAGGACCCGCCCACATCCAGGGCTTCACAGGCTGCTTCCGGGTCGCCGCGGGCAGCGCGGCGGCCCTGAGAGTTCCGGCGCCGTACCACGGGGCACACCGTTCTCCGGGCACACCATGCGGGGTGGGCACCCGCAGCGGGCACAGTATGCGGTGTGGGCTCCCGCACTGGAAATAATAATAAAATAAGCGGGGTAGGCACCCGCAAGGATCAAGCAAAACGGGGGAACCCCTACGTCGGGGTTCCCTCCTGGATTGTCGTAGCGCCGCGCTACGGGCTTCCAGGCAGGCGCTTTTCCGGGACAGCGCTTTCTTGATGCTGGGGGTCCCAATAGAGCGCTCCTAGCGCTATAAGTCCAGAAAAAGCGCTTTCAGGCGCTCAGGGATACAAATAAAGTGCTCCCAGCGCTTAGGAGGATAAAACACAGTCCAGCAAAGTCCTTCCCTGCAGGCAGCAGGGCAGGGGTGGGGGCAAGGCTGGACCCAGAGCCAGCTCACTGGGCCTCCAGGCAGGGAGGTAGTCCAGGTGGCGGTCCTCTGGTCCAGCGGCAGCAGCAGCCCCCCCTCAGGTAAGATCCTGGCAGAGAACAGTTTCTGTGGGGACACAGCCCCATTTTTATACATGCAAACCCTTTGTTCTGGGTTCAGGGTGAGGGGGAAAACCAGTCGCAGCTGGTTGGGGAGCACCCTTGATGTGCTCCGCCCCTCACTCTATTCACTGGAAGGGCTAGGGTCGTCAGTCGCACCACAGGGGGCGGGGCCAGCATTGTGTTTGGAAAACCCTGTCCTATTCAGGACCCAGGTGGACTCCTCCCACCCATCTAGCTGCTGATCTCCCCATTCACCACTGGGTGACTCATCCTGACACTGGGGAATCCCTAGCCCGTCACATGACACGACCAGCCAATCACGCGACAGACACACTGCACACAGAAGTGCCCACTTCTAGACGTGGCACTTCCACACTAGGTACATGCACGCCGCACACATCATCGCGCAGCATTCACTCCCACGAGTCCGTACATACCAAACTCGGGCCTGCACACCCCACGCATCAGGAACTACTAGGGACACATACATTCCCCATGCATTCCTATGGGAGGGCAGGCCTATCTCACCACATGCACTCAGAGCACGCACGCACTTTACCCTGGGACACAGGGAAAGTGCGCAGAGACCAAACAATCACCATACCCAGTCACCAATAAAAAGCCAAAAAGTCCAGGGGTGAACCTGCCAGAAGGGCCAAGTCCAACACCAATCATGGGGAACGAATCAGAATTACAATTTAAACAGGGAGCACTTGCACTTTATCACTGATCAGCAGTGGTAAAGTGTCCAGAGTACATAAACCAGCAAAAACGAAGTACTTCATAACATCAAAAATACAGATGGTAAAGGCAAAAAGACAGGGTCTAACAATTGTGAAAAGCTTGGAGTGGTATGAACTGGAATTATTGGTTGCCAAGAGTGAGTACTTCTTGGGGTAGTTACCTCAGCCCCATGAATGAATGAATTAATGGGGCAGCACTTGTAAAGCGCCTGGTTACCCGAGGGCATCCCAGCGCTAAGGAATACGCTAAGCCGGATTCACGACATATCAGGGCAAGAGGAAGGTTTTTAACTGTTTACGGAAGTGTAGGTGGTTAGGTTGAGAGCGGATGTGAAGGGGAATGAGATTCCAGATTTTGGCAGCACTATATGAAAACAAGCGACCTCCACTTCTCGTTTGTTTGATTTTTGGGACTGTCAGTAGGTATTTACCCTCTGATCTTAGGGATCTTTTGGGCTGGTGGGAATTAATCATAGCCTGAATCATCGGGGATCCATCTCCCATTTCTCCAGACATCAGAAAAATGAATATGGCTCTGATCTGAAGATTGATAGGGGGGGCCACCTCCATTTTTCCGGGTAGCAGAGGTCATTACATCTGCCACCCTGATAGACAACCCTCACCGTATCTAGAGATCATCGCCAGCCCAGCAGTGATCTCAATGCCTTCCCAAAAGCTGTCACCACAACGGCTCCTATGAAGACACAAAGTTTGGTTAGTGGAGGCCATGTTTGAAATACAAAATACTTATAAACCTGACACCCTAGTAGATTTTGCATAGGGTATTTGGGAAATTAGGAATAATTTTCAGTATGGGACTGGCAGGTTTTCATTGGCAGTTCTGAACATAAACAAAATAACTTCAGACTGTCTGCTGTAAGTAGGGTGGTTGGTCTAAAATTCTTAAGCTGACAGCCCCTACTCCAACAGGCAATTGGTGTAGGGTTTTGGCAAAGGGGACTAATGGGAACATGACTGTCGGAAATCTGGCAGTACACCAAACTTAAAATGGAGCGGGTGGAGCTGACTTTTGACAGATAGAGTACTCCGCTCCATCTGTAATACCCTGCCTGCCAAAACCAGGATGCTTGTTTCCAGTCCATGGAAGACATGGCTTGGCAGTTCGGGCTGGACTGTTCCTATGAGGCACAGGGTCAGACTGATTTGCATATTGCCATGTCTGAACTGGGGTGGCGGAGTGAGCTAAAGAATGATGATGGATTAAACGGAATGTTCTGAGGAGGTGAAGGCAAGGTGCCATTCTTATCTTATACACCAACCAATGATTCCAAGTTTCTTTATACCCGATTCTAGCAATTTTTTTTATTTAAGCTCAACGTCCATGTGTGCCACTTCCTTTTTTCCTTTTAGATTTTTAACTTGAAAGACAGGGCTGTTCAGGCAAATCTTTTTCCTTACTATCTGTTGGAAAGTGGATTATTATTAGTGGCAGATATGCATTTACCACTGGCAATAATACCACTGAGACGATAAAGGGCTAAGAATAGGTCTTAAAAAATGATTACCATGCTCAACCCTTGGTAGCTTGGATGTGAGCAGGCAGGCTTAACTTCAAAGATAGGTATGTAAAGCATTTCAAAACACCAATTCGGATTCCTGCCCACGACCAGGCGTCCTCCGCCTGACAGCCAGTCCCCGTCGCTGCCTGTCTCGCCGTGGACGAAGCACGAGCCCACTTCTTGGTTTCTGGGCCGCAACCACAGGCACCCACCACACTCTCCTGGTGGGCAGACACTGTGCAGAGGAGCAAGCCCACACACAGGCTTGGGAACCACACAGGGCTCTCCTCGTCCTAACGAGAGCCCCACACATGACCAGGCAGCTTCCTTGTGCAAAGCCCCACCCACACCCAGGCAACATGGGGGAATCACATTGCCGGGAATCCTTCTCCTTAGGATTCCTGGATGGAACCAGCAGCAGGGCACAGCGCTTCTGAGGGAAAAGAGAACAAGGATGGGCTCCACACGCTCAGTTATGAGATCACCATGGCAATAAGCACAAAGTCCTAGGGCTCTTCAAAAGTGGAGCGCCCACCAGCGTCCAGAGCGCTTCACAATGCGCAGTTCAGTCAGCCCTCACTGGCCAGCACACCGGGGCTCTTCAGCAGGGCAGCAGCTTCACTCCCACGAGTAGGGTGCCCCAGATGGCGGTTCCTCCTGGGTCTAGTTGCTCCAAAGTAAGCACAAAGTACCAAAAACACCTTACATGGGGTTACAGCCCACATAATTATACAAGTTAGAGTCTTTGTTCTCCCCCTGGCTCTGCGCCCGGTCCAAACCAGTTCTGGGGGTAGTCACACCTTTCATTAAAGGTGCACACCCACCTCCTTTGTCAGTGTAGGCTCTGGACCCAGACACACCACAGGGGGGCAGAGCCAGCACTGTGTGAGGCAGGCTCTGTCCTATTCAGGCCCAGATACTACTCCTCCCACTACTCTAAATGCAGATTGGCCTATTCAGCATAGCGCTGGCTCACCCAGCCCCTCTGAAGCCACTGCACCTCCCCAGCCCCTGTCACTCCAGAGCCAAGCATCCAATACACATCAGGCAGGCACAAAGACACATAGCACACAGAAATGACCACTTCTAAAAGTGGCATTTCTAAAATAGTGATAATAAATCTGTGAACACCATTACGCAGCGTTTATTACCACTATTCCAAACATACCAAACTTGACCACTGTACTCCTCTCAGGTCAGGAATTACCACTGAAGCACATGTCAGGGAATCCCCAATGCATTCCTATGAGAGAGCAGTCTCACAGTAGTGAGAAACCAAAATGGCTGTTTGTCAATACCAGGAAATGCCACAAGTTAAGGCACATGTCCTACCTTTTACCTACAGCGCACCCTGCCCCTAGGGCTTAGCTAGGGCCTACCTTATGGGTGACTGATATGTAGTAAAAGGGGAGTCACAGACTTGGCACCCACTTTATGTGCCACGTCACAGCGGCAGTAAACTGCTTGTGCAGGCACTGCAATGGCAGAGGCCTGAAACAAGTATGAAATGCTACTTTAGTGGGTGGCGCAAGCAGCGCTGCGAGCCCACCAGTAGCATTTAATTTACTGGCCCTGGGTATATGAGTTACCACTTTACAGGGGACTGATAGATAAATTAAATACGCCAAACAGGTGTAGACCGATCTTACCACCTTTACCATAGAGAGCACATGCACTTTACACTGGACAGCAGTGATAAAGTACCCAGAGTCCTAAATCCACCACCACCAGGCCAGAAAAAATACCAGGAGGAAGGCAAAAGGTTCAGGGATGACCCTACAAAAAAGGCCCAAGTCCAACAGTAGTTAATAACTTCTTGCCATGTTAACCTATGGGGCATGGGATATACAATGGGAAAAATGACTTGGGCCATTCTTCCCGCACCAGAGCTTATATAAACATATTTTATAAGTGCTCTGCCTATAGCTACAGAACCCCCATCCCTGGAACGCCTAGTGGAGTCTTTAGGGGTTCTGAATACTTAAACATATTGCAGATCCTCCCTCCACAGTGCTCCTAGCACCAAAGTAGATTGTGGGCAGCACTTTATCGCAATGGGGGTGGGCGGAAGTGAAATGCGCAATTTCACTTAATCCAGGGCATATAAAACTCATTTTATAAGGGTCCTCCTTATAAATACCGGACCCCCAACCCCTGGGACACCTAGGGGAGACTCTGGGGGTACCTAATATGGCCATGCCCATCAATTGTAGGTTATCAATTTTTAAGTGCCCCAAACACCAAAGTCGAGTTTGGGCACAATTTACTTTTTAATAGCAGTCCTGCAACACAGGGCTACTTTTAAACTGACCTCAGGCTCAGCAGTGCACACACACAAGTGCAGAAAGGGCTGCTGGTCTCTAAACTGCCATGCCCTATTATATACTAGGGACTGAGAGGTAGTTTCAATCCCCCTGCCCTATTATGTACTAGGGCCTTATAGGGTAGGTCATGCCAATCACAGGGGTACCCCAACCCATACGGTACCTTAGTGTATGTAGGTGTTTTCACTATATTCTAAATGTATCTCTTTCAGCATAGCACTGGCCCTGGGCCTAGTTAGGCATAACCCAGGTTCAGTCAGAGTCAGTTACCACCAGTACCAGTCAGCAAAAGTTGGGGGGTCCCAGGGCACAGGATGACTTTCCAACACAATCTATTTCAAAACCCACACTTTTGACTCATCTCAAAGTGGTGAAAGTTTACACCACTTCAGCCTTCCTGTCCTGCTTTCAAAGGAATCTGCATCATCCTTCAAGTGACCAGTTAGTCACACCTCATTTGTGGTGCTAACTACAGTCCCTGAAGTGCAGAAAGCCAGGAACACTGATTAAATTCCATTGTGCTTGCATGCAGCAAGAAATACGTTTTAAAAGTTGCTTTTTTGCTATATTTATTAAAAATCTACTTTCAATTTTGAAATACATTTTTAGGATAAAGTAAAAATAATTTTGAATAAAGTGCCTTGTATTTCCCTGAGTTGACTTGTGAAAATGAATTTTATTCACAATGAAGCCTGTTCATGGAAATTTAATTTACCATAAACAGTGCAAAGAGCTTTTGGCAATTGTTCAAATTGGGCACACATTTTACTTTTATATTTATATGGTACACAGTTTTTTAATATTTATGCAGTACATCCCACTTTTATACATTAAGTATCCAGTCATGGGGGCTTAATAGAAACTTTCTGCATTGGGACTTTCAATGCTTTTCTTCAAATAAGTGACAAAACCTCTTTCTGAAGGCAGTGTTATAACTTTTTTCCACTTTTTGACTTCCAGACTTTCAGCAGGGCCATTGTACCTGGTGAATCTAACATTGGCTGCAGAGCAATCAGCCTAAAATTGCACTTTGCTCCGGGTCTATAGTGACCATTGACTTGCATTAGGCATTTTTCTTGGCACTTTTCCACTTAAATCTTATAAAAATGATGTCTCCAATTTCCCTTATTGAACTTTTGTCATTTTGGTTTCATTTTGCTTATCAAAAATATATCCTGTTTTTTAGAAACTGGAATGGATTGCAATTGTGTTGTTTCTTTCACTTTTTAACTATTTTGGTTTTACTAAATAGGGGTTGGCATAACGCAACTAAATATGTTTAGTCTAATCATGTCGAATTACCTAATGTTTCTGCAATATTATGTGGAATTATGTGAGAAAAGTAATCCTGCATGTTGTGCTGTGTTCTTAAGGCAAAAATGCCCCCTGAGTCCTAAATTGTCACAAGGATGCCTTTTGCTGTAAGAAATAGGGCTAAATGCAGCAGACCATGAATAGCAGAGCAAGCAGTCACTAAATGTGCACTCTGGGTAGGATTTCCCCCTAACTAACTCCCAGCATTAAGCGCTAGTTTCTTATCCCAAAAGACAACCACATGTCCCAAATGGACATTAGGATTCATTTTGCTAATCATATAGTAATACATGCAAAACAACAGAAACAGCAGCATAAGCAGCCTCTCGCGCATGCTAAATGTGCTCTCTCTGTAGGACTTATTCCACCAAATTACTGTTAGTTACATGAGCAGGTGTAATTGCCCTAGTGTTGGGAATTATGTAGCAAAGAGTAATGCGGAACCACTGAACCTGCTCCCATTACTCTGGTGTAATTACAATTATTCTCAGGCCTACTTCTAAATGCTTTACAATTTTCTCTAAGTTAAGCTGGTCTGCTCTGTGCCATATTGGTTGTGATAAAACGAGGATCTAGTTCCAGGGTAACTTAAGATGGTATTTTATGCAGTTAGTAGGTTCAAGGTAAAAGGTTCTGAGAGTCCCACCAGGAGCAGCCTTCCTGCTGCTCAGCCCCTTCTCCAAATGCCAGCCTCACTCAACCACATTCCGCAGCCTCATCCACACCAACATTCCACACCGCACTCACACTAGCTGAGCAGCAAGTACAACACTTCTCCCTTCCTCAGAGTAACCGCAATGCAATGATCCAAGTGAAAAGCACACCAAAGTAAAAATAACATGCACATGAATCTGGAAAGTTAAAATTGCAAAGACCTGAAGAAGGTTGAGGGAAAACCAGTTAAGATGAAAACACAGGAAAAGCAGTACAATGGGCTTACAGGTCAACAACACAAATGCAAAAATGCATAGTAGAAAGTGATACATAGCATAAATGACAACAAAAGGCAATTAAATCATGAAAAATGGCAATGCCCCTCCATGTACTTAAAGGGAAGAAAACACAGGACAAGGAAGACAAGTCTTCAAACAGAAAGACAACACCTACACACATCCACTCCCTTTCCACACAAAACAGAAACAAATCTTACACCATACCACACAAAACCAAACAAACCAGCAAACAACAACACCGCGCACAACCAACCAACCCCTAATGCCACAAACACAACAGCTGGCCAGGCCGAAAATGAACATGAGCACACAGGGAACCAAACCACAACGGTGCAGCAGTCAACATGCCTGAGCAAAACAAATACACAACTTGAGACAGACCCTTAAGCAAAGAGGGAGAAAGGAAAAAGAAGACAAGCACACAGAAAATACTCAGCAACAACGCCAAAGCTAAAGGTGAAGTGGAATTCACCTACCAACCGCACGAAGGTGGTAGACATGAGTGACTCAAAAACAAGTCAATTCCAACCAACACCCACAAGGGAGACAAACCTATGCCAACCCACAACCACCAAAAATAGTGGTAGGCCAGAGAGGCTCTGAAACAAAGACCCTTCTCACACACACCCCCCCAACAGTGAGAGATACACAAATTCCCATGACCACAGCAAGGGGTCAACTACAACACAATGCTCACAAAGGTGACAAACCTATGTCAACCCACAACCACAAAAGGTAGTGGTAGGCTAGAGAGGCTCTGCAACAAAGAACCTTCTCACACACACACACACACCCAAAAGTGAGAGATACACATACTCCCACGACAACAGCTAGAAATCAACTCAAACACATTGCCCACAACGGTGAAAAACCTATGTCAACCCACAACCACAAAAATAGTGGTTGGCTAGGAGCTTAAAATCTAAGAGCCTTCTTGTATACACATCCCTAACAGTGAGAGATGAAGAAGCTCCCACAACAACGACAAGGGGTAACTCAGAGCGACTTCACACGTAAAAGTCAGCACACATACACACACTCAGTGGAAGACTGTACAAAGTCTCCCACAACCACAGCAGGTGGTATCTCAGAGTGACTCAGCTACAAGTCAACTCAAGCAACATACTATCAGTGGGTGATACCTCACACATCCACACAGAAGTGGATATGCTGGGTGACTTTGTGCCTTAAGTCAACTCACACACACACACTCAGTAGAAACAGACATTAAAACAAAACTGAGTCAAGGGGAATTAAAATTCAGCATATGAGTGGTTCCCCCTCAAACTCAGAGCAATAGCAAGTAATGTGGCCAATGATGATGGTACTGTGCCAACCAACAACCAACCCAAGACCACAACTTAATTATAATAAGTATGCAATGAGAGATGAAGCAGTCACTAGCGTTAACAAAACTACATTACCATACCATACCATACCATTACCAACGCCATAAGAACATTGTCACCGGGAACAAAGAACTCCAAAGTCTCGAATGATATAAGTGAACATCACCCACCACGGAAAGCTGACAAGGTAGGCAGTCAACAGGAAAACCAAACACCTCTCCAGCTTCTCCACATGACACAAGTGTGCAAATATGTCCGGAACTCCAACCCAGAAATATGATGCATCACAAGCACCGGAACACTGAGGATCAAAGAACGCTGGTGGCGCTGATACACGCCTCTGCATCTCAACAAAAGGTGACATCGATGATGTGCATGGACGTCCTGTCACCGCGGGAATCCCGCTTTTCACGGCAACAGAAGATACTAAGAAAATGGTGGCTCGCAGATTGACGTAGGGCCGAGTGGCTCCCGGCAGGTCCGTGCAGCACTGCATGAAAGCTGCAGGACACTGTGTGAGATAAAGACAAGGCTCAAACTGGCACCACCAGGGACGGCGGTTAAAAGCAGGTAAGCCAATGGATTCCAACCCTTTTTTTTACAGGCGCAGAGACAGAAAGTGTGGACAAGAGCAGAAATTGCCCCAGAAGCGCCAAACACTGCACACTACATCACCCAGTCAGTTCAGGGAACAAGACTGCAGCGGGAGAAAACTCCTCCTCCTAGATGCACCTCTCGAGTCACTCCTCCACACACTGACTGTGGGACTCCTCTTCCTTGCAGCCCTTATTGACATGCACTCTGGGGACTCCTCTTCCCAGTCGCACTTCCGAAGACGAGCTCTGGTGACTTGTCGCACTTCCCAAAACAAAATGAGGGAACTCCTCTTCAAAGTTGCACCTCCCAAAATGCTCTTTGTGAGAAGGTGGCCTGATATATGCTATCCACTAGTTCTAGTGGGCACCTTGTATCAGTCCAAACAACCCCTTATGGTGAATGGTTAAAGACAACTTTTATTGAAAGCTATCCTAGTGGTAGCTATGGAGAGCAGCCTTCAGACTAAGTCTTGAAGGAATGTAAAGCAGCTTGTTTTACCAGTCTATAATCTCTTGAATGATCAAATGAGAAGACAACCACACCAAGTATATATTCAAAATATATGTATTTAAGATAAAACACACCCCTCTAGTCTCTTAATGAGACTGGAGTTCGAAGTACTTTGTTTACAAGTTAGCAATTATCAGTAATAGCACAAATACACGTTTGGGCCCTAGGGGGGGGTACCAAACCATATACCAAAAAAGTAGTATAAGAACCACAACTGGGATAGACAAAAGGCCTAGAGCCTGTCAAATCGCTGGGACCCCAAGGAACAACCCAAGGTAGTGACACAGGGGACCCACGGGGACTGTATGCAGTGTGTAAACACAACGGTGGGTCTCCGTTAGCTTCTATGGGTTATGTCGCGGTTGGAAATTTAAAGATTAGGGACACTTCTAATCGAGTCAGGAACAAACCCTTTTGGACTTAAGGAGTTCTAGGGCTAGCACCCACGGGAGCACTGGAGTACTCGAGTTACCTCACCCAGGGAAGCCGGGTGCATAGGTGTCTTTTGGTGTCGAGTCGCGTCGTCGATTTCAATGGGAGCCTGCAAATAACTGCTGCTGCCATGAAGAGGAGAAGTGTCAGAAGGAATCCAAGCCTGGATCTAGGATGGAAGGAACCTGAAAGCAGAGGGGACAGAGTCTGGGTCACTAGCCAGTGACCAAGGGCAGGATGGACCAATACCCACAGATGTCGGATGCTTCAGGTGAGTTGATGGGTGTCTTGACTCTTCAGCCACAAGGTCCAGGAGGTGTCGACGAAGTCCATGAGCTGGGTTCTAGCTGCCCACAAAGTTTGTCGAGTGCTGTGGTGTCCGCGACCAGAATGGACCCATGAAGCCTTGGCCACGGCAAGTCACAGGAATTCAGAGAAAGGACTGCGGTGCAGACCAGCAAGGTCTGAGAGACTCACCCAGCGAGGGTAAGTCAGGGCACATCTGGAGCAACCAGGGAAGCCCAAGTAGAAAAGGAGTTGCCTTCGTGGGGACCTGCTAACCAATGGGCTAGTGATCGCAAAGGAGCCTTGAGCGGTCGCGCTTGAACCTGGCCCACGGGTCACTCATGGAGTGGAGGCCAACAATCTTCGGTGCAGGAGGTGCTCAAGGGCTACTCGAAGACTAAAGCACAACTTTAAGGAGGACAAGGAAGATAGTGTTGCTGCAAAAGTTCACGGTATCCAAGGGTCACGGTTCCATGTCACCCACGATAGCCACAGGCCTCAGTTTTGCTGTGGACTCAGAGTAGCCTCGGGGAAGTCTGGAAATCCACCTCTGGTGATGCAAAGACTTCGGCGTCCGGCGGGAGCTTCAGCGATGCAGACCGGTCAGTTGCTTCTTTGGTGCCTGCCAAGCAGGGGAGTCACTCCTTGACCCCAAGGGAGATTTCTTCCGTCTTCTAGTTGTGATAGAAAGTCGAAGGTCCAGGATATATGTTGCAGAGTTTCGTCCAGGGTAATCTAAAGTCCTAGGGACTGGATTCCTATAATTATACCAAGTTTAGGGGATGGACTAACTCTAAGTCCCCACCTATGGCTGGGTTTGGAAAAAGGGGTGGTTACACCCGTTTCCTTTGTCCAGTTTCACGTCAGAGCAGGGGCAGGTAGCCCCTGCAGCCGTTTTAACTGAGCTATTCATAGGGACAGCAAACGCGCCCCCAGTGCAGGACTTCAAAGCACCAGAGAGTGCTCCCGCCCAGCCCCAATACACATCTGCCTGTCTTGGGAGGTGGTTACACCTCCCTTCGACAGGAAACCTATTGTCCAGGCCTCCCCTGCCGGAGTTTCGGTCAGCAGTAGGAGTCCAGACCCGTGTCTGTGGCAGAGGCATCCATTTTGTGATGCCAGGGCTCAGGAAAGTCCTACAGGGTTTGACCAGTGTGAACATGTCTCTACCTCTAGAAGGGTGGAATGCTACCCCCGCCGCCAGAACTGGCGGGGAGGTAGTATTCCAAAGTGTTTGACATGAAACACGACATGTTTTGATGCAGCCCTTCCAAAGTTAGCATTTACCGTGAGGTTATAATGCACTTAAGAGTATATGGTATGGCTGTATCACGAAACAACAATATGCGCACGCGATCACTCACCTGGGGAGAATTAGGGACGAGGGAGTTAAATTGTACTAGTTTCCAGCAGCAGCTTTAGTTCAACCTCAAAGAAAATAAGGGCTGTGGCGCGATGTGGAGATGTGCTCAGGAACAGGGCTAATCAGCGAACTTGGTGTATTTTAAATGCGCGATGCTGCACATGTCACGGTAAGCGTCAGAACAGGGCTAAGCAGCGAACTTGGTGTATTTTAGGCGCAATGTTACATATGCTATGGTAAGCGTTTGAAAATAGAAACGAGATTATAAGAATGACGCAGAGCAGGTTTAAGAATCAAGTTTGTGGCTATGTTCGTCATGCGAAGGAGAGAGATTACATATTGTCAATATGGAGTTAGATGGACACCCATGTATTAGTTGCTGTAATGCAAACATAGGGAGACATATTGATGATATTATGTTGCTGTATTAAGCTTTTATTAGTTGTTGCAATGCAAACACAGTGAGACATATTGATAATACTATGTTGCTGTATTAAGCAGGAAGGTTGATGTCAATGGTTCTTTAAATATTAATTTTGTATTCTAGATACCCCTGATGAAGGGATTTTATCCCGAAATGCATTGGGTCATTTTAATAAAGATGTGGCATGTGGATAACAGAAACGCCTCCTACGTTGTGATTGGAATGAGTAAAATGAATTGAATAATTTATAAAGAAAGATATCGAGTAAATGACGGATAAAAGGATAAGTAAAGAATAAGGAACTTTTGATTGATTGGATTCATTCTTAAATGGCTGTGCATCTTGAAGTTGCACCGAAAAAGGAGTTAATGAGTTTTGTTTATGTATCACGAAACAGCCATAAGGAAGTATTTCCGAAAGCTGCAGAGGGGCTCAGCTCATGCTTGGGCACCCTCTCACATAAAACCAAGCACTCTGCCTTCAGGATTGTCAGGGCCTGCCATAGGAGTGGCTTATAGGTTTATATGTGTCTGTATATATGTGTGGATATAGGTAGCCTATACCACTGTAAGAGGTGCAGGCACACCCTTGCCCAGGCTGCAGTAGCAGACCTGTGGTGCCATTTTTGAGTGCTTCCTAGGGGTGTCAAAATATATGCTGCAGCCCCTAGTAGGCCTCTGAGGTACCTATGTCCTAGGTACATAGTATACCATATACTAGGGGCTTATAAGGCACTCCAGAATCCAATTAGATATGTACCTAATGTACATGGAAACCCTTTTAGAGAGGAAGTAGCTAGGCTGTGGTCCTGATTAGCAGGGCCACAGCCAGACTAAGGTCGAAAAACAGTAAAACACCAGCAAAAAGTGGGGCTATCCATGTGAAGCATATCCTACTCTCCTACACAACCCACCCACCCCCAAACGCAGGGACATTAAACTAACCTTGACCAGTTGAGTCTTCATGTTCTAAGTGGAAATACCTAGAGAGTCCATCTCCATTGGTATGGTTATTCCCAGGTCTATGTTCCACTGTAAAGTCCATCCCCTGTAGGGAAATGGACCACCTAAGCAGTTTGGGGTTTTCACCCTTCATTTGTTTTAGCCATAAGAGGGGCTTATGGTCTGTCTGAACAAGGAAGTGAGTACCAAACAAGTATGGCCTCAACTTCTTCAGAGCCCAAACCACAGCAAAGGCCTCCCTCTCAATAGCTGACCAACGTTTCTCTCTAGGGGTTAGCCTTCTGCTTATGAAAGCTACTGGCTGATCCTGACCTTCATCAATCAAATTGTGACAGTACAGCCCCTACCCCCAATTCAGATGCATCTGTTTGGACAATGAACTTCTTGGAGTAGTCAGGACTCTGCAGAATGGGAGCAGTGCACATAGCCTGCTTCAGGTCATCAAATGCCTTTTGACAGCTAGCTGTCCACTGAATCTTTTTGGGCATCTTTTTAGAAGTTAAGTCATTCAAGGGTGGCACTATTGATCCATACCCTTTGACAAATCTCCTATGGTACCCAGTCAGGCCTAAGAAGGCTCTCACCTGAGTCTGGGTAGTTGGAGCAATCCATTCCATTACGGTTTAGATTTTTCTCTGCAATGGTTGAACCTGGCCTCCACCTACAAGGTGGCCCAGGTACACAACCTGACTCTGCTCTATCTGGCACTTAGTAGCCTTGATAGTGAGGCCTGCCCTTTGCAGGGCCTCCAAAACATTCCTCGGTTGGACCAGGTGATCCTCCCAGGTGGAACTAAAGACAGCAATATCATCTAAATATGCTGCACTAAAGTCTTCCAGGCCTGTGAGGACTTGATTCACCAACCTTTGGAAAGTGGCAGGTGCATTCTTCAAACCAAAGGGCATTACCACAAATTGATAGTACCCTCTAGGGGTGGAAAATGCTGTCTATGGCTTTGCATCATCAGCTAGTCTGATCTGCCAGTAGCCAGCTGTTCGGTCAAATGTGCTTAGAAACTTGGTGGGGCCAAAGTATCTATCAGGTCATCTGCCCTGGGGATGGGATGGACATCAGTCCTAGTGACTGTATTGAGACCCCTGTAATCTACACAAAACCTCATCTCTCTTTTACCACCACTGGTGTGAGGTTTTGGTACCAGGACTACTGGGCTAGCCCAAGGGCTAACTGAGGGTTCAATCACACCCAGATCCAACATCTTTTGGACTTCTGTCCTTATACAGTCCCTGACATGGTCAGGTTGCCTGTAGATCTTATTCTTCACAGGTAGACTGTCCCCAGTATCCACTTCATGAGTGCACCAGGTGGTCTGACTTGGAGTCAGAGAAACATATGTCTAAACTGGCTGAGAAGGTTTCTGCAGTCAGTTTTTTGCTGGGCAGTGAGGCTGCCTGCTAAGGCTACACCATCAACTGACCCATCATCAGGGTTCTGAGAAAGCAAGTCAGGGAGTGGGTCACTCTCTTCCTCCTGTCCTTCATCAGTAGCCATGAGCAAGCCCATGTCTGCCCTGAGAACATATGGTTTTAGTCTGTTGACAAGAAGTACCCTGTAGGGACTCCTAGGGGTTCCAAGATCTACCAAGTAGGTAACCTCCCCTTTCTGTTCAACAATAGTGTGGGGTCCACTCCACTTGTCCTGGAGAGCTGCTGAAGCCACAGGCTCCAACACCTATACTTTCTGTCCTGGCTGGTAAACAGTCAGTACAGCCTTTTGGTCATTCCAGGCTTTTTGCAGTTCCTGGCTAGCCTCAAGGTTTTTGTTTGCCTTTTTCATGTACTCAGCCATCATGGAGCGGAGACCAGGTACATAGTCCACTATGTCTTACTTTGAGGTAACTCCCATCCTTCCTTCACCAAGCACAATGGACCCCTGACAGGGTGACCAAACAAAAGTTCAAATGGGCTGTAGCCAACCCCCTTTTGAGGCACCCCCCTGTATGCAAATAAAAGGCAGGGCAAGAGCAGGTCCCATTTTCGCCGAAGATTCTCTGGGAGTCATTTGATCATGCCCTTTAAGGTTTTGTTGAATCTCTCAACTAAACAATTGCATTGTGGGTGATAGGGTGTGGTGAACTTGTAGTTCACTCCACACTCCTTCCACATAGCAGTCAAGTAACTTGACATTAAGTTTGCACCCCTGTCAGATACTACCTCCTTAGGAAAGCCTACTCTTGAGAACACACTCAAGAGAGCTCTTGCCACTACAGATGCTGTAGTGGTCCTTATGGGAATTGCTTCTGGATACCTGGTGGCATGATCCACTACCACCAGTATAAATATGTGCCCAGATGCTGTTTGGGGATCCAGGGGACCAACAATATCAATCCCTACCCTTTCATAGGGCCCCCACCACAGGTAGTGGTATCAGGGGGGCCTTTGTAGTGCCACCTGCTTTGCCACTGGCTTGGCAGGCTACACAGGAGCGACAAAACTCCTTTGTGTCTTCAGACATGTGAGGCCAGTGAAAGTGAGGGACAATTCTGTTCCAAGTCTTCTTCTGGCCTAGGTTTCCTGCTAGGGGAATATCATGGGCTAGTGTCAATAGGAAACCCCTAAACTTCAGAGGGATAACCAACCTCCTGGATGCACCAGGCTTGGGGTCTCTACTCTCTGAGTAAAGGAGTCCATCATCCCAATAAACTTTATGGGTGCCACTAGCATTCCCAGCAGCCTCATCAGCAGCTTGCTGTCTGAGGGTTTCAAGAGAGGGGCAGGTTTTCTGCTCCTGGCTCAGATCAGACCTGGAAGGGCCCCCTGTCCCCAAGAACTCAACCTGGTCAGGTTCAAGCTCCTCTGGGACAGTTCCTTCTTCAGGCTCCATATCATCTCCCTGAGGAGACTGGTCAGCATCCTGAGTCAGGTGGGAAGGCTCTGCCTTAACCCTACTGCTCCTTCTCTTGTGAGGCACCTGGTCCATTATTCCAGAATCCAGGGCCTGTCCAGTTTTAGACATTTTTGCCTGTGACCTGGTCACAGCAAAGACATGTGCAGGGATCCCTAACATTTCTGCATGTGTCCTGAGCTCCACTTCAGCCCAAGCCGAAGTCTCTAGATCATTGTCAAGCAAGCACTGTACTGGTAGGTCTGCACTTACCACAACCTTCTTAAGGCCAGTTACCCCTCCCTAGGAGAAGTTAACAACTGCCAGAGAATGGTCTGTTCTGACATTGCTAGCATTGGTCACTTGGTACATTTCACCAAGTATAATCTGCCCGGGATCCACAAGATCTTTTGTCACCATTGTGACACTTGCTCCTGTGTCCCTGAATGCCCAAGCTTCTACTCCATTAATTAAAGGCTGCTGTCTGTATTTGCCCAAGTTACTGGGACTCACAAAGGGAGACATATCCATGCCCCCATCACTGACAAGCACAGCCTGAGTTGGTACTCTGACTAGGCCAGAGTTCATCTCAGAACCCAGGGTCAACCATACTACACCCTTATTCTGTGTATTCCCACCACCAATTGTAACTGCACTAGGGGAAGCAGGTGCCTTAGGGGCATTGGTGGTGGCTGGAGTATTGTCTTTGGCCTTGGTGCAGTCACTAGTCCAGTGAGTTTTCTGTTTACAGATTTTACACTAAGGTTTCTTTTGGCCTTTCCCTTTGTTAGCCTGTGAATCCCCACCTGAAGAAGATTTGTGGGGCCCTTGAGAAGACTTCTGGTCTTTATCCTTGTCCCCACCCTTGTCTGAGTTTTTGGAATCTTGCTTCTTTGGGTCACCACCTTGGTTCTGTACCTTCTGCCTCACCCTGGTTCTGACCCATGTGTCTGCCTTCTTTCCCAATTCTTGGGGAGAGGTCAGATCAGAGTCTACCAGGTACTGGTGCAACAGCTGATTTTGACAGTTATTAAGAATCTGCTCCCTTATTATCAGATTGTACAATCCTTTGAAGTCACACACTTTACTGCCCAATAAACAACCTTCCAGAGCCTTAGCAGCACAGTCAACAAAGTCAACCCAGTCTTGATTTTGTGATTTTTGGGTGTCTCTGACCTTTAACCTGTATTGTTCAGTGGTTAGGCCAAACCCAACTATCAGTGCACTTTTCAAGACTGCATAATCATCAGCATCCTCTTCTCTTACAGTGAGGAGTTTGTCTCTACCTTTGTCTGCAAAGGGGAATCATAAGATTGCTGCCCACTGACCTTGAGGGACCTTCTGTACTTTACAGGCCCTCTCCAAGGCAGTTATCCATTTGTGGATGTCATCCCCACTATGGTAGGGAGGGACAATCTTACTTAGGTTTCTATGGTCATAAGACCGCTCCCTATCTCTAGGGAAATTGCTGCCACCAAGGGACTCTAGTCCCTCTTTTTACTAGCTCTGTAGAGCTCTAGGGCTTCCCTATCTAAGGCCATCTGCTGCTTTCTGAGGTTGAACTTGTCTTGCTCATACTTCAGCAGTCTCTCTCCTCTCCTAGGAGGTTTCCCTCCCTCTGTGAGAAGAGACAGAGGTCCCTATAGAGGAGTTAGACTGGATAGATCCCCTTGATAGAGATCTACCCCTTCTAGCCTTGTTGTCAGGACTAACTGGAGGAATAAAGGAATGAGCATTATTGTCATCCTCCTCATCCTCATCCAGGAGATCTATGTTCACCAGAGTCTGGTCATTGTCACCAGTCTGGTCAGCATTAGAGGTAGGGTCAGGTGAATTGTTACCCCTAGGCCCACCCTCACCTACTGCCCTACCCACACTGTCTACATCATCAGGCCCACTAGGCCCTGTGATATCATCCAGCTTAAGTATCTTTATGAGATGCTGGGTGGATGGACTTTTGCCTGTCTTCAGCTTCCTAATGGAACATAAGGCCCTAAGCTGAGCAAAGGAGAGATCCTCATATTTATAGGAAAGGAGCTCACTGGTTCCTGGTAGGGACCCACTGGTTCCTGGCTGGTTAGACATTACTAATGTGGTGTGGTGTATTGCACTACCTACACTAGTGTGGCCTACTAAACTCTCTTGAGTTGTAGAAAGGACGTGCTATCCCTTAACACACAACTCTAAGTTCAGTAGAACTTACTGTAGCTAAACTTGATATTATATGTACCTTAGGTACCTTTAGGGGTTTTCAGTTGATCAATTCAATTGAGATTATCTGGTAAAACAATAGCAAGCTGGAATCCCACATGTTGCACACCAATGTGAGAAGGTGGCCTGATATATGCTGTCCACTAGTTCTAGTGGGCACCTTGTATCAGTCCAAACAACCCCTTATGGTGAATGGTTAAAGACAACCTTTATTGAAAGCTATCCTAGTTGTAGCTGTGGAGAGCTGCCTTCAGGCTAAGTCTTGAAGGAATGTAAAGCAGCTTGTTTTACCAGTCTATAATCTCTTGAATGGTCAAATGAAAAGACAACCACACCAGGTATATATTCAAAATATATGTATTTAAGATAAAACACACCCCTCTAGTCTCTTTATGAGACTGGAGTTCGAAGTACTTTGTTTACAAGTTAGCAATTATCAGTAATAGCACAATTACATGTTTGGACCATAGGGGCGTACCAAACCATATACCAAAAAAGTGGTATAAGAACCACAACTGGATAGGCACACGGCCTAGAGCCTGTAGAATCGCTGGGACCCCAAGGAACAACCCAAGGTAGTGACACAGGGGACCCACGGGGACTGTATGCAGTGTGGGTTCCCGTTAGCTTCTATGGGCAATGTAGCGGTAGCAAATTTAAAGATTAGGGACACTTCTAATCGAGTCAGGACCAAACCCTTTTGGACTTAAGGAGTTCTAGGGCTAGCACCCACGGGAGCACCGGAGTACTCGATTTACCTCACCCAGGGAAGCCAGGTGCATAGGTGTCTTTTGGTGTTGGTTCGCGTCGTCAATTTCAATGGGAGCCTGCAAAGAACTGCTGCTGCCGTGAAGAGGAGAAGTGTCCGAAGAGATCCAAGCCTGGATCTAGGATGGAAGAAATCTGAAAGCAGAGGGGACAGAGTCTGGGTCACTAGCCGGTGACCAAGGGCAGGATGGACCAATGCCCACAGATGTCGGGTGCTTCAGGTGAGTTGATGGGTGTCTTGACTCTTCATCCACGAGGTCCAGGAGGCATCGATGAAGTCCACGAGCCGGGTTCGAGCTGTCCCACAAAGTCTGTCGAGCGCTGCTGTGTCGGCAACCAGAATGGACCCAACAAGCCTTGGCAATGGCAAGTCACAGGCATTCAGAGAAAGGACTGTGGTGCAGACCAGCAAGGTCTGAGGGACTCACTCAGGAAGGGTAAGTCAGGGCACGTCTGGAGCAACCAGAGAAGCCCAAGTAGAAAAGGAGTTGCCTTCGTGGGGACCTGCTAGCCAACGGGCTATTGATCACGAAGGAGCCTCAAGCGGTCGCAGTTGAAGCTGGCCCACGGGTCACTTGTGGAGTGGAGGCCAACAATCTTCGGTGCAGGAGGTGCTCAGGGCTGGGGCTACTCGAAACCCAAAGCACAACTTCGAGGAGGACCAGGAAGATAGTGTTGCTGCAAATGTTCTTGGTGTCCAGTGGTCACAGTTCCACGTCACCCATGATAGCCACAGGCCTCAGCTTTGCTGTGGACTCAGGGTCGCCTCTGCGAAGTCTAGAAATCTACCTCTGGTGATGCAAAGACTTCAGCGTCCGGCAGGAGCTTCAGCGATGCAGACCGGTCAGTTGCTTCTTTGGTGTCTGCCAAGCAGGGGAGTCACTCCTTGACCCCAAGGGAGATTTCTTTCATCTTCTAGTCTTGATAGAAAGTCGAAGGTCCAGGGGATGGACTAACTCTAAGGCCCCACCTATGGGTGGGCTTGGAAAGAGGGGTGGTTACACCCATTTTTTTGGCCAGTTTCACGCCAGAGCAGGGGCAGGTAGCCCCTGCAACCGGTTTGAACTGGGCTATGCACAGGGACAGCAAACGTGTCCCCAGTGCAGGACTTCAAAGCACCAGAGAGTGCTCCCACCCAGCCCCAATACTCATCTGCCTGTCTGGGGAGGTGGTTACACCTCCCTTCGACAGGAAACCTATTGTCCAGACCTCCCCTGCTGGAGTTTCGGTCAGCAGAGCAGCAGGAGTCCAGACCCGTGTCTGTGGCAGAGGCATCCATTTTGTGATGCCAGGGCTCAGGAAAGTCCTACCGGGTTTGACCAGTGTGAACATGTCTCTCCATGTCTCTCCCTCTAGAAGGGTGGAATGCTACCCATGCCACCAGAACTGGCGGGGGGGTAGTATTCCAAAGCGTTTGACACCAAACACGACATGTTTTGATGCAGGCCTTCCAAAGTTAGCATTTACCGCAAGGTTATAATGCACTTAAGAGTATATGGTATGGCTGTATCACAGAACAGCCATAAGGAAGTATTTCCAAAAGCTGCAGAGGGGCTCAGCTCATGCTTGGGCACCCTCTCACATAAAACCAAGCACTCTGCCTTCAGGATTGTCAAGGCCTGCCATAGGAGTGGCTTATAGGTTTATATGTGTCTGTATATATGTGTGGATATAGGTAGCCTATACCACCGTAAGGTGTGCAAGCACACCCTTGCCCAGGCTGCAGTAGCAGACCTGTGGTGCCATTTTGGAGTGCTTCCCAGGGGTGGCATAATATAAGCTGCAGCCCCTGGTAGGCCTCTGAGTTACCTGTGCCCTAGGTACATAGTATACCATATACTAGGGGCTTATAAGGCACTCCAGAATCCAATTAGATATGTACCTAATGTACATGGAAACCATTTTAGAGAGAAAGCAGCTAGGCTGTGGTCCTGATTAGCAGGGCCACAGCCAGAGTAAGGTCGAAAAACAGTGAAACACCAGCAAAAAGTGGGGGTACCCATGTGAAGCAGATCCTACTCTCCTACACTCTTTCCCACGTGGACTGAGGGGAATAAACTTCGCAGAATGGACATCCCAGGTTGCTTGTCCGGGCACG
Organism: Triturus cristatus; assembly: GCF_964204655.1. NCBI lineage: Eukaryota > Metazoa > Chordata > Amphibia > Caudata > Salamandridae > Triturus > Triturus cristatus. The sequence continues at coordinate 1,444,557,975 of NC_140591.1, forward strand.
AGCTGCTGGGAGTCCACCTCCACAATCTTGCCATCCTTTTTAATCCGCAGTATGGGGACTCCTCTCACACTTTGCACTGTCTCGGGGGACTAGTTGCCCTACTAGGCACTCTTTCCAACATTGACTGTGAGGAGTCTTTCCAATAGCACTTCCATACGTGGGCTCTGGGGACTTGAGGCTCTTAACAACACGGAGACCTCTTCAAGGGGCAGCACCCCAGATGCTCTTCACCACAAAGACTGAGGGGAACTCCTTTTCATTAGGGCTGTACGTGAAACGGGCTCCTTACACATCACTCTAGTGGGGGAACTCTTCTTAGTGGAGACACATTCCCAAGATTACAGCAGACCATAAAGCTTAGCAGGAACTGGCCCACCTGGTTTGGGGCCGACGGTCTTGTGGTCAATGGAGGGGGTCAGGGCTGCCAGCTTCTTCAAGTTCAACTTCATTGATATCCAGTTACTTCAAGCTTGAAAGTTACAATCGAAACAGGTGGCACACGCAGGTTCTATTCAGTAAAGTCACCAAAATGTTGTAATGAAATGAGGATCCAGTTCCAGGGTAACTTAAGATGGCATTTTATTCAGTTAGTAGATTCAAGGTAAAAGGTACAGAGAGCCCCACCAGGAGCAGCCTTCCTGCTGCTCAGCCCATTCTCCAACTGCCAGCCTCACTCAACCAACATTCCGCAGCATCATCCACACCAACATTCCTCACCACACTCAAACTGGCTGAGCAGCAGGTACAACACATATCTACCCCGGGGGGAGCTCAGGTTTAAAGTATTGAAACTTTTGACTGGACCTAACAGGTTAGTGACTTTATTATAGTGTTGGAATGGCATCTACCACAATTATTAACTCACTTTCTTGTTATGATGATATTTTTCTGAACACAATTAGGATTTTTTTCAAGTAGAAATGTACACCAGGCCTGTGTGATGACATTTTGACTTTGTTGAATGGAAATATAGGAAAGATTATATGCTGGATGTTTAATTAAGGAAGAAAGGACTGTCATGTATGTAGCAAGTTTGCTTCTGAAGTCTTGGTAGGAAGATCCGTCACGCTATAATCACTAACTAGTATAGGGCTGAGTAAATTAGTGCACTGTGTGTTTGTAAAAGCCATAAAGTATTTATTATGAGCGATCAGGTAAGTAATTGTGTGTTGGTACTGGAGTTTTAACAGAAACACAGACCACAAATGTAGTATTCTTGGTGAGGCAATAAACTAATATTTTGTGTTTTTGAATGAGCCAGTGCTCAAACATGCAGTTAATGTTAACTATTTATACAGGTGCCTTACATTTTTATCAGTAATTTATGTGCTTGTAATTTCAATGTATATTTATATACTCACTCTTTGAAATGTGGTTATATTGTTAGCGTCCCATCACCTGTTTCGATATTTACACCTGAATTTATGTAAAAGAAAACAAATATATTTTGCACATACAGGAGGGAAGTTCTGCCATGGAGTGAGCTGATTCCTAAAGTCTCTGCCTGGAGACCTTTTATGCTCTAATTATTAATTATTTCAGGGACAGGCATATTAGTGCATAGTGCAGTGTGTGTGTTTGTGTATGTGTGAGTGTGTATGTTCATAAACGCAGAATTCAAACAAATAATAGTTGTTAATTTTCGATGAGAGGGTAACAAAAAGTTGTTTCTAATTAGTTTTACCTGTGCTCAGTAATTTGTATCAATAATGTGTTTTTCTTTTATTGAACGTATTTGTTATATTTTGAGGCAGTGAAATATTGCTATGTTTTTTTATTTCCTCCAGTCTTTAGGACAGGTAGGCTAGATGTTTCAGAAAATGAAAAATTCAATTTTTGCATGAAAGCAGTTACACATTCACTCTTGTGGTATGCTCTACTTTAGTGAGTGTGTATTTCTCAGGATTAATTTGTGTTTTTTGTGACGTTCAAATGAACACAGTCTGTAATTATACAATTATAGCATCACAACTTTTATGTATTGCACATTTGCGTTTCCATCTCCTGCAGTTCATTGCACACATTACTTTATTTTCACAAAAGATGTCTGCTTCTCAAGACAATGGTAATATTATCTGTAATACAACTGTTTCCACACTTCACAAATTTGGTTGGTTTGTGCTTATGTTTTTATTTTTTATATTTCCATCGTCACAAAGTTGTATCTTGTCATATGTGCGATATGTAAAAGTTGTGATGCTATAACTGTGCAATTACAGACTGTGTGTATTGGGACTTCACAAAAAATCACATTACCCCTGCGAAATACACACTCACTATGGTAGAGTTCAACTGAATTAACAGTAGAAGTTCATATGTTTCCCAATGACAAATCTCTGAATACTAATATCAAATTAATGAAAGCGCAGGCCAGATAAAGCTGGACCAAAAACTATATATACTACTGTTGTGGTATATTTGTAAAGAGGCAGTGAAGGTGCATTATAGTTTAAAAAGGTGTGTATTCATCTGATTTAGACCTGTATATGTGCAAATATTTTGAATAATAAATCTACTGTTTGTGGAAAAAACTGACTGTTCTTTTGGCTTTCAAAAACAATTTAATTATCAGAGTAATTAGTAGCCACTTTTGTTTCGTACTTTACGGACGTTTCCAAAGATTAGGATGCTGTTGGCAAAGGTTGATCAAACCAGCTCGCCCAGGTGATCACTTCTAGATGAATCCTCCGATTAGGGGAGTCCCCCATTGTTTCAGAAAACTTCTGGCCCCGTATTACAGAAGTGTTCCCGGGGTGCAACAGACATTTGCACCCGCTTTGTGCTCCCCTAGGGCAATTCAGCATTGCAGAACGGGCGCAGATGCTTGTGCAACCCCTTCTGTAATACAGACATGGTGCATATGCCACGCCAGCACTATCTCAAGAGGGCATTCCCTCATTTGCATCGGGTTTCAGGGAAAATGTCTTTACCTCTGTGCCTGCACCGTATTATGGACGTAATAGGGCCCCAGGCCAGCAAGATACTCAAGATTAGTCAACGATAGTGGTCGTGGGCGATATCCACCTCTGCCTACAAATCACATCTGGAAGTGACATCACCTGGCTCACAGCTTACCTTGCAGCCATCCGTGCCTGGATCTCTTGTCATACTTTGAGCTCAGTGCCCTCAGCAGACCGTCTTTGCTAGTCATGGATGACGACCAACTGGAAGCACATCCACTTTACACTTAGATGTGTCAGTTACATTTAACCCGATTGATAAACCATCAAGCATCCAATGTGTGAAGTCTCCAGTTCAGGAAATGCTTCCCTCCTAGGACAAAAGCAATTCTTACATAGATTTTTAACAGGCTCTCTGCCTACACTACAAGCAGACCGCTCATCAAATTGTATTCCACTCGCATCCCTAGTGCCACATAACGTGTGAAGCTAATTTACATTCTAATGTACATCAGAGAGTTTAATAACCCACACGGTGCAAGGCACTTGCAGACAGAGACCGGGAAACGAAGGCAGTTATATCTCTTTTAATCGCAGTGCAGCAGGGGGTTAATGAAACTTGCAATTCCTTAGGGGGGAAGCTGTTGTGTTTGGGTATGAGGAAGACAGCACATTTTTGTGCTCATGGAGTATTTATGCCTTTGGTGTTTCTTCACAAAACAGCATCCACTGAAAGTTCTGGACACTTTCCTGCAGCCACCAGTGGTTTGGCCCAGCATGTTATTTTCCGGACCATTGATTACTGTGCGCCCGCTGCTTCAATGCAATTGCAGCCCGCGATTTCACGCGGCCATGTACTGTGAACACAGCGAACTTGTGGGTGGCCTTTGTTAAGCAGTTTGTTTGTCACTGCTAAGGCTTGAAGTCTTAACTAAGATTGAAAGCGACATATCTGAAGCAGATATTTCACAACAAAGTGACACGAGAATGCAGGGGAGGAAAATATATGGCTCGCGCATTCCAGTGTGTCCTTTTTCCCTCCGACCTTCTCCGTTTCCTGAAAGCCCCTCGCTGTGTATAGATATGCGATTTTGACTGAAATATGGTATCAGCGCTTCTCGTCTACTTGCAACAGAAATGGCAGGGCGCGGGATCACGCCTCCAATTCAGCCGCGGTGGGCTCATCTGCAAAACGTAATTCTGTCACCGCATTCTAGCCATTGGCGCGCGGGTCAGCGGCGCGCGCGCCTGCGGGTCAGTAATGCAGGTTTTCCCATTTGCATGCCTTTTTCTCACACTCCTCATTCCTCACAGTTCACGGCGCAAAGAGAGGGAGCCGCCTAATCTCTCTGTGAAGTGCAAGTCAGCTGTGAAAATGTGTCTGAGAGAGAGGCCCGCCTGCAACAGCTGACTGTCTACTTCGGGGGCCCATGGAGACAGAGACGCGCCTGTGTGTTGGCACAATTAACGTCGCAGATTTAACAAAACGCAATGAGCCACAAGCACAACTGGTACAAAACGACTCCTGTGACAATCTCCCCGTGCCATTAGAGACCCGGCTCTCCACTGAAGCCGTTCAGCCAAAATTATTTAAACTGCTGTAAGCAGGCAATAACAAATGAGACGAAGCTACATTAATTGGTTTGCTACATAATTAGATAGTTTCTTAGGGAGCACATAATATGGTTCTTTAAAACATGGCATTTTTTTCTCTCTTCATCTTTTGAACTTTTTCTTGGCTTAAATGCACCTACATCGTTTGTTTCAAAATATTTTGCAGAGCTGTCTGTTTTAGATTGTATGCTTGGGAAATCTGTGCACATGTATCTCCAATCAGATGCCAGTTATGGATGCTGTAGCCTTGATATTTCTGAAGTGTGAATGGTAGCATGTCATAATAGAGACTGCAAAAGCAGACACTAAAGACATTTTCTTCCACAATATCTTCCCTTCATAAATATCTCCATTAAACAAATCACAGGCACTCAGACCCACTATCAAGCACTTTCACAAATATGTGTCTAACGTTTTTCTATTTATTTGTTTAGGGTTTTATGTAGCAATGTGGGTCTCCTTCCGATCACACCATAGGAACTACAGAGAAGGGTGGAGGGGGGTCAGAGCCCAATGGGTGACGGGGGAGATCCCAGACTGATATTGAATCTCTGCCCTAAAACACAAAGGGGCAGATTTACAATAACTGGCGCATCCTGCATAGCAGCAGGGATGCGCCAGTTATTTTGCGTCACGGCAGACACCTCTTGCGCCACCATGGATGCGCCGCATTTACAATGCGGCGCACCATGGGGCAAGAATAGACAGATGCTTGACGCATCTGCTTCCGTAAAGGTGACGCATTGCTGGATTCGCGTCGCAAGCGCGACGCAACTCCAGCAAGGCTCGGGGTACCCCTATGCCTAACATGCTGTGTCAATCCTTACGCCTGCTTCAAGCAGGCGCAGGGTTTTGACGCAGCATGGCCGTAAAAGTGACTGAGTGAAATCTTGTAGATTTCACTCAGCCACTTTTAGGAGGCGTTCCTGCACCGGAACACCCCCCTGCACCAGAACGCCCACATGTGGCGCAGGGCTTTACAACGTGACGCATCTCCCTAGATGTGTCACGTTGTAAATACCCCGCAGCATGGCGCTGGCTTTGCGCCGCCGCTGCGTCACAAAAGTGATGCAACAGCAGCGCAAATGTGGCGTACGGAGCTTGTAAATCTGCCCCAAAGGGTTTAATTGAAAATGAATTGGGAAAGTTCAGTTTTCAGACATTTCTTGAACAGTTTGTAGTTTGATTCCTCCCTGGGGCTTGGCTTCAGTGACGTGCATATTCTGGGTTCTGGACTCTCAGAGCCTTGCTCCGTCTTCATGCAGTTTAAAGACTCATTGAGTTGTAAGGTTTTCCGTTGCAGAATATGAGCTTCTGTTCAGCAGCTTCCCACAGGTATTCAGGGCCTCTGTACCACATGCACAACGGATTTTATTCTTGCATTTCCTGGAAGCCAGGGAAGTGCTTTTAAGGCAGGTTTGATGTGATTAGGTTACAAAAACCCCGGTCTGACAATACACATGGAGTTGGTTCAATAAATTATGATTGTTTTGCAGTATGTGATGATGGCATTTGTCTGCATCTAGACATTTAAAACAGATGTTAATAGGGTGGCATCTATTGCTGTTTTGCCAGCCTATATTTGAGGCTGTGTCTTTGCCCTCTATGAGCCTGATTTACAGATTGACAGGCGGATTATTCCGTCACAACCTGACAGATATCACCTCTTCCATATTGAAAGTGCATTATATCCAATGACACTTTTGAGAAGGTGGACGGGATATCCTCACATTCATGACGGAGTAAACAATCTCTCGAAACATAAATCTGGACCAATACTTCCGCCTGGAACTAAGGGCCTGATTTTGAGTTTGACAGACAGGTTACTCCGTCACAAATGTGATGGATATCTTGTCCACCATATTTCAAGTATCATCGGACATAATGCTTTATTCAATACTTTTGTGATGGAGTAACTCATCCCTCAAACTCTAAATCAGACCCTAAGAGGCTTAATAGCCTTTTGTAATACATGATGAAGAGCATGGAATAAATACGGAGAGAAAATATCCCTCCCCTTTTCCTCTGTGGCCACACCGCTCTCTACGATTGGTGACTTCTACTGGAATGGCTGTTATAGCTTGTACTGGACATTCGTTTCCTGGCTTTGCCCCAGTGGGTATTAAATCTTGCAAAAGAATCGTGACAGGGTTTTGTATTAGAGGAACAAAGGAATCCCCTTATTTTTGCATGCTCAAGCAAACAGGTTACTGGTCCAAAAAACAACGATGGTACCAGCCGGGTAGATTGCTTAGATCAAGTAATGAGTCCCTTCTTACGCCCCTTAGAATATTCAAGGCAAGATATGGAGGAAAGTCCTTTTCCCATCTTGCCCCTGCGCTCTGGAACAAACTCCCTCTTCACCTACGCACCATCTCAGATCACAACTGTTTTCGAAAGAAATTGAAATCTTGGCTATTTGACAAATAAGCAAGTATCTTATCAGAGCCGTCTGCAAGCGCCATGTGACTTCCGAGTGATATGTGCGCCATACAAATGTCCCTGATTTGATTTGATTTGAAACAACTTTCTTCCCTCCAGCAAAACCTGATCAAAGCACCTGGACTAGAAGAGAAGATACAACTTGCTATTCTAAGGCAGAATGTAGTTGTGACTGGTGTGGGGAAAATGATAGAATTCTCCCTTTGTAGCAGCAATGCAGAGGCATGAAGTCACTAATTACAAGGCACAGCTTTTTGGGGGGTTTCTGGTCATGGATATTGTGTTAGGGATAATGCCCAACGCCCCCAGCTAATAGCTCGTTTGGCTTACCGACCTTTCGGTAACTGCTTTCTAAGGCTTCTCATACTCCTTCAGCCAATTGGTCTGTTCCCCTTGAGTCCCTTATGAGAGGGTTCGGCCCCTTCTATGCTCTTTCCATAACACGTGGTTTGTCTACCCTTTGTAACTTACCTTCCAGTGCTTACTGATCTAGGAACTCCGCACAGCAGACACTAGCTGTGCAGGCCAGCTTTGCACATATGTTCTTTCGCAAACTCATGCTTATGATTGCTCTGTCCCTAGTGGGCTCGCACACCTTACCTTGAACCATCTTCTTCACCTTTTTTCTTTACTTTAACACCACCACCTTTTTCTATTAGGTTGGGTTGGCGTATGTACCTTTGGCTAACAGCCCAGGACAGAGGCGGCACATTTTCTAACCTCTGTGGGTGAGTCTCGCATCCTCTAATCACGTATCATGTGAATATAGTGGTTTCACCACATCCATTGTTTTGACTGTAGTGATTGTCTGTTGTGCAGTGGTTCAACCATGCAACACATGTCTTTCCTTGTTATTCTAAACAACGTGCAACGTTGTCTTTTTGTTTTACCACAAGTTTCACCGGTGAATCTACAGATCTACAGGACCACTGGTTCAGTATAATACACCGCTGTTTTTGTTAATTTTCACACCTATTTATAGGTGCATTTATTTCACTGATTGCAGTAACTAAATGTTGATCCTGAAGAAGGCCACAATACTTTGATAGGTCCAAAGTCCGAAACATGTTGATCGTACTCTAATGCAGTTGTCTCTAATGTCGGCAGTTGCATTACTAGCTATTTGTTTTTAATCCTGTCCCAAGGTAGCTGAATAAAGCTTGCCATATAGCTAACCTTGTAGCCAGTTTTAACCACCTTCACTCTAGCACTGCACTTTACTCTCAACACACCACACTCACAAAGTGGTTTAGAATAACCCTCCTTACCAATATAAAACATCCCTGTGCTCCTCCCTCGCAGCAAAGTGGTTGTAGCCAGTGTCTAGACTAGGTTCTTGATGCGAGGAGGCACCCCTATGATGAAGCATGACACCTCTGATGTGTGAGGGGAACCGTCTTTAAAAGGGATCCCCCTCCAGAACATGTTTCACAACATCCACTTGCCCCTCAGACCCTTGCCCTGGACCCTTGGGTTACTTTTGTGATAGATATTACGAGTATGGGCGCTGGGCAGGAAAGAGGGGGACTGACCTACTGGGGATCCTGGACCTTTTTGCCTTACCCCCGGATGCCTGAAGTTGAACATTTTGTTCAAGATGCCTGGAGTTGTGGGCGAGATGTCTGGAATTGAACATTTTGGGCGATTTGCCTGTGTTATTTTGTGTGGGCACTGGGCAGGCGGGGAGCGGGGACTGACCTGCTAGTGGTCCTGTACCTTTCTGATCTAACCTGGGATGCCTGGAACTGAACATTTTAGGGGTCTATTCGCCGGGAGATAGGTACCAGGGATGGAGTGCTATGCGCTTCCCTAGTTGGTATGGAACTGAATTTATTGACTATCCCTCTGACAGAGGAGAGTAAGTGTGAGTTGCCACTAAAGGGATGCTTGCCAATAATCCTTGGAATGCCCTTGGTTCAGGGCTGGGGAAATGGATAAGGAATAGGGACCTTCTGGCACTATGCACCATTATATTGCTTGTACAATCTTTACTCTAATTTTTGTGCTAATCTTATGACCTGGAGTTTTCATAATTTTAACGTCTGTTTAACTATGGTTCTTATGTTTCCTTTGCTCACTGAAGTTGTGTGTTAATAAAGATAAAGTGTTACGCCTTGGTTAAACCATAATTAAAGTTGTCTCTCTCCTGTGAGCCTTTTTCAGTGGGGGGCAGCGACTTTACACATTGTGAGGGCACTGTCAGCCTTTTTGCCAGCTCATAGTTTATGTACTATGTGCAACGATTACTCGTGCCGTTCCAAAGTCTTTCCTTTTTTACTGCGTGTAGCCGACGTGCAATAAAGAATTAGGAAACAGATTAGTAATGGTGTTGCATCAGCAAAAACAAGATAAGTAAATGTGTAACAGTGTTGATGCGTTTTAAAAAGGACTTTCATTTTGCCCTTCCTTATGGCAAGGCTTTAGTTGATATTGTCTCCAGTCCCAATGGTCTTCTTATAATTGTAGGGAAACAATAACTAATAAAAAGGTAAATTTACCAGTCAAGACAGTTTTAATTAATTTATTTTTGTACCAAATTTTCAATTATTAACCCTGCCACTATTTCATAAAGTGCCTCCATGGCTTTTGATTCACCAAAATGCCAGAGATAGCGGATGTGACATCAAATACCCTTTGACATTAACAAGATCATACGAAGTGACATCATAATAAGACCTTTGACCCTGTTTTGTTCCAGGAAGGCATGTCACATAACAAAAACAACATCACAAAAATTGACATCGCTGAATATAACACCCACATGCTTAGTATAACAGCATACCACTGACAAATGTCTATTTCAGATGCCACCTATTTTATGGTGCTGACTTGATCTTTGAAAATTCTGGAGCTAATACTTGCCCTGAATCGATAGAGTGAGCAAAATGAGCAGACCAGACCGCTTTTAGGGGTTTCTCCCTCTGAGAAAAATGTGTAAACATAATGTTGCTAAAATGCCACATGCGCTGAAAAGCCACTCATTAAATATTTAAATCCCTTCATTGAGTGCCAAGTCAGTGAAACCTCACAGAAGTTGATCCTGTGTTTTTTAAAAGTGTGGTATCGGTGACCCTATATGTAAAAAACTACCTTTATTTTGCCACCATTTTGTCATGGGTGCCCCCATATTCCATAGGTGCCCCTTTTTATGAGAAATAATATAAAATATACCAGTGTCAGCATTTTGCAATTTATGCTTTCAGTGTGCCATAGCTGACCCTTAGGTAAAACTTACATCAGTCCATCAGGGCCAGCATTGTGTCATGGTTGCCACCCTCCCAAATGGCAGGTTGTCCACTTTTAAGTCAATAATTCCCTCCATTGTGCTGGTACGAGCTTTCTGCCACTGGTGCCCATATGCCTAGAATTTCCGCAGGTATGCCAGTATATTTAACACTAGTGCCCTTTATACAAATAATGAGCCCAGGTGTGCCAGTGTCAGTTGTTTGTCTCAGGTGTCTGCCATGCTAGGAACTGCTGCAAGTATGCCAGTGCCATTATTTTGCTCTTTGTATCTCTTTTAGACAATCATTTCCTCCAGTATGACTGGCTAACAACAAATTCGAAAACAATACATCACATTCTCACTCTCACATTCACTCAGGCTCATTCTCTCACACTCACTCATTCATTCTCACTCACATTCTTCTACACCCCATTACACTCATTCTTATTCATTGTCACTCACTCACTTGCATTCATCTCCCTAATTTCCACATACCTATTGATATTAAGGTCCAGGTTTATTAACGCTTTGCAACAGCTTTGCATCACCTTTGTGACTCAAACCTGGGGAGAAGTGTTAGAAAGGGATTTTTTATCAAGCACAAATCAGGATTTGAGTTGGACAATATCTCAAAGCAACACAAAGTCACTCGTTTCTCTGCTTTGCCTTATTTTGTATCAAGGGTGCATTATACGGGTGGTGCATGGGCATTCCTAGGCATCCACACATAGTTTTGACATAAATCCTTATCCTCAAAGATTGGTAGACAAGAATTTGTGCCAACATTGTGTGCCTCCTAAAGGCCTAAGTGGCAATCAGAAATTATTTCATTTCTCCTCGCACTTCCAGCTTTCGATGTGTGCTGCATTCCAATGTACACAGCGGGAGTGTGAAAAACCATAAAGCGTCGTTTTTGTACAAAACCTTGATTCTGAGAACAAACACACTTTTGCACTAAGGCACAAGAGATGGTGCATTGGTGCATGGCTGCCAAAAGTGTGCCCACACACGGGGAGAAAAAAATGCACCATATCTCAGTATCTTAGTAGATATGGCACACTTTTTATTCATCCCTTTGACTAAAGGTAGTGCAGCAAACATGGTGCAGCGTTGCTTTGCGTCAAAGAATAGTAAATGTGGGGCTCCGTCTCACACAATCCCACTCACTTGAGCCTCTCACTTTTACTCACACAAGCATGGACACACATACTCACACTCCCTTTCACTTACACATACTCTCACCCACAAGCATACACACAACATAAATGTAAAACCATTTTAACCTACCACCACTGACACTCAAGGTCCTTAGCATGCTCCATTGTTTATTACACTAATTGTGAAAAATAGAATATTATGCAATAATAGTATAATGAAAAGCAAGCAGAAAATAAGGAATGTAGAGCCAACCCTGTGCTCTTGGCGCTAAATATGCCACCTCCGAGGCCAGGGTTTACAAAGGCAGTGCCAGGAGGCACATGGGGCTTGGCAGTTCGGACTGGACTGTTCCCATGAGGCACAGGGTCAAGACTGATTTGCATATGGCCATGTCTAAACTGGGGTGGTGTAGTGGGCAAAAGAACGATGGATTTAACCCAGATCTCTTGACTGGGGGAGAATGTATGCATTGTCAGCATTCCGTCCATCATTTGTTTGTTGTATCGCTTTTCGCCCTAAGTGGGATGGGTATTCCCAGACGTGGGACCCGTGCTCACTACGCCACTGGAGTCAAGCTATCCTGGCTGATGACGGCTGATAGCCAGAAACCGGTCCTAGGATGCTTGATTCCGGTCCAGGGAAGACATGGCTTGGCAGTTCGGACTGGACTGTTCCCATGAGGCACAGGGTCAAGACTGATTTGCATATGGCCATGTCTAAACTGGGGTGGTGTAGTGGGCAAAAGAACGATGGATTTAACCCAGATCTCTTGACTGGGGGAGAATGTATGCATTGTCAGCATTCCGTCCATCATTTGTTTGTTGTATCGCTTTTCGCCCTAAGTGGGATGGGTATTCCCAGACGTGGGACCCATGCTCACTACGCCACTGGAGTCAAGCTATCCTGGCTGATGACGGCTGATAGCCAGAAACCGGTCCTAGGATGCTTGATTCCGGTCCAGGGAAGACATGGCTTGGCAGTTCGGACTGGACTGTTCCCATGAGGCACAGGGTCAAGACTGATTTGCATATGGCCATGTCTAAACTGGGGTGGTGTAGTGGGCAAAAGAACGATGGATTTAACCCAGATCTCTTGACTGGGGGAGAATGTATGCATTGTCAGCATTCCGTCCATCATTTGTTTGTTGTATCGCTTTTCGCCCTAAGTGGGATGGGTATTCCCAGACGTGGGACCCGTGCTCACTACGCCACTGGAGTCAAGCTATCCTGGCTGATGACGGCTGATAGCCAGAAACCGGTCCTAGGATGCTTGATTCCGGTCCAGGGAAGACATGGCTTGGCAGTTCGGACTGGACTGTTCCCATGAGGCACAGGGTCAAGACTGATTTGCATATGGCCATGTCTAAACTGGGGTGGTGTAGTGGGCAAAAGAACGATGGATTTAACCCAGATCTCTTGACTGGGGGAGAATGTATGCATTGTCAGCATTCCGTCCATCATTTGTTTGTTGTATCGCTTTTCGCCCTAAGTGGGATGGGTATTCCCAGACGTGGGACCCGTGCTCACTACGCCACTGGAGTCAAGCTATCCTGGCTGATGACGGCTGATAGCCAGAAACCGGTCCTAGGATGCTTGATTCCGGTCCAGGGAAGACATGGCTTGGCAGTTCGGACTGGACTGTTCCCATGAGGCACAGGGTCAAGACTGATTTGCATATGGCCATGTCTAAACTGGGGTGGTGTAGTGGGCAAAAGAACGATGGATTTAACCCAGATCTCTTGACTGGGGGAGAATGTATGCATTGTCAGCATTCCGTCCATCATTTGTTTGTTGTGTGGCACATGGGGCAAGCCAGGGGCCGCAGCAGCATCCCCTGGTGACCCCTAAATAAGGTCAGTGAGGGTCTTATGGCAGACTTGCACACATTTACTTTTGTGACGAAGTCCACCATGAGTGTAGAGGTTTCTGCTACTGTAATTCCCACTGTAGGGGCGAGAAAAGGGGAATTCCAAGGCATGGGTTGCCGTGGAAATTTGTGAGCACACACAAACATGTACATTAGAGGACATTCACAAAATCCTCTCATTCCTAACTCTTTGAAATGGGATGTGAATATATCTCTTTACCACAAATGTGCTACAACGCATTCCATTACAACACAGTCATTACAAGGACAGCGTTGTTACAGCACGAACCATTATATTGTAGGGGTACGATGGACTTAGGAATAGTATAATTTACAATTCCTACTCCAGTTTGTGCAACAGCAGGGAAGGTGTTGGATTGTAAATCCAACACCAGCGCGCCCCCTACAGCAAGTCGTTGAAACGACTTGCAATGTAATGGTTTGCATTGTAATGGAATGTGTTGTAGCGCATTCGATGTAAATGATGTCTCACCATGGGATGTTTACTCTAACCATAGACTTGTGTAAAACATTTTCCAAGGTGGGGAGGAGAAGGATAACCACTAGACTTGGTGGGGGTGTGAGAGAAAAGGTTTCTCCACAGGGATAAATATTTTTTCCCAAAATGAAAAAAACTGAAACAAAATGTTATTTTGCACAGGTGATCTTTTTCCCCGGCAAGTTAGTTCATATGGCTAATTCTACATAGTGGGATTAGGCTCCAGATGCGAATGTCCAATTATTTTCCCAGTAATATGCATGGAAACATGCATATTACTGGGAATTGTATGAATCCTTGACAATAGTAAATGCACACTTGTAGGCAGCTGTAAATCTGCAAGTGTAAATTTACTAGTTTTTTTGGTGAATCGGGCCACAGGGTTTCATATTGCATCCAATTTCTTCTGATACATCCTTTCGAGTAAGGATTGCAAGGTAAAATGTATTTGCAAGTAAATTAAACTCTGTTTACAATTGCAAACGTGTACTACATGGTGCTCTTTCATAAGCAATCAATTATAGGGACTTTAATGTACTTGCTATTGTTTCTTGAAAGCTTGTGTTACAAGCAAGAGGATGCCAAACTTAGCCAGGTCTCTGCATATTATGTGAGGCCACAGGGCATGGAGACAACGTCAGGTAACAGGCTATCAAAAGATAGTGCAAATAAGCATAATTTTTAGGTCTCAGCAACAGATCGTTTTAGTTGTCTGGAATGGATACAGACTTATAGTGTCCATTATATAACAAATATTTAGAGTGGGCTTTGGACAGCCCCTTCGTTATGACTGGATGACTTTGCTGTCTCTCTCGGTTGTGTCCGCTTGATTTGACGACTTTCCTCCCTATTCATGTGTTTGTTCTACCGAGAAGCCATTCAGTCTTAGAATAATCAGATTGGTTGACTCAAACCCTACGACTGATGTCATTGCTTGTATTCAGGAAACAACTTTTTTATTTTACTTTCAGTACTCCAAAGGAGTGCAAGTGTTTTTTTTTGCTCTTCCACTTGTGTGTTGCTTTCTGCTTCACTCCCCCTCTCCCTCGTCACTCTCAGTCTCGCTTTCCTCTAGGTTGTTTGTAACTTTTTCAAACCCTCTCTGTTCCTCTCTGCCTTTTTTCTATTCTCCTCCACTTCTCCATTTCTTCAACGCCAGCTTGGTGCTGCTTTCCCTGTCTTCTCTCTCTCACCTGTAGCCCCTCTCTCAGTCCATTTTCTTCTCTTGAAATTGATGCTTTCGCATGTCAAGGAATGCCCCCCCTCCCACTGGTTGGCCTACCCTTGTAATGGCGATCGCAGTGCTTGGGGTGGAGATTGCACCAGTTAGATTTAGGGGGGTGGAGCGGTTGCCCTAGTGTCCTTAGTGACAGTGAGGCGATGCCTGAGGATCACAGGCCTGGCAGCACTGAAAAATATCAGTAGTGGCTCACCATTAATGAGCAGAGGGTGGATGCTCCAAGAGACACAGGAGAGAGTATGACTACTATTCGGGGACACCTGGCATCCTCAGAGTGGGCCGTTGTTGATGTGTCCACCAGGTTGAGATAGCAGACAACCAAGTGAGCCACTAACTAGTGGCTCTTCTTACATTTGATGGTGGGGTTCTCATGCTCCCTAAAAGTAGCTGTGAGTGCAGTCATGCCTGCTGACTGTTTGTTAAGGAATCACCTAAAGCACTTCATCTTGAAAGTAGGTGAAGCTCAGGTCCCACTTGGCGATATTGGGACTGCCTGACTGGCTGTGCCTGACCCCATGATCCATGGCAACTCGCCAGGGGAGGCCGAAGGACCTGGAGCCTGAAAAAGTGGCCAAGGTTTGAGATAAGCTGAGTCAGGGCAAGGGGTGTGAGAAACCCATCCCAGAAATTCCCAGTCCGGGAGGAGGTTGATCCTCAGAATAACACCCCAGAACCTGCAGGGGAGGATATTGTTGCCCTGGCTGATCTACCCGGGTTAGCTGGGTGGCAAACTGAAGAAGGTCAGTCCCAAGTAATGTTCTGCTAGGGACAGGAGGAGTGCCCCACTCTTAAGGGCCTATGGCAGCAGGCCAAGGCCCAGGCAGCTGGTGACACCCCTGCTGATCAGCTCATTTGTTGGGAGAATGGTCTCTTGTGTAGTGAGATTAAGGTGCCTGAGCCTGGGCCAACCCTTCTGTTGGTGGTCCCCTAGTGCATCTGGGTGTTCCAACTGGAGCTGGCTCATGACACCCCCTATCAGGACACCTGGGGCTGGCTAAACTTTAGTCTGACTGGTCACCCCCTTTATTGGCCCCAGATGAGGATGCATTCAGAAGCATTTCCAGATACTGTATGAACAGGCCAATGGAGAGTCATGAGTAAAGCATATGGTTCCACTACTTCCATTCCATGTAGTGGGAGCACCCATTGAAAGGGTGGTCATTGATATTGTTGGCTTAGACCCTAAGACTGCCTACGGGCAACAGGCTCAGCTTTGTCTTGGTGGACCATGCCAAACAGGGATAATGCTGAAATAAGTGACTGCACTTGTGGTGGGCAGGGCACTGTTGAGAATATTTACCTGTATGGGTATCCCCAGGAAAGTCGTGCCTGAAAGAGGTAGCAATGTTATGTCTGTGTACATGAAGTCAGTCCATGTGGGAAGAGTGTGGAGTAGCCCCCAACATCTCCACAACATACCATCCCAAGACCAAGGGGTATGTTTAGAGATTCAACAAGAACCTAAAAGGCATGACTATGGACCTAACAGAGTCCTCCAGGCAAAAATGGGATGCCCTCATGCCATGCCTGTTGCTTTCAAATAGGTAAATGCCTCAAAAGGTAGTGGTGTTCATTCCCTTTGAACTTTCATTTGGACATCCTGTCGGTGGACCTCTGAGTCTTGTGAAGGAGGG
The DNA here is from genome assembly GCF_964204655.1 of Triturus cristatus. NCBI lineage: Eukaryota > Metazoa > Chordata > Amphibia > Caudata > Salamandridae > Triturus > Triturus cristatus. The sequence continues at coordinate 1,444,574,554 of NC_140591.1, forward strand.
ATGGACGCAATCACATAGGAACCCTCCTCTAGATGTAGTACGCTATGTTAGCCCTCGGGTGTCAGATGCAGCACTTCTAGAAAGTGAACACTAAGAACTTGAAGGCCAGCCAGGAAGTCATGAAGCACTGCTACAACCAGAAGGCCACTCTTTCAGCCTGACCAAAAGGTGTGGGGGATGGAGCCTGTGGACCCTGGGCGTTTAAAGGACCAGTGGACTGATCCCTAGGAGGTGAAGGAGCAGAAAGCAGAGGTCACTTAACTGGCGGACCTCATGACATTTAGGAACCCCTTAAGATTTGTGCATGTGAACTGCCTCAAGTCCCACTTTGAGATATCTGACGTCATTATGATCTTGGTGACAGATAATAGTACAGAGGGAGGGAGTGAAATTCTCCTAGACCTTCTGTCTTCCAAGGAGCTAAATGGCTTAGTGGAAGTAGTTGTCTATTTCTCTACCCCAGAGCAACAGAAGGACTGTAACGACTTATTTGGGAAGTTTGCCTACTTGTTATCACTTATCCCAGGGCTCACATAATGATGTGTCAATGAGATAGACACAGAGGACAGAATGCCTGTGAAGAATAAAATCTACAGGCTGCCTGATAAAGTGAGAGCCAGCCTCAAGTATGAGGTATCCAGGATGCTGGATTTGATGGTGACTGAGCCCTCCTGCAGTCGCTGGTCCTGTCTAGGGGTACTGGTACCCAAGGCTGTGACACCGGGCAACACCCCAGAATTTAGTTTTTGTGTGGATTATAGGATCCTCAATTCAGTCACCAAGACTTATGCTCACCACATCCGTTGAGCTGATAAGCTCATTGATTGTATGAGGGCTGTCAAGTACATCAATATCTTTGACTAGATCACAGGGTATTGGCAAATTGGCCTGACCGAGGGGACCAAGGGCAGGCCGACATTCTCCACAACCGCGGGTCACTTTCAGTTCCAAGTGATGTCCTTTGGACTAAAGAATGATCGTGCCACCTTCAAGACGTTGGTCAAAAGGGTATGGGATGGGCTAGAAAACATCAGTGCCTCCTACTTGGAGGACATTTCTGTTTTCAGCTCAAGCTAGGGGTCACCAACTGTACCACCTTCAGGAAGTGAGTTTGGACCTACAATAGGCAAGCCTGACTATCAAGGCCAGTAAGTGTCAGATAGGTCAGGGATCTGTTGTGAACTTGTGCCAACAAGTTGGTGGGGACAAGGTTCAGCCTCTTCACACCAAAATACAGACGTTAAAATCAAGACTCATGGGGAGAGCTTTTTGAGACCTCACAGAACACTGCTGCAGATTTGTTAAGTGCAATGAACACTTTTTGCCCCCATAACTGAGTTGACTAATAAAAAGCAACCCAAGCATGTGATTTGGACAAAGGTGTGCCAGTAAGCCTTTCATACACTGAAGGAACCTATGTGCCCATCACCAGTGCTCAATGTTCCTCACTTCTCCAAAGTGAACCTAGGGGAGAGAGAGATCTTCAGAGAATGGCCTTGGAGCAGTCTTGTCACCACTAAGCAATGAGGGGTTGGAACAAACTGTATCTTTAATAAGGAAGAGGCTACTTCCCAGGGAACAGAGGTGAAGTACAATTGAAAAGGAAGCATTTACAGTGGTCTAGATGCTACAAATGTGAGTGAGAATCCAAAACTGCTAAGGTCGTCCTTCTCCCTACAGTGAATGGACTTCATTGTAGAAAATTTCCCTTGGAATGACCACATCAATGCTGAATGTCTTTCCAGGTTTTTCTGCCTTAGCGATGAGAACTGCCATTGGAGTAGGCAGTCCTCCCTATCTTCTGCTGGGGGACATGTTGGAAATGAACATCCTTTGTGTGATATTTCCGCAGATTTTTGTCTTCTGTTGCGGAACCCTTTTTTATTGGACAAAGGGCTCTGGGTACTTTATCCCTGCTAACTAGGCCTGGGTGAAATTTCACTATGCTGTAGTAATTTTGGTAATTCAGCACTACTCAATGATGCAGAATTACCGATAATATCGCGATTATGCCCGCTCGCCTAATTAAGAGTAATATGGGCGAAAGAAATCCTTCCAGTAGAGCACATTTACCAAGTGCAAGCTACTGCTTATGTCCTGTTACATTTAGTGCTATTTTTATGCAACAAAATGCATCCTCCCATCAGTTTTGGATGCAAGAGTGTATTTTGTACTAAGAAACTAATGCTTAATGCTAGGGGTGTACTTTGGGGGAAATGCGATCCCTAGTGCACATTTATCGTGCCCGCTATTCATGTTTTGTTGCATTTAGTAATATTTCTTAGCACAAAATGCATCATTGTGTCTATTATGTACATAATCGTCACTTTTGCGCTAAGTAATCTTATGTAATGTTTGGTTAATTCTGCAAAATTAGGCTATACAGAATTACGTGAGTTGTACCCACACCAACTGCTAACCAGTGGTAAAATGCTGGTGCTCTCCTTTTCAAACATAGTAAAATTGGCATACACCTAACTGGCACATTGTATCTACTTATATATGGTACTACCTGTACCCAGGGATGGTAAATTAAATGCTACAAGTGGACTGCAGCACTCATTGTGCCACCCACTACAGTAGCCCTGCAAAGCATTTCTCCAGGCCTGAGTGTACAGTTTTAAACTTCCATTTTGACATGGCAAAATGAACCTTTTGCTGCGTCTAAAACCTCCCTTTTCTTTGCTTCCAAGTCACCCTCAAGATAAGCTTTAAAAGCCCATAGTGCAGGGTGCATGGTTTTCAAAAGTAGGACATGTATACTTGATGCTTCAAATGTCCTGGCAGTAAAAAACCTCCAAAGAATCTTTTTACAGTGGCTAGTTTGGCTCTCCCATAGGTTAACACTGGTTATACAATTACAGTTATTAAATGCTAAATTCGGTTTGGGACTAGCTAGAGAAATGATTCTAGGACTAATTGTATTAGTAATTTAAAACCCCTCTTGGTGATACGGTCAGAGGTCATATTACTGTTTTGGAGATTAAACTTTTCGAAAGTTGTAATTTTCCTTCTGAATACCAAAAGGCTTTCCTGCCAGTGTCCTCCTGTCACTTGACTACTGATGGCCCCCTGTGATAAAATGTCTATTGCTCCCAACAGTGGACAAAGGGTCGCTTCCCTTGACAGGATGGCTGGGGCTGTGTCGAGCCCCTTCCTGAACTTCAAAGGATGCCTACTCTGTCACTGGTAGATGAAGCTTACACCCAGTTGCTTCCCTTTTGTCTATCTAACCAGGCTGCTTCTAAAAAACGGTGATAGTGAAAGAACTGATCAGGACTAGCATAGGGGTTGGACAAAGGCCTGCCCTCCACCTACAGGCTGCCCTGGGCAGAAAAGACGACCATACAGACTTCTCCTGAGAGCACTCCTGGACCTGTGAAGAATACAAAGAAGGAATACCGTGCTGTCTGGAGGAAGCCTTGACCTGTTTGGCTTGAATCCAGGTCCCCAGCAGTAACTCCAAGGGTCAGTATGCTGACCTCTTGTTTAAGATACAGGGACAACACAAACTTCCAGAGATCACTCCCCCTGCAACTTCACAGTTGACCAGTTCCAATTGGACCTGATCTGAACTTTGCTGCTGGACTCTTTGCAGTGAATCCTAACCCACAAGTGGTTCCCCCCAGGCCCCTTGATGATGTAAAAACATACTCCTCCTTCCCATACTGCAAAAGCCATGAGTTAGAAACTTTTTGCCAAGTTTTTCTCCAAAGAACTGGCCGAAGACCCGGAACACAATTGAGTCAAAGCCATTGACTTTGAACCCAGCTTGCTGCTTGCCCTGCCGTCAGAAGGGAAACTTTCCAGCTGGAAGAACTTAGTCCTTGTATTTTACCAATGATGCATTGCAGTTGCTTTGACTTTGACCATACCTAGCATGATCAGATAGCCGCAGTTGGTACTTTGTGCTTTTTGGTGCTATTTTTAATTCAAAGTCTAAAAATTCATATCTCCAGGTCTACCTAATGGGTGTTTGTCATTTTGTTGTCATTTCATTTATTTCATTTTACTTTAGTTTACTAAATTGGTTTTGGGGTTTGCCTGTGTGGTGGTTTCTCATGATAACTGTTTGAGCACTGCATAAATAATTTACACATTGTTGTATGTTGTGTAGTTGCCTGTACATTTATTGTAATATTAGGTGGTTGTCTTCTTGTAGGCAATGTTGTTTCATACAATGTTGTTATTGGTTTGATTTCCGTTGCTGGAGTCTCTTCATTGTTGTTATACTCCTGACACCCTATTCATCCACATTCTGATAATCACATTTCTCTGCAATTTTGTGTTCTATCTGTGTATTTAAAATGAAATATCACTTACATTGAAAATGTTTTATTTTTAGAATGGCACATAAGAACATATCTACTAGTGTAAGCATGTTAAACCAAGATGCACTATTTTTGTTATTTCGTTCCAGGATCATGCTACTAAAGGTTATTCTACTTTGAAAAAGAATTCACTTATAATAAAATAGTAAACTGTGCACACATGTTTACTCATAAAACCTGCAAGACTTTGATTAGACTGTAATCCCATAATGCCTTCTATTGAACATAATAAAGGTTAAAGCATTGACATGAGTGAGCCTTAATCTAATGTAATTTCTTTTTTACAAAACTGAATGACAGATACACATTTAAACCAAATATTTGTCTTTATTCCTCCTACTGGCTGGCCTTTCCTTCATGCATGAGCAAAGGTTGTACCGCCTCTTCTATATTTTGGCAATGATATGAGTAGTAATCCTTGCACCATTTTATCCTTTATTAGATACAGCTCCATATTCACTTCCCTGGTTGCTTCAGGGACAGTTAGAGAAGCTTTATTAAATAGCTGGTCATTATCTGCTACACACTTCTCCATCAGTTCTCTCTTCATCCAAAAACATTTCTTTTAATTTTCTTGGCTTTTCATTTTAGCACAAAGAGTAGTTGGCAGTCCACACAGGTCCTCAGTGCAATCGCCTCTGCTTCAGAATGGCAGTGGAACAATGAATGTACTAAATGTGATGGCATCAGTGTGTGTCTGAAAGCCTTTCACAATTTGTGAAAGTGAACAAATCTCTTTTAGTGATTCTATATTTTAGGAAAATTAATACTAAGACAACACTATTAGGCGCATGTATGCAACAGTACTTTTCAATTACTGAATCGCAAAAGGCGATTTCTTGAGAATTGCAAATTACAATTTGGTAATGTCAACAATAGTATATCTGGTCCAGAACTAATCATTATCAAAGGTCTAGTTCAACGCAGGCACATGGGATTACATTGACTAAAAATCAAAAACCAGGATCATGGGTATGAGTTCAGGCACTCAGGGAAGGTGCTGTGACTGTCCTTCCTGGAGGGGACATTCCCTTCCCAACAGCCCTGGTTCCACAGCAAGCAAGCTGTGTCAGTCTGCAGCAGGGTGCTTGCCAATTCACACTCATGCGTATATGTTCAAGGCAGTACCCTTGAAGGTACCTACATGCAACATATGAACTGGTTAAGGGAACACCTACAGCTTTGTGATACCATTTTAGAGAACATCAAGGCATTGGTTCACTCAGCACTGGAGGAATCACACATGTCTGTGCCAAGATATTAATGACAGGGACAGTCACAGAGCATAAATCTCATGTTCTCCTGTTGCCATGGATCCTGTAGTACTAAGTTGCAAATGGACTAACCAAACACAGGTAAGAGAGGCAAAGCCTAATCCCTAGGATTCTACATTGACACAAATCTTAACTTTAGGATGCACATAGCACTTAAGACCAATATTGCCCGGCATTGATTCAGCTTGATCTGCAGAATGAAGCCATTCCTACCAGACATTCATAACAGCTAAAAAAAGGCATTGTCCATATCTCACCTTCATGAGATAAGAAAACTGGATCTAGTCGCATCTCTGACACACATCTCACAACCATGAAAATGTATCTTCATTCAGTGACCTACCTCATCAATGACCTCTGGAAATGTGACAGCATAATTCCACCTGTCAGAGAACTCCGCTGACTCCGTCCACCCATTCACATCACCTTCAAAATCTGATGCATTATCAAATTGGCAGTCAATGATGGCACACCTTCGAACTTGGTGACAAAAATCAAAACATTAGCTAGGCAGCACTAGATGGGCAGCATCGACAGCACTATCAGAGTGGAATCCAAAAGTGGAGGAAAGAAAAGACCAGATGCCAGGTTCTTCTCCTGGTCCATTCCAAGATTATGGAAATCTATGACAGCTGAAAAACACTGACCCTATTAACAATATTCAGCAGGTAGCGCTACCATTTTCCTTTGTCCCCTGACGTTTTCTGTAACAGTTTAAAGGACTCCCAATCCCCAAGGGTACTCCATACAGTTGATTGAAGACCTCAGGTGTTTCCCTTCGGTGCACCCGCAGAGGGAAGACATTGATTTGTCTCCTAACTCTTTCCCTTAAAGGAGTACCCCATGTAGCCCCTTAACCTAGCCCTCGTTGCAGATAGCTAATGTTTAATCTAGTGACTTGGGGTATAGGAAATTTTAGAATATATATACTTTTTTATGAAATATAATGTTTGAGAATATTAATGTGCAGCTATCACCTGCATAACTTTTCATGAACATTAGTATGTCTGAAATTATGGGATTGCAAAACAATACCAGCATGACTAAGGTGGGGTTACTAGCCGATGTTCATGTATACTTATTATAAAGTATATATGCAGTTTTCAAGTTAGATGATGCCTAGAGAGGATTGCTTTATTCCTTCCTTTCTTCTTTCTACAGTATCAAATAGAGACACTAATGGAGTGTTAAGCCATAGTCACTGCATGTAGGCAGAAGCTGTTGGCATTCCAACTCTTTGGCTGGGGCTATTCCTGCCTAGTGCCAAGGCCCCAGCCGAGCTCTAGGCCTTTGTTCCTTCTTTTGGTATGTGTTACCCAAAGCAATCACAGACCTTAAATGGTGAAGACTTCCCCTTTTAACACAGTCCCCACATGTGCTCTGCCATCATCATAGAATCCTCATCTTGTGTTTTCTCATAGGCTCCGATCCTTTGCTACTTTGCTGACACTATCAAATGCAAGCTCTCAAGAGTTTTACCATTAACAGGACTACCATGAGATGATAAGCTACAGTGAGATCAGTTGGCCATCTTCAGTGCACACAGAGTAAGACCCATTCAGATATTAATTAGGGATGAGGTGAAAAATGAAATACAGAGATTGCTAAGCAAGGGGGTTATTGAAGAGGTGGAGACATCGGAGTGGATTTCTCCGGTTGTAGTTGCCCGCAAGTCCAACGGAAAAATCCGGTTATGCATAGACTTGCGCCATTTAAACAATAATATTGTGATTGAAAAGTTCCCTTTACCTAAAATCAATGAGATGGTATCGTCATTGAGAGGGGCTACGTGGTTCTCTACCATCGACCTATCCGCGGCCAATCATCAGGTAGTATTGGAACCACATTCAAGGGGCCTTACAGCTTTTATTACCCCATTTGGGTGCTATCAATTCACACGAATGCCTTTTGGGCTTGCATCCGCTAGAGCGGTCTTTCAGAGACTAATGCACAGGTTGTTTGGTGATGTGGATGGGGTGCGTTTTTTTCAGGATGACATTTTGGTAGCAGAAAAAGGTAAAGTGGAACATGATAACAAATTGATTCAGGTTTTAGAAACTTTACAGTCAGTGGGACTAACAGTTGAGTTGACTAAATGTAAATTTGCACAGAGGAGTGTCTCATATTTGGGGCACATTATAAGTGAGGAAGGGGTAAGACCAAAACCTGCATTGGTCGAGAACATTATTAAGTCACCAGCTCCTGTGTCTAAGGAAGAGATAAGGTCATTTCTGGGTATGGCAGAGTATTGTGCAAAGTTCATAAAGAACTTTGCATCGAATGATTACAATATTCGATCGCTTTTAAAGAAAAATGTCAAATTTGATTGGAGTAAGGAGTGTGAAAGAGAATTTATGGAAGTCAAGGTGGACCTTCAAGCAGTGAATGCTCTTGCCAGTTTTGATCCGAATTTAGAGAGTTTGTTGACCACGGATGCTAGTGACAAGGGGCTGGGTGCTGTGTTGTCACAAAGAGGTAAGGATGGAAAAGAGGAAATAATCTTATTTGCTTCTAGAGCATTGTCACCAGTGGAAAGTAAATATCCGATCATAGAGAGAGAGGCATTGGCGTGTGCATGGGCACTTGAACATTTTCGTGCTTTTGAGTGGGGGAAACCTGTGTTGATTCGTACGGATCACCGACCTTTGGTTCGCATTTTATCTAGTGAGGGTACAGCAGTTGCTTCGGCTAGATTAGCCAGAATATCAATGAGGATGAAAGAGTTCATATATAAGATGGTTCATGTTCCGGGCAAGGAAAACGTGGTGGCGGATTGCCTATCAAGATTGCCCACTCCGTTGGAGGAGTGTGTGGATGATCCGTGGGGGAATTGTAGTGTGGCCTTGGTACATGATTCTGGTGCATCTGCTATTAGTAAAGGTGAATGGTTGGAGGAGCAGTCAAAGGATGAGGTGTTGGAAAGAGTTTTGGAGTACGTTTGTAATGGATGGCCAAGGAAGGCAGGTATCACGGGAAGTTTGCAATCTTATTGGGAGGTACGGATGGAATTGGTTCTAGACAGGGATTTATTGTTGAGAGGTGATAGAATAATTCCCCCAAAAACGTTGCGTGGAAGGATTTTACAATTGTGCCATGAGGGGCATATTGGAATTGTCAGGACGAAGTTGATTGTGAAGGGGATGTTCTGGTGGCCTGGAGTTGACAAGGAGATTGAAAGTTTTGTGAAGAGTTGTCCGGTTTGTTGCTCGCCGGACAAGTCTCTTAAAACTTTAAGACCTACAATGAGTGAAGGATTGATTCCCGGTTTGCCATGGGATACTATTGCGGTGGACATTTTTGGACCGGTGGGTGAATTGAAAGAGTATGGGTTGGTGGCTATAGATTTGTTTACCAAGTGACCAGTGGTGGAAATTGTGGAGAAGGCGGATACTCAGTCCGTTTTAATATTTTTAGATAACATCTTTGTGATGGAGGGTTTACCGGGTTGCATTCTTACGGACAATGGGGTGCAATTTCTTTCAAATATGGCTAAGGAGTATTTTAAAAGGTGTGGGATTAAACACAAAACCACTGCGCTGTACAATCCAAGTGGGAATGGTACGGTGGAACGTTTTAATAGGGTGATTAAAGGAGTCATACAGGCATCGATGAACAAAAATCTGGATTGGAGGATACAAGTACAAAAAGCTGTGTGGTCATACAGAATTACTTCTCAAGTTCAAGCTGGTGTGTCTCCTTTTGTCATGATGAGGGGTAGAACGCCAAGGAGTAAGTACAATCCAAATTGGTTAGTACAAAGTGAAGTGCATCAGTGGTCTCCTAGCGATGTACGGGGAAGATTGGAAGAAGTACATTCAAAGGCAAAGGTTTATTATGACAGGGTCCATGGTGCTAAGGAGGTGAATATTGAGGTTGGTGATTGGGTACGAGTCAGGAAACCGTTCAAAGTTGTTAAAGGAGAGAGCAAATTTGAGGCACCCAAGCAAGTAATGGAAGTATTGAGGAATTCTGTAAGATTAAATGATGGAAAAGTGTGGAATTTGAAAGACATAGCTGTGATTGGCAGTCAGGATGGAGGTAATCATGTGAAGAATCAAAGGGAAGATTTTGACTGGGTGGAGGATTATTTTGAGAATAGTAATCTACAGTCGCAGTTAGCTGCGGAAGATGTGCGGGACTGTGAGGTGGCTCAGGAGGATGAATAACTTCATGGGGGTGCCAAGGATACTTCTTCTGTTACAGAGGGGGAAGGGTCTGTGATGCGTCGGTCAGTCATGGTACCCCCACAGGGAAGTGTCACGGTACCTCCACAGGGAAGTGTCATTTCAGGTGAAGGTTGCATAGGGAAAAGGAAAAGGATTTTGCCAAGTTGGCTCAAGGAGTATATTGTGTAGTACTGTTGTTTTGTGTTTGTTTTTATTATGTATGTGGGGGAAAGCTGTTATTTTGTTTTGTTTTTTTTTTGCATTTTGGTAGTTGGTTGTTTTTGTTATTAAGGGGGGGGATGTGTTGTGTCCTACTTCAATGTTGATTTGTCATTTTGTTTGGATGTACCTTTAAGGTGAGAGTGTGTGTGCATGGAATGTCACTAGGTGAGTGACATTCGGATTCTGGGGAGTAGCAGTTAGTCTTGGGAATGAAGTGGAGGTGTATCCTGGCACTCACCTGTTCTTGTATATGTTAACTGGAATAAAGAGCTTGTGAACTACTACAAGGCAGTCTTAGCTTCACTACATTCTCTACTTAAACCATGCCTAGATTTTGCATCTTCACCTGGCTTTAGAGACTACATAGCAAGTTCCGAGTTCCTCTAAGGCCTTCCAGAATCTCCAGCACCTTTGTCCAGTCACAGACAATCTAAAGATGTTGTTTCATGGAATCCAGGTCACGAATAAAACACCCTCATCGACAAAAAACGATCAAGGCTAGTGAACAGACAACATAGAGGCATGCATTCAGAATACAGACCAAATAGGAGCAAAAAAGACAGAAATAACCCTTAGGACTGTCAAACTGAGCAATTCGTACAACCAGATGTGGTAATGGGCGAAGTGACTCGAGGCATGAAGTACACAGGTACTGTGATATGAAAAAACATTCTAACATCAGCTATTGTCCTTTCAGGAAAGCCCAAACTCACCCACAGGATATATAGCATGCATTTAATATATTTTCCCCCCAGAGAAGCACCAGGAAACCTGTTAAAGCCACATAAAAGACTTAAAGGTTCATGTAGAGTTTGTTTGGCATCCACTAGCCTACAAGGTCAATGGAGGCTCAACTAAGCCTTCAAGGCAGCAACCTGTGTCGCGGTTGCTCTGAAGGCAGAATTAACTGTTGGGTAGGCTGTCATTTGTTGACAGAGCACCATGTTTTTTACACCACTTAACAATAGCCCTCATGCACAGGCACACAGTTTTCTACCTTAGCATTTGGGCCACTGTTTGATTTCCCTGCCCAGGATCATCATGACTCTCATAGCTGTCTGGTCATTGTGATGGTTGTAAAATAGGTCTTGGGACATTCACTATGATCTGGCAGCCCTGTCATGAGCAGCTAAGGCTTCGCCAGTGGAAACCCTGTGCTTGATTAGCTGACAAGTCAATGGGTTGACGCAAAAATTTGGGTGGCCATATGGAATTACCTTGGGACTTCTATTTGCCTTAACTCTAAATGAGGGGATTTCTGATCATAAAATAATAATCATTTTCATTTCACTGTCAATCTGCATGAGTATTGTGGTCAGTCATTAAGGATATAGCGGCATTGAGGTTATATTATTATTCAACTCTTTTACATGTACAAATCTACAACAACATCTATGCATAGACCTTAATATTTGGTATGATCAGCATCCACAACTCATGCTTGTGAAGCTAATGTCTGAAGATGCCCCCTTTCACTTTACCAAGGAATCTCCAGCTTTGATTCTCTTTTTCATACAGGGGTTATCAGTATTGGAAAGATGAGGTGTGGGTATGAATCTACATCAGTTCTGCAAATGTTTGAGGATTGCAGGATAGAGGATACCAGACTTGACACTGCTCTCTGAGGAGAAGTCTAATTGAGTGTACCTTCGAAATTGTGGAATATACTGGACAGTGACGTGGCATTTTCTTTCTGACTTTGTGACTGTAATTGTTCTGAACTGATTCTGGGCTATGTTCATGTTTGGCCTGTGTGGACATCTTGTTGCTGAAGCTGTGCCCAGACTGTTGTGCTTTAATTCTGTCTTATTCCTCTAGGCTGTGATTAAGCCAAGGTCCTGCTAAAACTCTGCTTGATTGTGCTACTGCTGCTACTGTCCTAGTCCAGTGTGGAAGCCCCCAACTATTTGCTGATGTACTGCACCTATGAAGAGCCCAAAGGAGACCTGTCCCCCTGTGGGCTGACAAATGTTCTTAACACCTCTCACAGACTTTTCAATAAATCCCTCTTTGGCAGGAAGACTGCAGTGAAACCAACCTGTATAATATTGTAGTCTATAGCTCAACCCTGGGGATTCGGGGCACACCTTCCAGGCCTGGGTGGTCTGGACTGCACAGACGTATTCTGCCAGAGGTACGTGGAGCCCTTTCAGTAGACATGATTCCACTGACACAGTAAGCGCCTTGCAGTTACTGTCTTCTGGAAGGAGCCTCTAGGAGGAAAAACCCAGCTAGGCAAATAACCTCCTGCTGTCTGAAGAAGATGACTCCAGAGTGGTTGGGTGGTTGACAGCCACGATGACCAGCAGAATCCTATGCTAAACAGGAGTCAGTAACAGACTCCCAGATTTTCAGTAAGATTGACAAGAAGGCAGCAGGAACACCAGAAGGAAAGCTGAAGGAGATCAGGAAGGAAGCAAGAGAAGTTCACAGGCACAAATATTAGGAAGAAAGCACCAGGACATAACAGGAGCAAGGAGAACAAATAATCCACTATCCAAAGCATTGAGATGGAAGAAGTAGAGGGATGTCCTTACTTATATAAGAAGAAACAGGACATTTCCTGAACCTCTAAATTGGACTGGGTAGGTTTCCTTAGAGGTCAGTAGTGTGGGGGCATCTTGGAACAGGTCTTATATACTTACTCAGTAGTCCTCACTGAAAGACTCTGGGGAGGGGAGACACTAGGCAATGGAGGCACTGAAGGCATCTCCCACAGAGACCCACCAATGGAGAGGAACGATGACAAGCCAGACTATACTGGCATGCAGCGGAGAATAAGCTAAGATTGTTGAAAGAAAGTGGTGGCGACCTGTGCTGTTAATGCTTTCCATGGTGCATAAGGAGCAGTGTGTCCCGCATGCCTGAGATAGAGGGACCGTGGGATGATGACCAAAGCAGTGGTGCAACAGCGAAGGCACAAATGTTTGTTTAGACCATGGAAAAGAATGGAAGTTGAAACAAGTTACCTAAATCAGTGATTACTCCAGAAAACAACTGCTCTTGTGATTGTCAAGGATATGGTTGGTATTTTTCAGGAATGGTTTAACAAAAAGAAGTACGCTTTGGCCTGCACAGCATGCATTAACGCTCACTCAGGCACTGGGCTGTATTGCACAAATGTGCTGTTTCTCCAACCTTGCTGTGCAATACAGCCGGATTGGAGAAACTTAAGTGCACATTTCAGTTTGGCCGGCCTAAGACAGCTGACCAAACTGACATTTGCACTTAAAAGTGTACATCTACCACTCGTCCTACCCCCTTCCATGGCCTGGCCTTGCCACTCCCTGCATACGCTGGGTCAGAGCCAGCTGCTGAAAAATAAAAAAATCATAAAATATTGTTTTATTTTACAGCTGCTGGCTCTGATCTAGTGGACCAACGCTCCTCCGCCATTGCAGAGGAGCTGCCACTGGTCTTTCGTGCTCCACAGCTGATGATGACTTGTAGAGACACTTTGATGCGACAAAAGAGTGAATATGGGGGATGCCACATGCATCCCCATCAAGGCACTCTCAAGATTATCTATACACCGTATACCATACATGTCTTTACCACACATGTAATAACATGCGTTGACCTTTACAACACTTCATGACTTCATGGCTATGTGTTGCACAGTTCGTCACAGATGAAGAGTGCCTGTTTGTAAATATATATATGAAAGAGTCAGATCGAATGTTCCACAGGTCTACTAACAGTTCTCCCACAAAGGGAGAAAACAAAAAATGCTTTTTTTGGACTACTAGACCATTGTTTTAGCATTTTATTCATACTGACAATCGCTAGTCAGCAGGAGTGTAATTTTCAGTCGTCTTGGCCTCTAAAATGTTGTAAGTTTCTGGGAACATTATTTCTTCACTGCTCTCCAGTCAATGAGGGTTAGTTCAGGGCCTGCTTCTTGCCATTTAGCTCCTCACTCGGGATTTGTCCTGTGTCTGGCATTCCGGGTGCTCTCCTCAGACTGGGGTCTCCTCTACCATCATCCTGAAGCCCTCAAGACAGACTACCCTTCCTGTGTGCACTCCTCAAAGCATCCTAGCCACTGGCAGGATACCTGTGTTTCAGAAGAAGTCAGGGGTCTCCTCCTATGGAGATCACCCACCTACAGATCCAGTGCACAGAAGTTCTAGTGGAGCGTTGTTTCCCAAAGCCCCCCAGCAGGTATGCCCCTCTATTGTCCCCTCGGAGGGCTAGCCACAAAATTCTATTTAGTCCTAGTTTAGGGTGTCCAAGCACTCCACACAGGGGGACAATCATCTTCCGGGTCCTGAGAAATCCACCTTCACTCTTCCAGTCTCTCTTAATCTCACCAATCTGCAGAAGGTTGAAAGCTGGGGTGGAATGTCTAAAAAGGAGGGCACCTGACGCATTGTAACTCAATCCCTGTGCCAACTTTTCTGCACAGCATTTTGATATTTTTCAAGATGGCCACTTCCCGTGATTCTTGAATGAGATCTCAGAGAGCCTTAAGTCACACTCTTAACTGGCACACCTGCCTGGTCCTTTCCCTCCAAAGCTTCAGGGGATAGCCACTCCTGTGAGTGGCTTCAGAAATCTGGCTACCATCCTTTGTTCTCCTTGAAATGAGCCTTCCCAGGCCTGCTGCAGTATGAAAAGGTCATCAGCACATGCAGATTCTGTCCCCACCCTTTCCTCTACTAGGAAAATGACTAACCACTGGCAAGCAGCCCTCTGTGGGGAAGGCTTTGAGTGCCCAACTAGTCAGCAAAGTAATTAATTTGGCCCAGCAGGGGGATTTGAAGCCAAAATCAAAGTAATGAGCTGGCTTCAGAGAGTTATTAAAAACTAGAAGTACCAGAGAGAGCACAGATATGCTAAACAAAATGATATTGACTCTCTGGATGCTTGTTTATGATGAAATTAGTGGGCCATTCTAGCATCTCTGCCTACCTATTTCAAAAGTATACTTTAGTGCAGCTTTCACCAGTACAGTGCAATACAGGGAAACCTACAAATCTTTCAGTAAAGTACTGCAGATGTACACTATGAATGTGTGAGGTTCGAGGGTTAAAGGATACGTTGTTAAATTTAGATGCTAATCCCTGTGTCTCCACCATAGATATTGATACAGCTGTGCATGACAGAAGCTCAGAGCAACCACTCTCAGCTGAGGAAAATTGGGGTAAAGGTTTAGCATGAGGGAGAGAGATACACTGAAGGCATTTTTGCTGGATTGGTACTGGTGTCACAGTTAATTATGGCTCTTCTGACAGAAATGTTATCTCACAAATATTTTCACAATACTACATAATAAGAGGACATATGAGAGTGGCTAACACAAAGACAGTACACTATACATCAACATACACAATTCCAGCTCAGAACTTACTGGTTTCTCATTATAATGTTGAAGGTAATGGGTTAAGGAGTACCGTTAATGCTCCAGCTACTCGGATAGTGTTAGGACTGGGACAACAAATAATGTCATGTGTAGCCGTAACGTGAGTCACCAGAATGTGAGGAAAGGAGACACAAGTTAAATTAGATTCACAGTGAGATGAGGTGTTCTAGACGTAGAACCTAAACAACATCAAGACCAATAAGGTACAAAAAACTGCATAGGAGGGGGACAAAGAAGAGAAAACAACAATGGTGTAGACAAGGACCAAATAGTTTGTTAGCTTTGAAGCAGAAAGAAATACAGCTAAGCAGTTGTGAGTCAACTGGCCAGTGATACAAGCAGTTCTTAAATTCACTTGGAAGTTCCCACCTTCCCTATGTGCTTCATTGTTATTGGTCCTTTAGCAGATCTTATCTGGAAGGCACACCTGATACCTTTATCCTCCTGCTGCTATTGACCAGCCCTCCATACTCTCCAATCCTGCTTTTTCCTTTTCTTTCCCAGCCGTGTCTGATTTAACGACCATGTTTTTCTTGTGTGTTCCCTTTTATCCTGATCCTGACAGAATGTCCACTTATGTTATAAGGCTTTCACGGGTAATCCCCAATTGACTTGCATGTGCACACATATTTATGTGTAACTAACCCAACCCCACTGCACACCAGTGGACTTTCTTATAAAAGTGGGCCCCGGTCGCTAGCACCCTTAATCCAATTAAAAGTACTTACAGTGAGTGAGAATCAGTTAGGGAGACACACTCACAGCAGTGGCCCATAACTGGATAGTCCAAAAAGCAAAATTTAAACAGGGGCATAATTGGATCGGAACCCATTTCCTCACACAACCCTTTTACATTCATCTGATGCCAGAATATGAAAACAAAATCAAATTGGATCATATTGACACTTATTATACATTACTTAAAAATGTCATAGGTGTGGTATGATTCGCTATATAGAAATGGATAGATTCACATATGTGTAAATTTACTCCGACACTTTGAAGTAACTTTACTACTTTTGGCTGTTCACCATTTCTGAGAGTAAAGTTACTTCATAGTTCAGACTTACATTTGCCTAATCCCTGTAACTAAGGGGCAGAGCCAAATTTACATTGTAAAGTTACTACTAGTTATTTTTCACACCTAAGTGGAGCTCTCCCTTATGGGAAAATATAGGGAAAATTAAAAGAGTTAATCACAATAAAATAAATGTGAATATTTTAATGATAAATAATAATGTAAAGCAATGTTAAATATCTTTAAACCTAGAAGAAATAACAAATGTCAGTACTATTATCCTAAAAGGGGATTTAAATAAATAATTTTAATATTTTATTTAATGCATCATAATTTATTTAATGATTTATTTAAAGATTTATTAAAAAATGATTATTTACCTACTGTAAAAAATGTATTTTATTTAAAGTATTTTAAAACTTGCTAAAAGTTATGTATAGTACACATATAAATTAATTAATGTTTTTACAAAAATAAAAGTTACATTTATTTTTAGATTTTAAGGTGTGTATTTAAAACTGCAAAATAAAATAATATTTAATATTAATGTTATATAATGTTTTCACATCGAAGGAAATGTTTGTATATTTTTAGAAAGTCCCAAAAATGTAATTTATTGTAACATAAATACAGGGTTTAATTTTAGGATTCTGCCTCCATTACTTTCCATCGAAGGGTATTGCATTTCCAGTGGTTGGCCAAATGTGGTGCCGAATTTACTCCAGGTCTAAACTATTATGACTGTTTTGGATCTTTTTGTCTGTAGCAATTTTGGAAGTGCAGTTTGTGAGTAGCAACAGGCTTAGGGTCTGGTTACGATCTTGGCGGTCAGGATTACTCCATCACAAACATGATGGATAGCCCATCTGCCGTAGTACAACTCCAATAGATCCTATGGAACTTGTAATACGGCAGACAGGATATCTGTCACGTTTGTGATGGAGTTTCCCATCCGCTAAAATCATATTCAGGCCCTTATTCTTTTGTGGCTGAATGTTTTTCTCTCCCTTACTTTATTCTAAGCCCTCTCTAAACCCCTCCTTACTCCTCAATAAATTACTCCCATTAAGTAGTAAGTATTACAGGGGGCGTGGCTCACACCCGGAAAAGATGGCGGTGTCTCCGTGACCCGCTCGGCTATGGTGGATAAACCGGGAGGTTTTCTTCCTTTTATTCGGAGCGGAATCCGGCCAAATTGAGGAAACAGCCTTCGGAACATCCAGAGATCTAGGAACTTTTGTAATAGTCTCCTATGTGTACACCCTAAGGCCTCTACTATTTACTCTCGCTTAACACAACCTCCAACAAATAGAGATACATCTAAAACAGAACTCTGTTGGGAGCTTGACTTGGGAGTTGATTGGCCCATCTCTCTATGGAACAAAATATGGCTAAAAATAAGGAAATCCTCCAGAGCGGCAAGCACCACCCAAACAATCTTTTTTTTCTATAACAGACAGCTTTTTTACACCTGAACATTTACACAGGATACACGCTGTTACTCCCAGTACATGCTGGACTTGCTCTCACTACATTGCTGACTTGAAACATATGCTATTTACATGCCCATATGGCTTCAAGTTTTGGGAACATGTTTGGTCTCAAATTACTATCATTTTCAACACCGCAGCTCCCCTGTCCTTCATTAATATTTTCTTAGGCAGTTTGTCCTCTAATTGGCAAAAAAGCCATTCACAAATGCGACTCATTGATTTACTATTAGCAGTTGCCTCTCAACGGATAACAAAGAATTAAAAGGATACTTTCAAACTGTCATATCTTGCCTGGTGGTATGCTATATGCAACAATCACAGATTAGACACGACTCTTGTCCATCCAATTTCGCACGCCACAAAGCGATTACAACTATGGTCTCCTAGATAGTAGTGCGAAAGGATCCTTTATTCCCCAACCTTCATTACAAGAAGTTGCTAAGCCTCCTTAACTTCCTTTATGTTGTATTAACATTGCATTATATACCTTTTTAGTACTATTTACATAATAATATATTGAATTTACATTATAGTTTCTTTTTGTGCTATACTTTATTTAACATGAACCAGTCTTTCTTTGCCTTTAGATTTGCATATCTCTTAATGTGGTTTTCTTTTCATATCCATTGTAACCACATACCATTAATATCCTTAATTTCTTTATTTATTCATGTACTTGCTTTTTCTCTCCTTCAATTGATTATATGTATGAAGTATTGTTGATTAATTGTTATTCTTAAATAAACTTACTTTTGGAACTTAAAAAGAAGTAAGTATTCCCTATTTTCCAGCTCCTCCCCTCATCTTTCTATTAAAACAGTCTTACAAGTGCGACGATCTCTGCAACTGGGACAGTATGTAGGTGTGTGAAAGGCATTTTGTGAAAAGAGCAGTACTATTTTAGGTTGCAGTATTATAGTGAAGTTTTGAATAGGTACGCAGTATACTATTTTACCATTTTTCCTATACAAACATTATAAAAGCGGGGATTCACTGGCAACATCTAAAACACCATGTTTTCAGTTTTGTGATGGTCCTGAAATTAAAGCAAATGTAATGGAGTATAACGTTTTAATTTTCCATCCTCATTTCTTCATATCTAAATGTTTCATTAAGAAGTGTCCATATATATCTGAGATTGAAAAACATGTATAAACTGATATTTTTTCTCTTTAGTTCAATAAACGGAAGAGACACTTAAAAAAATGTTTTGATATTTTTATTTGCTTATTAAAAATGCAGAACTGACATTTATACATTGAAAATAGATGCACACGGATGGGGTTGTGATGATACAGTGCAAAGTGTTTATCTCCCATCTGCATATTAGTATTCCTTTATTACATCCTTGTGACCTTTCGAATGGAATTTTAAAAAGGCTTCCACCTGCAAAAATTTTAAACTCTGCCATTATTTTCCACAAAGATCCCTGCAGATGTGAAATTAAAATCCCTGGTGGATTTAGAAAGCGACCAAAGCTTTATCGTTTTGTCTCTGAACCATGCAGAAAATAAAGAGTTCTGATAAAGCAAAGCCTTAGAGAAAGCCGTTTCAAACGAAGAACAAAAGCATAGTGGCTCAGATTATATTTTATAAAGGAAACAATTGGGTAGAGTTCCTTTTTTTCTCCAAAAATGCATATTGTGTTAAAGGACTAGTGTAAAACATAGCCATGGTTACATTGTCAATGGACGGTATTGTGAATAACATGTTTCAATATTTGAATTTGAAGAATGCCCATGGCTATTTTCTTCTAAACATTGCAATTATTTGTTTATTCCCACCACAGACAAGCTAGCATTTGCCTACACAGAGGGCGAAAACACATGTTTGGTCTAATGTCCAAGTAAATAAAGCACATTTTTGCCTATATTTTGGAAGTAACATTGCACTCACAAATAAATAATGTTAAAAACCAAAAGTTTAATTTATGGCAATTTGGAAAAGTGAAAGGGCATGAATGCACCATATTTTAGCAATACAGTGCATTCTGCCTGCGCTGGCACCATTTTGGTTGCTGAGCGCTAATGTAGGCACCCTGGTGCAAGGGTGCCTCAGTTGCAGGCAGGATTGTTATGGTGCAGGAAGGGGAACTGTTATATCTGCTGCTCAGCCAGTGCGACTGTGGTGACAGAATGTTGGTGAGTTGAATGTTGGTGAGTGTGAGTCAGTTGGTGGTTGGGTTGAGCAGTAGGAAGGCTGCTCCTGGTGGGGCTCTGCTTTATACCTTAACTTCTTGTCCTGAATAAATCTACTTGAAGTACCTACATGGATTGGACCATCATTTATTTTACTATATATTCTGGTGACGAGGATGGGACAAGAAAATATTTTTAGACAAAACACCCCATCTATAAGGTTTTACATTTTTCAAATTGTCTCCAAAGCTAGAGCTCAAATACTAGGTATAATCAGACCGTTGCTATGTTGCTTATTTGTGGCAATGGTTCTGATATCATTCTGTTGCACGCTATCGTTCCTATGTCATCTTTTGCTTGCATCAGACTTCATTGTCATTCCATTTAGAGTTCTTTTGTAATTATTATAAAGAAATATGTATTATACCTGCTGCTCCTCCAGTGTGACTGTGGTGACAGAATGTTGGTTAGTGGAATGTTGGTGAGTGTGTGAGTCAGTTGGTGGATGGGCTGAGCAGCAGGAAGGCTGTTCCTGGTGGGGATTTATTCAGGACCTTAACATCTAATCCTGAATAAATTTACTTGATGAACCTAAATGGATTGGACCATCATTTATTTTACTACAGGTATCTTCCTGCTCAAAAACAATCCCATGAAGAATTTTCCTCTTTCGATGTGTGCTGCAAAATGGACAGAGGAAAAAATGATGGGAAATAAACATATTTCTCCTTGTTATGCCTCACCCCAGGAGGCATACGGATTTGCCGCATCCCCAGGTTTACATCACTTTGTAAAACTGGGGCAACGTCAAATTCCATGGGAGGTGCGGGGGAAAACCCACCACAACACCCATGCGGAATGCCTTTCGGGCGCAGAGTGAGGCGGCATAGAGATTTGCACTGCGTTTCTGTTACAATTAAAGAAAGCCAAGTAGTCCATAGATGTGGTCCAAGATCTTAGCTTTATTCCTTAGATAGGATCCACAACAAGTTCAGATTAGGCCTTGATTAATATCCATGAATGCCCCACCAGGAGCAGCCTCCCTGCTGCTCAGCCCATCTCACCAACTGATCTTTCCTTCCACTCAAACACACTCAACATTCCGATGACATCACACAGACTGAGCAGCAAGGCAAGGACAGCAACAGAGAGTAGATGCATTATAAACTTCCTAGATTACAACACATCCCCCCCTCATCAAATTAATGAAAATATGAACATGCAAAAACAATGTACTTTAGTGCAAAATGTGAAGATAGTAAAATGCAAAAACAAAGTACATTATGCAAGAAGGCCAAATAAATAAACTGTGCGAAGATAGAAAAACACACATCCCAAAAACCAATGAACTTCAAGTAAAAACTTGAAAAGATTAACATTGCTGACAAACAAATCAAGATGATAAAAAGATAAACAATATCTACGCGTGCGCACCCATGACGCACAGACCAACCAATCACACCAAGTAACCTATTAAGGGTACAACCAGACATACGTCTGAGAAGGCTCACATTAGGAGTCTTCTAACGTGCATACTGATAACACGCAGTCCAACACCTCACACGAGGTACCACTAACCCAAACGTAAAACCAGACAGTAAAGTCTGAGAAGCCATAACAAAGGTCTTCTAACGTGCACTTCCACCACGCACAGGCCAACACTTCACACAAGTAACCAACACTCATGGGTAAAACCAGACAGGTAAGTCCGAGAAGCCTTAGTAAGGATCTTCTTACGTGCGCACCCACAACACACAGACCGACACCTCACACGAGGTAACCACCAACTCATGGGTAATACCAGACAGGCAAGTCTGAGAAGACTTAAACAAAGGTCTTCTTACGTGCGCACCCACAACACACAGACCGACACCTCACACGAGGCAACCAACAACACATAATAAAACCAGACAGGTAAGTCTGAGAAGACTCACATTAAGAATCTTCTGACGTGCGTACTCAAACACACAGACCAACACCACATGGCAAAGTTAACAAAACATACACTAACACAACCAAAGACACCATACTCACTTTCTCCCTCTTATTCAACATACTAAAAACAACAAGGTCAACCCTCATAATCACCAACTCACAGGAAACACATATCGTTTCCCCTACCACGCCCATTTACGCACTACTGTGCAGTAACATTCGCAGGACTTGGAAGGTAACACAAACACCCTCCTCTTCTGCAAAAAGCACTGGACCTAGGACCTGCGTAATGCCTTACAACATATACTAAACAAAGTTCACTCATCATCACGAATCCTAAAAGAGAGCATGGAAAACAACACAAAAGAATAAGGAAGGTCTTAGACAATATAGCACAGGCTCAGATAACACATTGAAGAAAAGTCACAAAACAGTCATGTGACCGGTGAGCGATCTCTCACCCGAGGGTCACCATCCAACAGCTCAAGAATTGTAATTATTTTCCTTGCGCTACCCCGATTGAGTCACAAAATACGTTCCTCCAATGTTGTCGCTAAAGAAGAATGCCAACACGTACTCCGGCGCTACCAAGCTCATGGGTGCAGACGCATGGAACGTGGTTGGCGAAATGAACTACGGAAAACTCAGCCAATCTCAAAATGGCGGCACACCATGACACGCCGCGCCGGGTGGCTCACAACCGCAACGTGCTTCAAAGTCCCAGCAAGCATCACAGTGGACGAAAGGGAGAGCACGTCACAGAGAAGATTCCATGAGTGACGAGAAACATGCATGCTGTCCAAACCTGCTCCCAGGTAAGCGCGTGTCTTGTCACTTTTGAAATTTAAAATGAAGGCTTCGGTTAGGCAACGCCGCAGCAAAATCCAGTCCCAGCACATTTCCCCATGAATAAAAACGTTTGAAGTTGGGACCAAAATACAGTGTAATTCCAACACTCCTCCGTTCAGACACCCCCCGGTCACTTCCCAAACCTTGCATGTGACTCGAGCACCGGGACTTGCGCTGTGCCTCTCAACCAACAGCTTATAGATCCATTACATCCAATGTAGGTCGAGGCAGATCGACACTCCTCAAGACTATACCACGGTAATAACAGCTTTCAAAGTTTCCGCCATCATCTGCATCTCTAAATTGATTTCATAACTAGTCAGGAGAGTCAGTCTTCCACAGCATACTTTTGAGAAATGCAAAGACGATGGTCTCGTCGCGTTGGGGCCAAGCGTAGCTCGACGAACATGAATGTCACAAACACTGGGGCTCGAAAAATACCCCCGAACACCTCACTTCACAAGGGACAGTTCGCAGAACTTGACAGCACCAAGACAACGGTCGTTCCAGATCCAAATCAGCTAACTGCTTAGGGTCAGCTTTTACAGCACACACTACAAGGAGACAGTGGAGGAAAGTCTTAAACAAACTGGCACTTACTGGTTGGGGCGACCGATGAAAAGGTCACTGGTGGGGCATTTTTAGAGTGCCAGGTTTGTCCACTGGTTGTAGTTTCTTCAGTTTCTCCGATTTAAAAAGTCCAAGCTTCATTAAAGTTGCACGCAGGTTCGTAAAAAATTGATTCCTTCACCTTTAAAAGTCCAATCAGCACGCAGGTACTTCTAACTCGTCGCCAGTGTTACAATTAAAGAAAGCCAAGTAGTCCATAGATGTGGTCCAAGATCTTAGCTTTATTACTTAGATAGGATCCACAACAAGTTCAGATTAGGCCTTGATTAATATCCATGAATGCCCCACCAGGAGCAGCCTCCCTGCTGCTCAGCCCATCTCACCAACTGATCTTTCCTTCCACTCAAACACACTCAACATTCCGATGACATCACACAGACTGAGCAGCAAGGCAAGGACAGCAACAGAGAGTAGATGCATTATAAACTTCCTAGATTACAACAGTTTCCTTACTCATGATTTATGCGGCAACTCAAAGCTACGCAGGGTGGCTTTGCGTGGCTTCATACATCTGTATGAGAGCCATACATCACACATGTACCACTTTACATGATGCAAAACTGATGTAGGGCTCTCATAAATATGCCCCGAAAGAGTAATGTGACTTAAACTGTCCGAGGTAAAAATAAAGAAGGTGAAGGCAGCAATGCAGCTTCCCTCACACACCTCCTTATGGCTGATTGTTTAGAAACATTTGTGCATCAGAACACCCACCAAGTGATAGGATTGCACACTCTGCAAAGGAAAATATGCAAAGCTGAACAAAAAAACTCAATCACCCACTTGATGTTACATGAGGTAGAATTGTACTGTCAGTGATTAATTTGCAAAACAAAAAAGTAAGTGTAGGTGCCCAAAACTTTCTTAGAAGCCCTTCGTGGTCACTACCGATTGCCTGGGTTGTTGAATGCCAATTCTGATGATTAATAAGTCTTGGGCCCACAACATGAGTGTCAGTTCTGAGTTCTGGCAACAACCTGCACACTTTATAGTGTGTATATCTGTGTACTGAAGCTCATAAAGCACAACCCCAGCTAGAAAGCAAAGAAGAAAGCAAAGAAGGAAAGGGAACAATGCAATAATTTGTAGAAAAATGACTGTTAGATGTTATGTTAGATTTGGGAGTCTCTAGTTGACAGATGTAAGTACCTTTGTCCAAATAGGGACCCTTACTTCTAGTCAGGGTAAGGGGGTACACATTGTTGATAACCCCTGCTCACCCCCTTGGTGGCTTGGCACAAGCAGACAGGCTTATCCCCAAGGCAATGTGTGAAGTATTTGCACTAACACGCACAGTAACACAGTAAAACACCACAAATGTACACCACACAGGCTGTTATAAAAATATCAATATCTTTTTTTTATTGTTTATTTATTATAAATTGTATACAATCATACATGCTGCTGCATGGTTAACCACAGGTGGCAAAGATCATTAGTACATTGCGGTTTATGGGGTTATCCCCTTGCTGGCTAGATTTTTGATAGAGAAGTAGGTGCTGGAGGAATATAGCTTAGGTCAGATCAAAAACGTCTGAAAATGTACATTCATAAATTACTTTTTTAGAAATGTCTCTTTGTTACCGGATTATTTTAGTCCCAAAAGTGGGGACTCAGCAGTTCAGTTTTTAAATGAGACACAGGTGCTCTGATCTTTAATATGGCCCCGCTGCCCCTTTCTCCAATTAAACAGGACGCTGCCTGTAACTGTTGTCTCCGCTGCGCAAGTAATGAGTGCTGGACTCAAGAGCGACACACGGACCGTCGGCAGTGCGCTGGGAGATTACTGCGGTAGGCGTGAGCTCCAGTAAGGGGGTCGGGGCGAGTTACCTGACAGGCAGGCGCTGGGCAGCCCGTGAGGCTCAATGAGTCTTCGCGGTGAGGTAGGCTTCTTCTCAGCTATGCTCCTCGGCCCCCGGTGCAGCTCCGCTTCCTGGTCTGAGCGTGGGGAAGCCCTCGAGGCTGGGCCATTCCCAATGGCAGACCGATGACTCTGCAGGAATCCCTTGAGCTGGAACCTATCCCAGCGCGCCACAGCGGTGACGTCAGCGGACTCCGGGCTGGCAGCGATGACGCGTTTTTGCGGCTCTTTTCTTATCGGTGCACCCGGCCTCGGGCGTTCAGCTCAAGGTGTGGCGGTGATTTTTCCTGGCACAGCACTTCTCTTGTTAGTTGTCCTGGGCCTGCGGCGGTGATTTTGACCCCTTTGCTGATGGCCTCGGGTAGTGCATAGGCACCCACTCTCGAGCGCCAGAATAGCCAGATAAAGGTGCGGCAGTCCTCAACCAGCCCCACTGTGTGCCGATCGCACACCGAGCCCCCAGGATCACACAGGCAGGCAAATTTCACAGAGGGTCCAGGCTGTGCGCAGAGATACGCACACAGCTACTTGTAGAATGTTTCCTTGGGAACCTTGGTATCCCTGCGTTCCCAACAGGAGGCCAGCTCTTCTCAGGCCCTTGGAGACTCTTTTAAGACACAGCACACAACACAGTCTTTTGCTCAAGCAGGTGGGGGGGACACAGCACACAGCAAAGTCCCCTTTTCTCTTCTTCAGTGGATGCAACAAACTGCAGGCCAGCCCCAGAACACACAGCAAGGGCAGTCTTCCTCAGTCTCTTCAGCTGACCTTCTTGGGCAGGGATTCTTCTTGATTGCAGAAGTAGTCTAATTTTACTGGGGTTTCAGCTCCTACTTTTATACACCAAAAGTCTTCTTACATATGTGAGGGGTCCAGGATCCAGTCCAGACCAGTTCTAGGGGCCCTCTGCCAGGGCATGTCTTCTTCCTTTGTGAGTGTGGGCCAGGGCTATTAGACGTACCGCAGGAGGTGGAGTCAGCATTGTGGGAGGCAGGCACAGCCCTATTCAGACCCAGGTGCTTCTCCCCATCACTCTACATGTAGATGGGTCTATTCAGCCTAGTGCTGACTCACCCATCCTCCTGGAGCCACCACCAGCCCCTGTCACTCACAAACCAGACAGTCAATACTCAAACAGGCAGAGGCACACAGAAAGGTTGAACAGGAAAATAGCCACTTTCTAAAAGTGCTATTTTCAAACACGGAATTTAAAAACCATCTTTCCTAAAAGATGCATTATCAAATTCTGAGTTCAGGGATACCAGACTTCAGCTTCCCATCTTGCTCCTATGGGGAGATATGCAGGTACACATGGGACACAGCATTCCCCATTCTATCCTATGGGCAAGATGGCTGTTCAATAGTGAAAAACGAAATTGGCAGTATTTCACTATCAGGACATGTCACCCACACTAGTATATGTCCTACCTTCCACATACACTGCACCCTGCCCAGGGGGGTACCTTGGGCCTACCATAGGGGTGTCCAATGTGTAAGAAAAGAGAAGGGTTAGGCCTGGCAAGTGTGTACACTGGCCAGGACAACAGGGCAGTTCACAGACTGCGATGGGCACTGCGGTGGCAGGCCTGAGACACCATTTTAGGGCTACTCAGGTGGGTGGCACAATCAGTGCTGCAGGCCCACTAGTAGGATTTGAATTACCAGCCCTGGCACACTCAGTGCACTTTACTAGGGACCTACTGGTAAAACAAATATGCCAATCATGGATAACCAATCACAATAACAATTTACAGAGAGAGCATATGCACTTTAGCACTGTTCAGAAGTGGTAAAGTGCCCAGAGTTCTATAGCCAACAACCACAGGTCAGAAAAAACAAGGGAGGAAGAAGCTAAAAGTTTGGGGATAACCCTGCAAAAAGGGCCATTTCCAACAGGGGTTGAGGTAGAAAATGAAGTTTATCAGCTCCAGAGACCGAGCCAAAGGGTAGTTTCCATACTGCATAATGTCCATGAAGCAGAAACAGCAAACTGGCACACGGCAGAAGGCAATTAGGTATCCTGAAAGCACTTCATAAACCATTACTAGGACACATCATATTAACTTGTTCTTTGAATTCTGAACATCAATAACGTGAAACACTTACACTGAGATATGGGATCAGAATCATCTATGCACCTTTTGAACAAAAACATCTCTAACCATGCAACTCTGTCACAAAGCCATCCCTCCCTCCAGGTGCTTAGAATTGTTGATGCCATACCACAAACTACTTCAATGCAGAGAATCTTCTTCTAAAGCTATAGGCATAGAGAAGGCAAAAAATACTACAGGGACTATTTAGATTTTGGCGGGAAAGGATTTCAGCATGCCTAGAGGGATTTCTGTGCCTTCAATTAGAGCAGCCGTTTTTGCAACTCCATTTAAGGCACGGATCCTTTGCTGAGCAGGCGCTATGGCAATTTTTCTTTTTTAATACCAAATTCCTAAAATGGGAGTTTGTTATTGAGATATGTTGGAATCTTCCTCCATGTTGCATGCATATTTATGTGGTTTTATATTTGGGATTATCAAACTTTAACTTATGGTCCCAGAACAGGAAACGCAAAGATCAGAAATACTGCCCTAGAATACATAGACCAAGGCCCTGTGGCAGACAGCTTATTCACCGAAGGTCTGCGAAAGCTTTGGAGAAACTCTGGTGCTTTCTACACCTCTAAATAGGAAATGCAAAGCTTGACTTTAACGGACTGGGCATCTGCTGCTTTTTTGTAGATGTCCCTATCTGCCAAACTCAAAATGATCCCCTTAGAAAGGAAACTACGATCACCAAGGGACATTTTTGCAAATATCTTTGACTTGCATGTATTTTTCAATATCTGAAGTGCAACTTTTACAAGACTAGATTTGTGCTCTCCACATTTTTATGTAGGATATAAGTACCTTCAACTGAAGGCACCACAGTCATAGCTCTCTTTTAGTACTAAACATGAGCATAGGAAGTCTGCGACTGGGGGATATTAAGTGATGAGAAACAAAAGATCAGTAAAACAAATTTAGAGAGAGAGAAGGGGAAGTTTGACCATCTTCCCTGTACTAGTCTTTTCAAAACATAACGAACGAACTCACTAACAACATACCATTAGGTGTTTTAAAATCTCTTACTACTTATGAAAAAGGAACCCTTGGGTTATTATAAAAGGACCCTCACCCACCAACCTAGTTGGTGACATGTTTCATCATTGGGTTCCCACTCTGGGTACTGAGTGCTCCCAGGATGTGCTTCGACATCAAATTTACTGCAGAGAAAGTTTGTTTGGAAGTGCGTAAAGTGCAAGTGATTTAAAATTGTCTCAAGGTCTACCACCTGACATGGTACTTTATTCTATGGTGACCTTTGGCAAGTTTAAAAACGTGGGGGATATATTTTGAGACTTCAGTGGTCCTCTGAAATCCCTTGTTATATGGTCAACATGTTTCAGCCATTTACCATGTGCCCGTCTGGTTCAGTATAGCTTTCATCAGGACCAAAACGTGTGATGCCCATGCACCTTAAGGCATGCTCTGCAAGTTTTTGTTATTTAAGTTGCATTTCAAGAACCGCCTCTTGCGACTGTACCTGTTGGAATGAAAAGATTCAAATACAAAGGAGAGAGACAATTTCAGTCATGTTGGCAGTATATTTGATATTCACAAACATGGAACCCTGGTGTAAGCCTTTGTGGGGCACAACAGCGGTTATCCACTAGTTCCATGCATGCTGGAACCTCCAGCAAGCTTTTAACATTTATCCACAGCATGGCTTTTCCTGCTATGGCTTTTTCGCAAGCCGTGCCCATCACAAACATGATGGTGTACTGACCCCTGTGATGACAATGAATTTTAGTGGGTCATATTGCTTCCCACTACCATTTGGTATTCTGTGTACAGACCTATTAGTACATAGGTTGGTTAGCAAAATAACTATGTATTTGGTAAAAAACGGTGAGCAAATTGCAACCACTTTTACTGATGTCATTGCACATACAGCTGGGCCTTTATTTATTCATATATGCAATACATTTATATTCCTCTGGTGTTTCTGATTTTGTTTCACCTTCCCTTCATGAGCATATGATTCAACACTCTCAGTGCTCTTCCATGACAGGGGTGACATTCTGACTACATTCCTAATTTATTGTTTCAGCCTTTTTCAATAGTGTCTCCCTTCACCACCACTGTGGTGATATCTTCCTGCATCACTGAAAAACTCATAAACCATAGAATACTGTTAGGTATGCTCACCTCTGGACTGGATGAGAGCATTGTCTCTTCAAAATCTGAATGTGTGACACTTTTCCCACTTATGCCATCTTCACTATATGGCCTCTGAAAATCTTTCTGGGGTGTTTGTATGATTTTAAGCTCTCCCATTTGTAGCTGATGTTACTGAGGTGATAATGTGTTGTTTCTACCTACAAGTTTTATCAATACATATATGTTGGTGTGTACAAGTTTCGGAAGCTCCATGATTTTGCTCTCTAGTTAGCCTGTGTTGAGCACTGATGTTGATGTTGTTTCTTCAAAACCTTCCTTGCTAATAACATTGTCTTGATGTGACACGGCTAGGTCAGTATGAGAAGGAAGTTTATTATTGGGATGGTGTTAGAAATGTGAGTCTCTAGTTGGCAGGTGTAGGTACCTTTGTCCAAATAGGGAGCCTTGCTTCTAGTCTGGATACACACTTCAGATAACCCCTGCTCACCCTCTGGATAGCTTGGCACAAGCAGACAGGCCTATCCCAAAGGCAATGTACTCAAAACACTCAGTAGTACAGTGATAACACCATAAATGGACACCACACCAGTTTAGAAAAATAAATTATCTTTATCTAAACTCAACAAGACCAAAACAACCAAAAAAATCCAACATACAGGTAATAAGATATGACTTTAGAACAGTTACTGCGAAACAAATGCTTGTAGAAACCAAATAGCTCCACCTGGGGCTATTGGGTCGTCGTGACAGCAATAAATCCAAAGTACGGTGATGACCAGGAGGACCACGGCGTTGGGCATGGAGTCACACAGACCCTCAAACAAACAGTACCTTGGAAATGAAGTCTATGATGATGCACTGCGTTGTGGAGGTGAGGTGTCAGTGCCGAGGTCGAGTCCGGTTCCCTTGCTGCCACAGGGAGGTGAGGTGTTGTGTCGTGTCCAGGACAGGGGAAGACGGTTGCATTGGCGGTGAGGCATCAGCTCCAGTGACAATGCAAATTCTTTAAGTTGGTGGAGTCACCCTCGGTAGTTATCAGCGCCGCAATAACAGGATGCAGGTGCTAGCGATGATGGAGTCAGTGCAAGCACTGGTGTGGGGAATGCCGATAAAAGAAGGAGTCAAAGGGTGTCGGAGCCATGGTGCAGGCTGCGCGGTGCGTCATTCACTACACGATCTGTGGAAATATGGATTTTTCTGGTCAGTTATGTCCCCTATCTTGGACCCCAACGGTTTCATGTATAAATCACAAGTACATGTATGTTCCCTCCAGTTCCAGTTATGAAGACGCAAACACATGTGCGTCCACCGCCAACATGTCCTCTTTCAGATCCGCCATGAATGGGCTGGATATTCCTTTCCTAAGTATGAAAGGCCACCGGCTTTATATGGTTCACTTATGCCATTTTACAGTCCAGACAAGTAGGCCCTGATTCTGCCATCAAGTTTTTCCTGCCTTCTGCCTCTGAAAGCTTCAGTCTGAGCTCGCATCTGTATCCATGAACTTTGTCCTCATTCTCTGCGCGGCTAACGGTGCCTGACATCAGCCTGTTGCCTGCCAAAAACTGTATTTCACCTTCGAAATTATCTGCTCCGCTCCCTACCCAATGCATTCCTGTCTAGTAGTTTAAGTAAACATTCTTCCAGCTACCGAGCAAAGGGCCCGGCTTCTCTGTCTTTATGCAAGTAATTCATAGCCCTGTTGCTATGGAAGATTCCTGCCCTCGCATCTAGTGTAGACACTTAGACGCTTGTACACGCACTTATAGTCAGTATAGTCAGTATAGAATAAGATTCTACTCTAAGAGACCTCTCTTTTGGATAACATAGTTCTTTAAACATAGGATGTTAGATATGATTTGGGATTAGGTTGACTTGACCCTCCAGACTTCTGTCGCCACATGTAGAGCTAAATGTCAAGTCCCCTTCACCCCCTAGTTGCACGTCAATCACACGTCTTGCTGCTGCGCGCGCATTTCTGCCAAGTATTTCTGCTGACATTGCAAAATTCTTTCATGAAACCACCCTATTATGACATCACACCTGATGACGTTCTTTAGTTACGCCTAGTTACACCCACTTTTGCTACGCATGTATGTTTTATCTTTACCATCAATTGTTACGCCTCCTCCATTTGTTTCACTGTAATGCCTATTGTATAAAAATGATTACTTATCAATAAAGTACGGTCTTCACTTCCTGAACCTTCGTGGTGATGGAATATGGAGCTCATCGATTTAAATTGATTATGGAATAAAGCCCGTTCCGAACCTCTAATACCACGGATTCTGCCTCTTATTTTACTGAGCTATTGTTATAGATTTTCCGCATCAAATTAAGTTCCGGTAATTAAATTATTTACCACATAAATGGCGCCCGAACAGGGACACTTTCTCATCTCACGCGCCGGCGGTGCGTTGCAGGCCCGGTCTCCTGTCACAGCTGGACGGACAACAACGCGTACCCACAGGATTTCCTGTATCTCCCTCCTGCCGAGCGGGGGTAACTGAGGCTGCGATCAACACCCAGACGAGGCGGTGAGAAGTGCGAAGTATCCCGAGCAGAGCCTAGCTGAGAGAGCAAGATCCGAGGTATACAGAGGCCCACCAGTTTCCGAAGTTTCCGAAGTTCCGAGTCGAGTCCAGTCCGGTTCAAGTTCAGTTCAGTTCCGAGGCCTTCCGTTCCGAGCTACCCGGTGAGTACCATTATCGGGGAGGCGTTCTGACGTGCACATAGGTTGTGCCGGTCAAGACGGGTTTGGGTACACAAATCCGGTCTGCACTGTTTCAGCAGTGTATCTGTACTGTTTAGCAGTATATCAAGTATGTCTAGTATATAATTCAGAATTTATCTAGTTAGTATCGAGTATTATGCTTAGTGACTAGTTCCCTAAGTGACCATCATTGTTTAGTCATTAAATGTTAAATGTTAAAATGTTTTAAATACGTTCTGTATATTGTGGTGTGAATGACTGTTCATTATTGTGTTTTATGGTATTAAACGTGTTCAAAACTAGGTATCAGATCAGATCAGTTCTCAATATGCCGCTCTTTTCGAAATTAAGACAGATCAAAACCAGAAAAGGGGTACTCGAAGAAGCTGTTCCCATTCCTCCTAGGGACACTCCAGGGTACTTCATGTATCATAAACATGGCCTAGACGCCATATTATTTCTTGATCTATGGGTAGACTACACCAAGGAATTACCAGAAAGTCAGAGGTGGCCCGCAGCTGGGACCTGGGATGCAGATTGCATCGTGAAAGTAGAGGAAGAATTATGGAAAAAGAAAGCTAGACAGTCACAGAAAGATGCCATTGAATTATGGCGTAAAGAATCGTATAGACGTACAGAAAAAGCACGTAGACAGGAAGAGAAGAGTAAGGAGAATTCAAATAAAGTTCGAGAAAGTGTATTAATTGAAGAAGGTACTCGAGTAAAGTCAGAACAAACAGACAGACAAAGAAATGCCCTTGTGAATGGTATGTATCCTCTTCTGGCCGAAGGACTACCTAAGGCTACTCCGGAGATACCAAGAGACTTGCCACCCCCATTGTTTCCGATAAAAGCACATCCCAAAGGGCATCCCAGAACCGCAGAAGATGTTTTTCTTTCCTCTTATTTAGACGACGCAGCTCCCGAGTATGCTAATGCTGCGCCACATAGACCGCCTGCCGAGGGGGTTCAACGCCAAGACCCTCCTCCTCTGCAACAGCAAACCCCGACACAAGTTCCGGCAAGCACATCTGTTTCTACATCTGCATCCACACCTATGGTTGCTATATCCCGTTCAACGAATCCTTTCACATCCAGCACCCCAGGTGGTGCTACCGGAGGTACATCAAGCATTTTTTCTACGCCACCCAGAACAAATAAACTTTCCTTTCAAGAAATAGCCCACCAACGTACGCCCAAACTAGTAACTCCCAACACGCTCAAGGAACTTCTAATAGACTGTAGATATGACCCTGTGCCCGGAAAAGGGGACGAAATGATGCTGGCATCATTACGTATCCGACGAGCTGCAATATATTTAAGGAAGCTACCAGGAATGACTGCACATTTAGAAAATATATATCATTTTGTTCAGTCAGGGCGAGACCCTGAGAGTATTAACAGAGCCATGGAGTATCAGAAGGTGGAAATACAGGGGGAACTGTTACGTTTCCTCATAAACTGTGTGATCAGAAATCAAGATCAACCAGGGGTAAATACGGAAGAAATGCAAATTCTTACCACATGGGGTAAGAATATATCAGAGGGGAGACACGATAAACGATCATGTATAGTAGCTATGAGCCGAAAGATCCGCAAAGAAATAGAACGAATACACGAGGAAAGATTAGCAGTAGACGAACCAGAACAAATCGAGGACGAGGAAGAATTAGAACTGCCCACAGGACAGTTAGAAACAATGGCCTATGTAGGTAGAGGGAGATCTTGCAATAATACTAGATGTTTTCCTGATCCGATATGTCCGATACGTTCAGATAATAACAGAAAATTCCAAACTCCTATAATAAATTTAAGGTCCCCCGAACATTCATTCCAAGCCGCTGACAAATTACTCCGAGAACGAAGGGGTTATCATATACTCGATTCTATGGACGAACAAGAATTAGCCAGGTCAGCCGTTCACTGGGTTGATAGTCCTGGAAAATATGGTGATGATACACTAGCACATACGTTTTTGAACCTCGCCCCAGATGAACAGCGTTTAGCTGGTATCTATATGATTCAACAACTCCTTATATTATATAAAAGCCAACACTCCGATCCTGGTCCCTTACCTGATATATTGACTGAATTACTCACGAATAAATGGAGAGGTTCCGGTACTAAGTTAATTAGAGAAATACTAGAATTCAGAAAGCAGTACATCCTTTTTGTATGTCCTGAACATGTCTCACTGCCCATCAAGGAAAGAACGACGTATTACATGGATAGACAGAATCCCTTACGCGAAGTGCACCCGATAAAGGGTGATGACAATGAGTTTAAACGTGTGTTTGTATACACACCCATATCTAAAATAGAACTATTAGAAATGAAGAAGGTGGTACCCAGTCATGACAAAGACCCAGCGGGTTTCCATCGTGAAATTAAAGATATGTTACTCATGGGAGAATATACCTACCCCGACATTATGACAATATTGAAGGTATTAATGCCTGCTGGCATTTACGAAAAACTCAAGGAAAAGGATTGGGAAGTGGGAGACCAGAAGATAGATTGGACAGCATTAGAAAACGAAGAAAAAGCTCGAGGTCCAGGTTCAGGGCTCGGGGACAAGATCAAAGCACTACCAGGTCTACTAGTACAGGTACTGCCACGTTTATTAACTACGAAAAAGGAAGACTGGGGTGCAATTTCAGCCTGTAAACAAAAATCAGACGAAGACACTAGTGATTTCTATTCCCGATTTGAGAAATGTTTTGGTATAAATAGTGGAATAAAAGCAAGTAGCGAGTCGTATCCACATCTGTTTGTGACAAAATTGGTTGAAAATGCCTTGCCCCAAGTTAAGAATAGAGTATTGAAGTTCGAGAGTACCTGGCAAGGTAACACTCCGTCACAAATGTTACAAATGCTACAGTACCATCACAATAGAATTAGAGAAGAACAAGAACATGAACATAGACGCATGAAAGACACGAAAATGAAAATGCTAGTTTCCCAGACAGTGCCAGTTGACGGTCATAAGAAGGGTATAACACAGTCCGGTGTTTCAACAGGTCCTGTTAAAGGGACGTGCAACTATTGTAAACAGCCAGGTCATTATGTACACGATTGTCCCGTTTTAAAACATAATATCGCCATAGGTAACACAAAAGAAAGACCAAGACCACTTAGACAGGATCAGAATGAACAGGGAACTCCGCAGCATGCACAGTCCATGCCAGCTCCGCAACAGTCTATGCCAGCTCCACCATCGCAGCCTATTGCTGCCACACAAACAACGACCCGACAGATGTATCAGACCGCACAGTATGACTATGCTGATTATCAACGATACTCATGAAACAGCCTAGAGAGGGAAGTTGGCTTACCCCTTATTGAGGTTCCTGTAGATCAAGAAGGACCTTATGTACACAGTGAACTGTTAGGTCAAGATAGAAAATTCTTACTTGATACAGGGGCAAGTCGAACAACAATAAAACGTAGTGAAGTTCCAGGGGCACCCCTCTCAGGCTCACAGAATATTTCCCTTGGTTTTTCAGGAAAACCTATCATTAACGAAGTAACACAGCCTCTTCCACTTACGATTGGTCCCTTGACATGAACTACAGACTTATTACTTACTAAATCATGTCCAGAAAACTTGTTAGGCATAAAAACTTTGAAAGCTCTAGGAGCTATAATATGTTGTTCTCCAGAAGGAGTAAGATTATTTTTACGTGATTTCAAAGGGCACTACGTGTCCCGAGACATGGATCACCGACTACAGACTTTACCGACACATTTATGGGCACAAGGCCCTACAGATGTTGGTTGCATGAACATTACACCATATCGAGTCACACTAAAGGCAGGAGTGGTACTTCCACGAATGCGACAATACAAGTTACCCCCAGATGCTGTAGTGGCTTTACTACAAATCATTGACGAGCTTATTACCCAGGGAGTGGTTGTGGAAACTGACTCCAATGTATGTAATTCACCGATAATTCCGATTCTTAAACGAACCGATCCAACAGCCCCGCCAGTATATCGATTGGTTATTGATCTGCGCGAATTAAATAAATGCATAGTACCACAATACCCCGTAGTCCCAGACATTTCTTCATTACTGACAGCCATTGATTCCGAAGCAACATTCTTTACTGTAATTGATCTCAAGAATGCCTTTTTCAGCGTCCCAATAGATCCGGAAAGCCAATACTTGTTCGGATTTAGTTTAAATGGACGTAGCTTTAAATTCACACGCGCACCTCAAGGATTTACAGAAAGCCCCAGCATTTATAGCCAAGCACTGAAACGAGAACTCAACAGTATCCACATGCCAGTCAACACTGCCCTGCTTCAATATGTCGATGATCTGCTGATCACCGCTAGGAGCGAACCTGAATGTGAGAAAGCCTCACTGACGGTATTACAATTTTTGGCCGAAAAGGGGCACAAGGTGTCCCCTTCTAAGCTGCAATTCTGTGTCCAGCGAGTTGTTTACCTTGGTCACTCGCTGTCCAAGGAGGGAAGGCAGCTTACACCAGATCGCATCCAGCTAATTGCTAATATGCCAATACCCAAGACACAAAAGGAGGTGCGGGCTTTCATAGGCCTCACTTCATATTGTAGGCAGTGGATCCCTCAGTATGCATTTCTAGCAAAACCCCTCATTCAATTGACAACACAGGAGGCAGCCACATCGACTGTTCTCCCTTGGACTCAGGAACATACACAAGCTTTTGAAAGCCTAAAGAAAGCCTTATGCCAAGCACCTGTTTTAGCAACACCATGTTACAATAAACAGTTTACACTCTTCGTTACAGAACGCGAAGGTACTGCCTTGTCAGTACTCACACAGGAACAAGCAGGATCACACAAACCATGTGCTTATTTTTCTAGTGCATTAGATCCCGTAGCTCAGGCTTTGCCTGCGTGCCTGAAATCAGTGGCAGCAACAGCTTTAGCAATCAGACAAAGCGATGCCATAGTATTAGGACATCCATTGACAGTACAAGTACCACATGCAGTAGAGGTTCTCTTGAACCGCACACAAACACAACATTTGACTATAGCACGACTTACTGGTTACGAATTAACATTGTTTCAGCCACATATAGAAATCAGACGTTGTAGTACATTGAATCCTGCCACACTGTTACCTATAAATGGAACAGACCCACTTGCACATGATTGTATTGAAGTTATCACTATCACGACGAAACCCAGACAAGATTTGACAGACGTCCCATTGTCAGACCCAGACCTGACGTTGTATGTAGATGGTTCATGTATGAGAACAGGTACAGGAGAGCTAGTGGCCGCTTACGCAGTCACAACAGACACTGAAATCATTGAAACAAATTGCATAAATACCTTGTCCGCTCAAGCAGCAGAGCTCATCGCTCTGACACAAGCCTGTATTCAAGCCGTAAATAAAAAAGTCAACATATACACTGATTCACGTTATGCATTCGGAGTTGTACATGACTTCGGCGTGCTGTGGCGAGAGAGAGGTTATTTAACTTCTCACGGTGCCCACATTCAGCACGGACCCCTTATTCATGCCTTATTAGATGCAATACATCTACCCACTGCAATATCAATTATGAAATGTAAAGCTCATACGAAAGTTACTGATATCATTTCTCAAGGCAATGATCTAGCTGACAGAACAGCTAAACAGACTGCTCAAACTCAAACATCCGACATGACAAAGACAATAGTCCCGACACCAACACATTGCATGATGGTTAAGGATCCCGCTCTTGACGTAATCGACATACAGACACATGCTACACCAGACGAAATAAAGAAATGGACTGAATTAGGAGGGATCCAAACGGATCAAGGATGGATGACGAAGGAAAAATCTGTGTGGTTCCTTCCTGATTCAATGGTCCAAGTCGTTATTAACACTGTACATAGTCCAGCACATCTAGGAGAAAAAGCTATGCTAGACAGCATCCAACACATTTGGTTCAACAAACATTTACGAGCAGCAGCTAAACAAAAAGTCCGTACCTGTATGATCTGTTGTCAGTTTAACCCAGGTAAAAGCATTCCCGTAGAACAGGGTGGATTTCAGCCTCCTGATCACCCTTTTGAAGTCCTCCAGATGGATTATATCCAGATGGAACGATGTCGAGGATTCAAATATGTTCTCGTAGTTGTCTGTGCTCTTTCCCGTTGGACAGAGGCATACCCGGTTTCAGATTACACTGCCCCGACTACTGCCAAACAGTTAGTTCGAGAATTCTTCCCACGGTACGGTTTACCACGTGTTGTCTACTCAGATAACGGCCAGCCGTTCTCATCCGAACTAATGAAACACGTTTCACTTTTGTTAGGCTATCAGTGGAAGTTTCACTGTGTCCGACACCCCGAGGCAGCAGGTCTCGTGGAAAGACATAATCAGACCCTGAAAATTAGATTGTCCAAAATTTGTAGAGAGAAAGGTGTCGACTGGGTAGTAGCCTTACCCGTTGCACTCTTTTACATGAGAATGGTAGCACACTCTCGAACAGGGCTATCCCCTTATGAGGTGATCTTCGGTAGACCACCAAATATGTGGGGGACGCCTATACCACGCAAAATAACTGATATTGACTGTAATATGCTGACAGATTACTTGGCTTCCTTGATGTCTGCACTACAATCTTGTCGTTCACAGGTAGCTGCAGCCTTTCCCGACAACACCGAGGTGAAACCCCATGACGTAATTCCAGGGGATTTAGTTCTAGTGAGGAACTTTGATCGGAAGTCTCAGCTGGATCCTAGGTGGAAGTCGCCTCAACTCGTCTTGCTAACGACGAGGACAGCCGTAAAGATCGAAGGACGAAAAGGCTGGATACATTCAAGTCATATCAAGAAATTTCATGGACTACCGTCAGACGTAAACGACACACCTTGCGTGTCTTCCCCGAGTGACTCTAAACTTCCTTTGGTTGAATTGAATAGCCATGAACAATACAAACTAAAACTCAGGTCTAACCAGTCAAGCAATTTGATTGTTTAAGTCCTCTCCAAGGTGAAGCGGTCGAATTTGTCTCTGACATGTACCCCTTAGACCTGTATAGAGAAAGAAACAGAAGGATAAAGTTGAAACGACAAGCGTACTGTAAATCACTGCGTAGTCATTGCACAGTGACGTTATTAATTTTGCTTTTCTTAAGTCTTTTAATAATTACTGCAAGTATATTGTTGCACATATATTATCCTATTTTTAGACATGTTTACAATATTACTGCTGAACATTCTTTTAGTGAATTACCTCCGCATGAGTTGTCTTATAGATTTGCGCTGCGCAATAACACTTTTATTAGTATGTTACATCATTCCCATCAGGTTAGCAATGCTACAAATTGTTGGATATGTGGCCGACTCCCTCCCTATCAGAACTATAAAGGAATTCTACCTCTCTTTCCATACCCGTTCACACACAACGGCTCCTGTGGAGCATGGTTTAGTTTAATTAATTCCCTAGATTCGAATTCTGCAGTTTACCAGAATAACTGGGTATGGGGAAATCTGAACTTAGTTTTACTCAAAGCCTGCCACCCCAACAAGGAGGGACTTCCCAAAAGAACAGGAACTGATCTAGAAAATGAAGTGTATGGATTAGGTAATTTTACGCTTAATCTCATGATCTTAAATGTCGAATCCGAAGCTACTCCAATTTTGCCCGCCATGTCAGTATTTCCAGTAAAAGGTGAATTATGTGTAAGAAAGAATGGTTCCATACATATGGGCCATAGTAGATGCACCACTGTAATAGAAATTAGTGATCAAGGCAAGTCTACATTTAGAGCTTCCCGCCATTCCTACTTCATATGTGGTCAGACGGCATACATACGTTTGCCACTAGATTGGGATGGTACCTGCTACATCGGATTCCTTTTGCCACCTGTTTTCCTAGCTCCTCCTGATTATCACAGAAATACTCATTTAGTACACAATAGAGAAAGGAGAGATCTCCCAATAGTCGATTACACTGAGACAGCATGGGAAAAATATACAGATTTCAATAAAGGTCTCTTTCCCTATATAGGTACAGTTACCAATAGTAAGCTGATACGTAGATTAACCAGAACCCTTGAAGCAGTAGTGAACGAAACTATTTCCGCCTTAGGCAATTTAACAGAAGAGCAGTCTGCTATGCGGATTGTTGTGCTTCAAAATCGTCTTGTCCTTGATGTCATCCTGGCCGATAGGGGCGGAGCTTGTAGGGTCATCGGATAAAGTTGTTGCATTTTCATACCAGAAAATTCGCCATCTGTATATAAAGCCATAACTCGCCTTCATAAGATTGTAAGCCAGATACACCAGAATCCAGGCACCTGGACTTGGTCCGGTTGGTTTTGGAGTGTATTATCTACCTTTGGATGGAAGGTCCTATCCTTCCTAGGTATTGGCTTCCTCATATCATTCAGTTGCTGTCTATGCCTACAATGTGGACCAGCGATCTGTGGTCTGTGTGCCACATCGTGTATTCCACCACCAAGATTTCATTCATCACGGAAGAAGAAAGAAGAACAAATGATGCTATATGAACAGATCGATGGATTAATGAAGATTGATATCTCTTGACGGGCAAGTAGGGGACAAGGAGGGAATGTGGAAATATGGATTTTTCTGGTCAGTTATGTCCCCTATCTTGGACCCCAACGGTTTCATGTATAAATCACAAGTACATGTATGTTCCCTCCAGTTCCAGTTATGAAGACGCAAACACATGTGCGTCCACCGCCAACATGTCCTCTTTCAGATCCGCCATGAATGGGCTGGATATTCCTTTCCTAAGTATGAAAGGCCACCGGCTTTATATGGTTCACTTATGCCATTTTACAGTCCAGACAAGTAGGCCCTGATTCTGCCATCAAGTTTTTCCTGCCTTCTGCCTCTGAAAGCTTCAGTCTGAGCTCGCATCTGTATCCATGAACTTTGTCCTCATTCTCTGCGCGGCTAACGGTGCCTGACATCAGCCTGTTGCCTGCCAAAAACTGTATTTCACCTTCGAAATTATCTGCTCCGCTCCCTACCCAATGCATTCCTGTCTAGTAGTTTAAGTAAACATTCTTCCAGCTACCGAGCAAAGGGCCCGGCTTCTCTGTCTTTATGCAAGTAATTCATAGCCCTGTTGCTATGGAAGATTCCTGCCCTCGCATCTAGTGTAGACACTTAGACGCTTGTACACGCACTAATAGTCAGTATAGTCAGTATAGAATAAGATTCTACTCTAAGAGACCTCTCTTTTGGATAACATAGTTCTTTAAACATAGGATGTTAGATATGATTTGGGATTAGGTTGACTTGACCCTCCAGACTTCTGTCGCCACATGTAGAGCTAAATGTCAAGTCCCCTTCACCCCCTAGTTGCACGTCAATCACACGTCATGCTGCTGCGCGCGCATTTCTGCCAAGTATTTCTGCTGACATTGCGAAATTCTTTCATGAAACCACCCTATTATGACATCACACCTGATGACGTTCTTTAGTTACGCCTAGTTACACCCACTTTTGCTACGCATGTATGTTTTATCTTTACCATCAATTGTTACGCCTCCTCCATTTGTTTCACTGTAATGCCTATTGTATAAAAATGATTACTTATCAATAAAGTACGGTCTTCACTTCCTGAACCTTCGTGGTGATGGAATATGGAGCTCATCGATTTAAATTGATTATGGAATAAAGCCCGTTCCGAACCTCTAATACCACGGATTCTGCCTCTTATTTTACTGAGCTATTGTTATAGATTTTCCGCATCAAATTAAGTTCCGGTAATTAAATTATTTACCACAGATCTGTGCCCCGGGCTTCATGCAAGAGACGGTGTCACAGTGGCGTCACTGACAGAGACAGGCTTTGTTACTTCTCTTAGATTTCTTCCAGCTCCTAACAGAATGAACAACCACCAAGGGCCCAAAACTGGAATAAGCACCTCCTGGCAAGTTAGACCTCACAGTAAAAAAGTTCAAGGGAGCTGGGGATGAAGTCTTTGTGTCCCTGTAACTTCAGAACAGGAGGCCAGCACACTCAGGCCCTTGGAGATTCTTCTTCAATCAGGTTCACAGCAACGTTCCAGTCTTTGTCCCTTCCTTGGCAAAAACAGCAACTGCAAGCCAACCCTACACAGCAGACAGCATAGGGGTAGTACTCCTTCTCACAGCTCTTCAGTTCTTCTCCTTGGCATGAGGTTCCTCTTGAGTCCAGAAGTGATCTAAAGTTCTGGGGTTTAAGATATACTACTTATACCCCATTTTGTCTTTGTTCTCTTTGAGCAAGGGTCTTTGAGTCCAGTCCAAACCAGTTCTGTCCCCACTGGTGCCGTATGACCACAGGGGGTTGAGACAGCATTGTGCAAGGGTGACAGGTCCTATTCAGGTGCCAGGAAAACTCCCCCCACTACTCTAAATGCAGCCAAGCCCCATTTGGCTCAGCTCTGAGTCATCCAGGAAGGGCCAGGCACACCTCAACCTACCCAGTGGCTGTCTACAGTGAATGCACATCCCCAGCCCCTTTCACTAAAAACCAGACAGTCAACCCACAAACAGCAGAGGCACACAGAATGGTCAAACAAGAATATGCGTACTTTCTAAAAGTGGCATTTTCCAACACACAATTTAAAAACCATCTTTACTAAAATATGTGTTATTAATTTCTGAATTCAGAGACTCTAAACTTACTCTCTATCTTGTCCCATTGGGAAGTTACACTTGTAAGATATTTACAAAACATCTCCCAGTCTATCCGATGGGGAAGATAGCCTTTAACTAGTGAACAAATGAAATTGCCAGTATTTCACTATCAAGTAATTTCACACACCAGTACATGTCTTACCTTTCACATACAATGCACCCCCCCATGGGGTACCTTTGACCTACCATAAGGGTGTCTGATATACAAGAAATGGGAATGTTAGGGCCTGGCAAGTGGGTGCACTTGTCAGGTCGACATGTCAGTTTAAAACTGAGCGCAAACACTGTAGTGGCAGGTCTGAGGTACCTTTTCTCGGCTACTCATGTGGGGGGCACAATCAATGCTGCAGGCCCACTAGTAGCATTTGATTTACAGGCCCTGGCACACTCAGTGCACTTTACTAGGGACTTACCAGTAAATCAAATATGCCAATCAGGGAGATCCAATTGTAATAACAATTTTACAGGTAGCACTTGCACTTTGACACTGATCAGCAGTGGCAAAGTGCCCAAAGCATATAAGCCATAAGAAACTAAATCCAGCACAGCATCAAAGATACAAATGATAGAGGCAAAAAGTTGTCAAGGGAAACCACACCAAAGATGCCTAGTCTAACAGGTTGATTGGAATCCACAACAAATAATAAAGTCACTATCCTATTAGGTCCTGTCAAAGGCGTTCAATAATTCAAACCTGAGCTTAAACCCTGGTAGCTATCACACAGAGCAGACAGGTGTAACTTAATGAAAATGTGCAATGGGTTTAGAAACAACAAAACAGTTATGCAGTTGAAAGCACAACTCTTATTACTGAAAATAGATACAACTTTATTAAATAAAATGACTCTAAATAAAATAAACAAAAAAGGGAACTTAAAGATTTAAGTGAAAATAGCAATAACAAGTGAAAATCAACAATCTTAGTTAATGGTTGCAGTAGCCCAAGACCAAGGTACAATTTAAGGTCGATCACAATGGAACACTGATTAAGTGCATTGGCCCTCAAAAACTGTTTTAAGCACTAATATGAAAAGGGACTTTGTTGGTTTTTGAGAAAAACTCTTCTCCACGTTGGACAAACTTGAAATTCAATCCAACACTGGGACTGCCAGTTAGATACGTTTTGCAGTCTCTGGGGCTCTGCAGCAAATGTTTTGAAAAAGTTCCCAAACTTCTTTTGGTTCCTAAGCAAACACACAGGTGTGCTCTTCCAAGGGACACAGGACCTCAGGAGAGCCCTTAGCGACTTACTCAGTGTTAAGGAGAGGGCCAAAGCAAAGTCCAGATTAATTTGTTGTGGGTCAGCTGGGATTCTTCACAGGAATATCCTCTTCAGTTTTTTTCCTTTTTTTTTATGTTCCTAGAGCCACCAAAGAGATCAGCCTTATGATCTGTGAAGATCTTTCTGTCCTTGGATTTCCAGTAGAAAGTTGTCCAATATCCTTAAGTCTTTCTCACAGGTCACAGATGCCAAGTGCAGCAAGTTCACTCCACCTGGTATCCTTTTGTAAGTGCAGTAGAAATTGGTGATGGTTTGTAGTCTTCTGGTGAGTTGCTCGCTGATTCCGAGGTTGAGAGCATTCCTGTAATCCACCATGCTGGTGACAAGGACGTCAGTGATGGCATTTCGTGTGTTGCTTGGGAGCTATTGAAGGACTTACTTCAGCATCCTCATGGTGTGCAAGCAGGTTGCTGCAACACCATTCTCTAATTTCTTGGCTCGGTACAGTAGGAGGGAGATTGGTGTGTAGCTGGTGATTATATCCCGGTCCGCCGATGGTAGCTTG
Organism: Triturus cristatus; assembly: GCF_964204655.1. NCBI lineage: Eukaryota > Metazoa > Chordata > Amphibia > Caudata > Salamandridae > Triturus > Triturus cristatus. The sequence goes on from NC_140591.1 coordinate 1,444,619,202, forward strand.
AGCAGGGGCGTGTTAGTGGCATTTTTCCAAGTGTCCAGGAAGGTGGCAGAGAGAATGGAGGCATTGAGGATGTCTGTTGGAGCATCACTGATAGGTATGTGTCCTTTGGTGAAAGTGTGGTGGGGCAGGGATCAGTGGGCCCAAGAGTGGATGGACTTCACGGTAGTGTTAGTCTCATTCATGGCGATGACTGGCCCTGAGGTGAGAATCAATTTATTGCCTGAATTCGGAAGTTATGTAGCTAGGGCGACGGGGTCCAGTTGAGGGTCAAAGTTGCAGTATGTGGAAGTGACACTGTTGTAGCATAATTCAGTGAGCATGTTGTAGAGGTCTTGTGACGGGATGATGCAGCTTGAGGCACTGGCAGGCATGGTGAACTATTTAACTGTGGCTAAGATTTCCTTTCTGCTGTTGGTGAAAGAATTGATGTTGTCTGCTAGTGCCGTAGGCTTGGTGTTGCAGATGTTTTGATGGTATCATCTCAGAGCGGATTTGAAGGTGTCTTTGTCCATGGTGTTGTGGCTTATTCTCTACTTGTGCTCCAGTTGTTTGCAGTGGTGCCATTTTACTGCACTTGAGGGAAGCAAGGGTTTTGGGCGCTTCTGGTAATCCCTGTGTTGGTGCGTGGCGGACATGGATGTCCAGTGTTCCTCTGTGATGAATTTCCAGCTATGATGGGCAGTCAGGTGCTGGTGGGTCTATGGGAGTGCAGGACAGTGATGATGAAACTGACGAGGGTGTGGTCTGACCAGATGATTGGTGATGTCTTGTTGACTGTTATGTTGCCACAGGAGGCAAACAGTGGGTCTAGGAGGTGTCTAGTGGTGTGGGTGGGCACTTTACCATGCTGTGTGAGGCTGAGATTTTCTATGAGAGCAATCAAGATAGGGTTGGTGCAATCTTCCAGGTGAAAATTCAGGTCTTCCAGGAGGATGAAGGTATTGTCATTGATGACAGGGAATGTGACAAAGTCTTTCATGTAGCTGGTGAAGTTTGTGAATGGTCCTGGATGTCTATATATGAAAGTTTTACACAGGATGAAGTTTGCTGTGATTTGTAGCTTGAATGCAAAGCGCTCCATGTAGCTGTGTGTGTTCACAGAGGTGGTGCACTTGATGGTGTGTTTGAATGATGATGACCCTGCCTCTGGGCTTGCTAACAACAAATGGTAAGACTATGGAAAAGAGATAGAGTAAGTGGAGTATGGGACAAGAGAGGATAAGAAGAGTCAAAGAAAGTAATTAGGATGGAAGAATGAAGAAGCAAAGAGGAAGGAATTCAGGTGAAAATTGGAGCGGAATCCCTATGGAAAAAAGAAGAAAGGAAAAAAAAATTAACATACCATTGGAGCGCAAAGGTGTAAGGCGTGGGATCAAGCGATGGAACGATGTAGAGGTGTGGCCAAGAGATTTCGAGGAAGATGTTTGGGTTTAGGTAGTTTTACTTGATCAGGCACAAGACATCAAACTATGTCATTGGCATAGGAGATCAACAAAAGGCTCTTTTCTTTGATATAAGATACATATTACATAATTTCGTATACAGGAGCCCACCCTTCTGTAGTAGCTGGGGTACATATACAATCAACAAGATTGATAATGTTGGTACATACCTCTTGTGTTCAATGGCAGTTGAATAAGAAGATTTCATCCAAATGAGATGTTGAAGAAGGCTTTACCAAATCTAATATAGCATTTGTCATTTTTTTTTAAACCAAGATTGACACTATGCATATTGACAAATGTGTGTTCTCACGGAGATTGTGTTCAGCATTCTGTTTCAGAGGCTCATACGCAAACATCTACACTCATGTAGTGTGCCGTTGTTTGATGACTTACCAAGCCTTGCACATTTGACCATGGCACCTCATAAACAATTCACCACCCAGTTCTTATGGTGCCAAAATAGAGAATAGAGAGCAGGCACATAGCCCCTTTTCACTGTTGGATACTCTCATTGGCTAAGTCCATGTTCTAAAGTCAAATCAGCATGGAATCACCAAACGGACGTTCATCCTGTGTTTCTAAACCCAAAATTTGGGGGCAGAAATACAAAGGTCCTGATGAGATGAAGAACAATCAAAGTTTGCAACCAATGTTGTGAGGGTTTTCATAATATCCTTCAGGTAATGGAAAACAGGGTGCATTCTGCAGAGATACTTGCAGCTTATCATGTTGCCTTCTATTGGAAGAGATACTGGACCCACCAATGGGAGGGCACTATCTATGTCTAACTCTATCCCATACATTCCAGATTATCTTGCGCTCTTTGGATCCTCAAGCACTCCTCCCAGAGTACACTCACTGTGGACTACAAAGTATCTTCTACCTCCTTGGTAGCAGACAGTGTGCCTTATGAAGGTTTTTTACCTCTGTGTCTGCATGTCACCTTTGTGCAGGCAAAGGCATCAGATCTTGCTGTTAATACTGCTATAGCATTTCCTGATAGATTCAGAGGTAATACAAAATAATTTTCAGGGTTTCAGCCCAACATCTGGTTCATTTTGAGGCAGTCTTCAAAAGGAAACATACAGAACAAGTGGCTCATTTGAGACTATTGTCACTTTGTCAATGTTCTCAAGATATAATTTCATATATTGCCCACTTTGAAAGATTATCATCAGAGTCAGATTGGTCAAATGAAGGCACCACTTCAGCTTTTTAACCATGAAATAATGCTGTATCATTAGTTGTAAACAGACAATCAACTACATCTTGGCGTATTGATTTAATATTATAGATTGATCAACTGCGTGCTTACAGAAGAGCAGGCCATTTGGAAAATGACCATCAAATGTATTTACTTCATCTCTCAAATGAATCTAATCACTCGACAACTGTTTCCAAAGAACCTATACTGAATAGCAGTGTAAAAGAATAGACGATAAAAGGATAGCTTACACTTATATTATGGTTTCAATTGTCATTTTGAAACATTTTGCCCTCAACTACTGGACATCATTTGTCCCTGTTTAGCTTAGTGCTGTGGAAATGGGCTGACATCAAGTGTAAGGAACTCTTTACTTGCTGCAGAAAACACTTGTTTCTTTGATATGCTCCTGGTACTTCCTCAAGGACCTTTACAGATGTAATCTTCTGTGGGTTCTGGAACCCCTGGTATCTTTATGGAGACCCAAGTTGCCAGACAGGAAGGAATACAGTAATGAAACAAACAAAAAGCAAAGCAAAGCCAATGTGATCAGTAGATGGTACCCCTCTAAACTCCTAGGATGTGACACCAAAACACAGTCTTTAATCAATGTCTCACTCACAGTACACATCAAATCTTTGATTTTTGATATCATATATATCCAGCTTTTTCTGTCGTTCTTGCTACCACTTGGCTGAGCAAACATATTGCTTTGATTGACTGGCACAAAACACTATCAGGTGTTCTCCAAGGTATTGCATAGGCTATCCCTTCTTACTAAAAAACATGAGTAACAAGCGAGTGACAATCACTGTCAATTGTGAAGATAAACTGGCAACACTGCCTGTAATAAATACATTCTCAATATGAACGTTTTGCAGATCTTTTTGATGAAAGAATAGCTTAAGTTCCACCAACCTATAGACATTATGACTGTGCTATACACCCCATACCTGATGCCAAAATACCTTATAGAATAATCTATGCTCTCATTCAAAACGAAGAAACACAATTTAATATATTGAGAAGGGTCTATTGCAAAGATTTATAAGGCATTCAACCTGCCCACTGATGCTCCTATGTTTTTTGTACTAAAACCAATTACAATTAAGACCTTATACTGATCACAAATTAAATTCAATCACCATGGGAAATCAATATATTTTAGCAAATATTTTGGTTTTCTAACACCAAATGCACTTTGGCTGTGTTAGTCTCAATGGAGAGTCTTTTAAACAACAAAGACCTGGCATTTAAAGGGGCAGCATTCAATTTTTACAAAGGAGAGGTGTTTAGGGGGTATCTACCTCCCCCAACAGCTTATTAATTCCTTCACTCTAAGCCAATCCTAGATACCCCAAACATTAAAGTCTGTTAAAACAAAATTAATCAGAACACTACACAAACATATACCCTTAACCAAGATAAGTAAGTATAAGACACATCGAAAATGAGTGACAAGGTGAGAAAGCACCTCACGTACGCTATACCAGAGGAGCTACTGACAGGTTCTCACCAGCATGCCCACGTCTATCATCATCTGTTGCTTTCTCACTGAAAAGACAGAATTTGTGTTAAGTAAAGAGACAAGAAGAGGAGAAAAATAGAGATGAATGTATCCAAAGCAAAGAACCCCATGAACTATACAGGACAGTCTGTCCCAGAATTAAAATTGAGTTAAGACTCACATTTAGCTTTGCCCTCTTTATTCGTACTTGTGAACTTACTCAACATTAAAAGCACAGCATGTTGCAAACCTTTTCAAAGTGCTGAGAGTGTCGCGGTTGGTTTGGGTTAAAGCAAAATCACCCCTGATTGTTGAGATTGACGCGATCAAGACACAGATAGTTTAAGCGTATATTTGGCGATAGGTTGTAGGTACAAGCTGATTGATCTGAGAATGAGTAGCAGCACAGATTAACTCAGTAAAGGATAGGTTTGCGCTACAGTACTAGCCTACATGTTGATAAGATGTGCTTTGTAGTCTTTTCTTAATAAGTGATTACTGTGATACTGAATGGCAACGTTTTTATTAAATATATTTCCACAGGTATACTAAAAGCATCAGAAGTAGTTTATAATAAAGGGTTCATTGTTGAATATACACCCTTCTGGCATGGTGGAAGCTGGTACGTGTGCCCTTTGCTCCCACCTGGTAAATATTGATTTCTAGATTTATCATGATCCTTGCTGTGATTTGAGATAACAGCATATGCATTGGAGGACGATGTAGCTGGTCGGTCTTTTTATCATGATTTCTCATTGTGTTTGTGTATTAGTTTGTCAGTCACTCCACACACAAAGTCAGATGTCCAGTGAGGCAACCATTAACCTTGCGCCCTGATAAAACTTCCGCGACGAAGCATAGGCAATGAAACATGTTGGCCTACTTTGAAAAGGTATGCAACATGCTGTGCTTTTAATGTTGAGTAAGCTCACAAGTACGAATAAAGAGGGCAAAGCTAAATGTGAGTCTCAACTCAAATTTTATTCTGGGACAGACTGTCCTGTATAGTTCAAGAGGTTCTTTACTTTGAATACATTCATCTCTATTTGTCACCTCTTCTTGTCTCAGAGAAAGCAACCGATGATAATAGACGTGGGCATGCTGGCGAGAACCTGCAAGTAGCTCCTCTGGTATAGCGTACGTGAGGTGCTTTCTCACCTTTCCCCTCATTTTTGATGTGTCTTATACTTAATTATCTTGGTTAAGGGTATATGTTTGTGGAGTGTTCTGATTGATTTTGCTTTAACAAACTTGAATGTTTGGGATACCTAGGATTGGCTTAGACTGAAAAAATTAATCAATTGTTGGGTGGAGGTAGATACCCCCTAAACAACTCTCCTTTGTAAAAATGTAATGCTTCCCCTTCAAAAGCCAGGTCTTTGTTGTTTAAATGATTGATGGGTGGAGGGTGATCAGGCTTTAGTTTTTCCCTCTATAGCTCCTTTTTTTGAAGTCATTGGAGAGTCTTAACAGCAGACCGCTGCCATGACAGTGCCTGTGGCACATTCCTGAACGGTATGGCATGCACCATGTCGTGCATGCACACCGTGCAGGAACAGGTGTGCGATACCAGGGTGGCAAAACATGTGCCCCCCTGCTTGCACCGGTATGCGGAAAAGCAGAGGGGGCCGTGCTAGGGCCCCCATAATTGCATCTCCACCACTCTTTTCATGGCAGGCTCACTGCCATAAAATGATTGATGGAAAAGTAACTCGGAATATGCTCAGTGGTGCTGCTTCACCATTACCACAGTATCCTGGCCGATGCAGCAGTCCTGTGGCAGTCTGACTGCCAAACTCGAAATACTGCGGGCGGCCCCGCAGTGGTGGTGGTGAACGGACCGCCACCATGACTACGGCAGTTCTAGGACCACAGTACTCATAGTAAGGAACTAAATATGGTCACTTTGAATATTTAGCCATGTCTTTTTGACTATGTAACACCTGTGCTGCATTTCAACATCAGGTTAATCACATTACGCAAGACGTATTAGATTTCTTTTTTGTAATCTATGCATTTGTATATTTCATATGCTTTACCAGAACATGGCTTGCATCTCCATGAGGTAATTAACCATTCTCCCAAATCAGCCTTGAAAGCCAAATCAGAAAAAGTTAATTTTGAAGTTTTAAACCAATAAAGTTTTTTTAGGGGGTCTGCCATTTCACTGAAACACATCAGTATGGACTAGCAAAAAATAAAGGCTGCGTTTAGTGGCCTACGCCCAAGAATATGAAATATATCCAGCTATTTTTAGGCATAGTATTTTGTGATTGACAGTATATAGAAGGCTACTCCTTCGTCTCTCTTATTGTTTCCGTTTTGAAACTAACCATGAAAGGTATACCATTTCTATAAGAAGAACAACAAGAACAAGAATGTTATCCTCTGAAACATGTATTTACCACTGCACCTATTTTATGAGACCCTGGAGTATGTCTGCCTTTTTTACTGAAAAAGATACTTTAACTTTAGATAATGGAGCAATACTCTCAAAATGACCTCCTGACTGTAAAGTCCTTCATGCAATTGCTTTCTATCCTTGATCTCTCTCATCTATTGAACAACATTATATTTTCCATGAAATTTACAAGTCATTGACGGCTTGTTTATTGACAGGCAACATTACCTATAAGGAACAAAACATCAAGCTAGACTGACCATAAAATGTTAGAATTCTTGAGATTCATGAGTTATGAGAACCACAGATGTGCATGATAGATTCATGTATTCTCCTGTTTCACATCAGGTATCGACTAGGGAACAGCAGATGCTATTTTCAGAAATTAAAATCATGTTGACAGTGCGATTCCTTCCCCACATATGCTACCTCTGGCAGCTACTGTACACTCTGGAAAAGATCCATTTATGACACCTGTTTTTGAAGCTCATTAACGACATGTTTTTAAGAATAAAACTGAAGTTGTGTTATTTGGCAGTAATACATCTTTGTTAGTCAGAAGGCTGGTGGCCCAAGAAGTTGGGAGATACCCCTTTGCCTACCACACATGCAAGAAATCTAGACATTCTCGCAGACACTAATCTGTCCTTGGCCAACTAATGTGCCTATATAAAGAGCTCCTGCTTGGCATGTTCAAAATGTTCTGCAAAGTGATCCCATAGATAGCCCTTGAATTTGATTTGTGAATTAGTAATTCAAGCTTTAACAGCTAGCTGCCAGGACTATGGCAATGCTCTGTATGTCGGAAGTCCTGCTTATCTCATTTAGAGTTTCCAAATAATTCAGAACACCGCTGCCTGACTTGGGTTCAACCTCTCTGCTTATGCCCCCAGCGCACCTATTCTCAGATCCCTACATTGGCTATCAATGTCCTAAAGAGACCTTTTTAAATGCTTTGTCATACTCATCGAGCACCTTTGTGCTTTGGGCTCTGGGCCCCAATCCTTAGTCTCTAGTCACTTTCCATCAGTCCTTCTGTCTCCTATGTTCATCCTCTGTGAAGCTGTCCACTTTCCCCCATTTAATAGTGCACTGCGCTGCGATAAGTCGATTGTTGTACTGCAGTGCTGGAATTGGTTGGTAGTCATCAGGAAGTTGTGATTGAGAAAATCTTGATTATTGGAGGGAAATATTGACGTTCAGGGGAGATTAGGGAGTGGGTACTCGAGTAGGTGAGGAAGCACCGCCCAAGGATACTCCAGCACATTATATGGCAACAAATGTAGGACTCCAGATCATAGTTTGGCTTCAAAATGGGCATAAAATCACTGAAAATGAGGGGATTTGGCATTTCCGTGTTATGACTCTTTAAGCTTGGAGCTGTTGTATCAGTTGAGGGGAGTGATGTGTTCGCTACGGCTTCCACCTAGACCTACACAGTTCAAGGCATTATATGTGTGGATGTGAGCAGCACATGCAAAGAACAGGGAGAGATTCCATGGGAAGATGAAAAACGCAATTAAGGATGCACGATGGGATGCACACTTAAAACATGGAGGGTAAACACCATCGAGGGAGATAGGTTGTACCCAATGCTGTTGAGAGAGGGAGATAATCAGGATAGGAATGGAGGAAAAAATGGAAATGATGGCAGTGATACGGATGACAGCTTGTTAGATAGGTTACTATCAGAGTGTACTACACCTGACAATCCACATTCAGAGGAAGGCAAGAACTGGCAAATGCAGCAAATAGGGAAAGATTGGTAACAACACAGACGGGCCCCTACGCAGGGGTAGTGGGAAGGATTCCAACAGGAGTAGAAGGAGCAGGAACACCTTAGGAAGTTCAGAGTCAAGTGGAGTTAATGCTGCTTTATGGTTACCAGAGGCCTTTATGGTACCGATCACCATTGGACATGTAGTCTCTGTGTATGACCCGAGCTTAGTGGAAAACTCTAGTCAGCAACAGTCAGAGGTAGAAGAAAGGATCAGCTCAGGAGGGAATGTGACCATGACCAGGAATAATCCATTATTGGTGCCTGTGGAATCAAGTACCCCTTTGCCAGCAACTGCAGATCCATTGCGAGTATGCATTGAGTCTAGTACCATAGCAAACTCAAATACTGATTTGAGGATGTGGGAAGCTCCAGTCCGAGGACTCATGGGAAATATATCAGAAGCAGGTGCAGGTCAGGGAACCTCGGGAAATCAGCATGTCCTGGAGACCACAAATTTAGAGAATTGGCAAAGAAATCAGAGCAGTGTTAGAGAAGGGCGGAATAGCACGTTGAGTCAGGGCACAATCAAGGCTGCGGTAAAGGTAAAGTTATTAGATATGGTGAGGTTGAAGGCTGAGGTGGATGAAATAATCAGTGGGAACTTGTCTTTGGAGAGGATAGACACTTCTGAGCAGGATGAGCTGTTTGCGTCACTCGAAAGGCGAGACATACTCATGAGAAATTGACAGAATTGGCTCAAAAATATAATGTAGACCAGTCTAAAACAAATATGTTACAGGGAAACCATAGGTTTAATTATAGTGATCAGGTCCTTGAAGAGAAAAGAATAACAGGCTTGAAAACACACATTTGAGAGCTGATTTTAGGGACACACACATGGAGTATGCTTGACAAATGGGAGATAAGGTGGGCGAAAAAAAAGACAATTAGGAATGTGACAGGGGAAACGCTGCTTCCAGGAAGGGGAACAGCAGGAGTTGAGGCTTAGCCACTGTGAGAAGTGCCTAGTGGAGTGTATGTGCATGTCCCTTGGAGCTGAGGGGATTTAGCAGCATTCACAAAGTTGAGAGAGAAGCCTGCTGAATGGTATAAGAGAGTTGATCGCTTTGTAAAGATTTCAAAGGTGTTGTGGATTGATGTAAACACATTGGGGGCCATTAGGATGGTGGGTGGATCGCCACCGCTGGCTCAGGTGGGGGTGCTGCACTTGGGGGGTACCTATGGTACCCCCCTACTTTGCCATGCACAAGGTGGCAGGCACCACGCGGTGCCTGCCACTTTATGCATGGCATAGTACAACAAGCCATTTTGGCATTGCAGCAGCCGCTTACAGCAGCACACTCCGCAATGTTAAATATACAGAATGTGACCGCCAGGGTGGCGGTCGCATCCTAATCAGTGGAGCGGAACTGCTGCGCCGCTGGTGGTCGGTCCCAGCACCGCTAGGGTGCCGTCCGCCCACCATCCTAATGGGTTCCATTGTTTGATATTGTAGTTTCCAGTGATTTATTGTCTGCTTGTAAAATTGCTATCGATTGGCCTTCTGCTGAACCAGGCAGGGATCCTATTACTCACGGTTCATCACCTTAGGTTATGAAAACTTTCGAACAGGTAATTACATGGTTAAAGTCTAAAATAGTCCCACAAGATATCGATTGAGTTAAAATAGATCGAACAACCCAGAAACCCAAAGAATCAGTACATGTTTACTATGAATGCTTTTGCAAGCCTTTAAGCAAGCAATACAGTGGGTTAGATACTCTCGATCCTAAAGATATGGGACAGTTTGTTTCCAAATCTGTAATGGGATTGAGATCAGAAATTAGTGTAATGATCCAGCAGCATTTAATATGCAGGCAAAACAAGTCAGTGGACGCAATTCTTCTGTATGCTAGGTACTGCAGTGATGAGGTGAATTCCAAACACAGGACAATTAAGGATAAGCTGATGCTGGTCCAAATGAGGAATTCAGAAAGAGTAGATGAGGGACAAATTGGAATCTGACTACCTCCCTTCACTGTGGAACCCATGAGCACCATCTGCCGGGTCTCTCAAGGTTCGCCCTTTTCAACACCTACATGATTTCTCTAGCCGACATCATCAGAACCCACATTCTCAACATCATATGCCATGCCGCCAATAAGTAGCTCATCCTATCGCTTTCAGCTGACCCAACCACCACTAAGACCAACTTCCACAACTGCATGAAGAATGCTGCAGACTAGATGAAGGACAAATGTTTGAAACTCAGCACTGACAAGACCAAAGTGCGGATCTTTGACAACCACGCCTCCCTCTGGAATGTCATTTTCTGGCCGGCTGAACTTAGACCCACTCCCACACCAAAAGACCATGCCTGCAACCTCGGCATCATCCTGAACAGCAAACTCACCATGAAACAACTGATCAACACAGTCTCCTCTGCCTGCTTCCCCTCTCTCTGCTTGCACCAAAGAATCTTTATATAGATTCCCATCAGCCCGAGAAAAACAGTCAAGCAAGCTTTAATCACCAGCCAGCTGGACTACAGCAATGCACCATATGCAGGAACCACCACTGAACACATGAGAAGGCTCCAGACAATACAGAATTCAGCAGCCAGACTGATCCTCAACCTGCTATAATGGACCAACATCACCCAACACCTGGGAAACCTCCACTGGCTACCCGTCCAGGAAAGATGCCAATTCAAGTTATTGACACACTCCTACAAAGCCCTCCATGACCAAGGACCAGCATACTTGAACCACCGCTTGAACTCCCACCAACCATCTGGAAACCTTTGCTCCATCTCCCTCGCCCTTGCTCAGACACCGCGCATCCACCGTAGCCACAGCGGAGGCCGCTCCTTCCCCCACCTCGCCACCAAGTCCTGAAACACCCTCCACCGCCGAACATCACCCTCACTGACAGACTTCAGGAACAGACTCAAGACCTTACTCTTTGACTAAGCCCAACAACCCAGTACCTGGATACCATCACAGTGTGATAAGTCATGCTTTACAGGTACTGACTAATTGATTGACCAAAAACAATGTCTCAGCTGGACAATATTTAAAAAGGTCAGTTTAGAGCAGTGGTATCAATCACAATTGGGGAGGGGAAGAAAGGAAGATGGAGACCACAACGTTGGTAGAAAAAGTCAAGATAAACTATAATTTCATGAGTAGTTAAGAAGCACTACAGTACATAAATTCAAAATGAACACAACACACAGGGTAAGCACTAGGCGTATAGGTGAAAGAGTAGGGTGGCACAGTGACAAGGAGTGTGAAGTACAGCGTGAACGGCGACACAAAGAGAGAAAAAGTGGTCAAAATTGCACGTTATATACAGTGTTTTTTGGGTATTCAGGTAAATAGATTGACCAAAACAGCGCCTGAGTTCTAGGCTTGCTAATCAACGGCGTTTCAACCTGAATGATTGCAGGCCATCATCAGGACAATGGCCATATAGTTTAGGGTAATGCTCAAACTAAGAGAAGAGTGATTCAGGGAAGATCCAAGTACATCGGGGCATCGGTCCAATATTTAGATGCCAATTAGATCCTGGAGGATAAGCCCCGTGATTGGGGAGCCTGTGCAGGCCGTGGGAATCAAGGCAAGGCACGGCCGGGAGGCCAGCTTAAACATGGGTACGGAGTCCCGGAGCCAGCAGCTCTATGGTCATGCTGGAAGGGTCAGATGAAAAGTAGGATTGAAGCCTCTGCGTTACGGAGCAATGCTTGGGCGAATTAAGCGTCCGGAAGCTGACATGAGAGAGCTGGATAGGCTCTCTCATGTCAGCTATTCCCAGACATAAGGCCACTATTCGAAATACTGTTGGCTCACAGAAGCCAGCAGGTTCTTGAAAACGAAGATGAGTGGGATTTAATTCCTTAGATGTGAGGGAGAATATCCATACGCCAGCTTCAATCCATTGCTGTATTTGAGGGTGAGTGTGCAAAGGCTTCTTCTCATAGTCATGGGGGAGGATGGACAAGTGCTGATTTCTTTGCAGAGCTGTGGTGTGGGATGGTGATATGGAGGCTTCTTCCTATGGCAATGTTAGAAGACAGCCTTGGGGAGGATAGCCATAGGGAGGTTACTTTCCAGAGCTATGGTAGTTGCTGCTTATTCTGTAGCCTATTTCTTTGGCTTCACTGGAAATTGACAAATGATGATCATGTGTAGGTATCATCCCATATCTGTGACAAGATGGCCCTACTGAGTCTTTTTCTATAGATGTGGTGGTGTGTGGTTATGCAGCAGAATATTTATCTTGCTTTGCTGGCGGTTGAATATTAATGGCCAGGTGGATTCTTCTTGCCATAGGTGTCCTAGAAGATGGCCTTGCAGATACTTCCTCCTTATCAGTGTTGGCAGTTGACAATTGGACATCATCTTACAATAGTTATCAGAAGATGTCTAGGCAGAGACGACTTCCAAAACCTGTGTTAGGAAATTGCCTTCTAGGGCCATTTCCGCGCCAGTGTTGGAGTTTGGCCATGCAGCACCAGGTTTCCATACCTGTGCTGGTGATTGGTTGAGGGTGGCCTTGGGAAGCTTATTTCCTTAGATATATCAGAAGAGGGCCGTGCAGGGACTTTTTCACATAGATGTGTTAGAAGATGTCTATCCAGTGGCTACTTCGATAGCTGTATTGGAGATTTACTGAAGATGGAGGCTTTTTCCCATAGATGTGTTTAGGATGGTCTATAGCTGTGTCAGAGGAACATCATGCAGAGATGTCTTGCTTAGTTATGTTTTTTTTTGTTTAATGGCCATGCCATGGGTTGCTGCAATAGCTATCAGAAGATGGCTAGGCAGAGACTTCTTGCGACAACTGTGTCACAAGATGGGCATTAGAGAGACTTCTTCTAATAGTTGCATTGGAGATTGACAACGCCAAGGCTTATTTCCATAGTTGTGTTGGAGGGTGACTGAAGCTGGCCAGGCAGAGTCTTCTTTGTTCAGCTAGACCTCTTGAGGAGATTTCAATTTCTACAATGGCTGGCTGAAGATGATCCTATAGCACCATAAAACAGAGTAACACGTTTACACTGTATATCTGTTGGTGAGTGTGAACAGGATATGAAACACAAATTCTTTCAACATTTTCATTCACAATACATTTTTGCTCACTATCATTTAGGAGCATGACATTGCTTTGAGTAGTTCTGTATAGCATACTGAATTTATACGACTATCATTCCATCATTTCTAATGACATAGAGTGTACTGCTCACTCGAGTTACCATTTATAGGCCCTATTTACAAGTCTGTTGAAGTGTAATTAATGCATTGAACACAAATGCACATTGTTTTGTATGGTATTCTTAAGAACAACACTTTTGCATGCTTGATTCTTCAGCTACCCTTTTTCCCCCCGCATTTTTATTTATTCTGGTGGGCATTCTTAGCAGTATTTTCTTTTAAGGTTCAGTATCTTCTACTAAGCACGGATGCTTTATGATCATATACTGATTTCTACTCACGGACATCACTTATCACGTGTGGTCACATTCTTTGGCGTTCTCTTCTGGTATTCTCCATCTCTGCTCAGGGCGTTTTCAGTCCTCAATAAGATTTTCTAATGATATAATATATGTTTTAACTTCATACACTTGTATGCTGGCCTCTCAAACGTTTGTCCTTTTCATTTACAAATGTTTGATTATGTTCTCCCGATGTTGTAAGGGGATACATTGGTTTATTTGTTTATTGCAGCCTTGAAAAAGTCGCGGGATATTGCCCAACTTGGGATGAAACACGGGTCGGCTGCTTATGTCCTAAGGAGATTTTCTCAGCCTGAAGAAACACTGGATTAAAAAAACAAGGAAACTTACACATTTCTACAATATTTTGTGCTTACTCTTTTGCCTTTTATTTCTGACTTATTTAATTCACTGCTTTGAAGTGTGCTAGGGATTTGTTTAAAAATTTGAATGTATTTGTTGGCCTAGGTCACAAAGTTTTGAGGAGTTAGGTGGTTCTCCTCACTCTGCTAGCACCGTTACCCAGATATTATTATTTCTAAATTTTGAACTTGTGTTTTTTTCCTGTGTGGCACCCTTTAAACCAACACCATACATACCACCATAGCTAGTCATTAATTGTTCACAAGAGGTGGTAAATGTATGAGTTAAACCCCTTCGTATTTGGAATTTTGTGTGATTTTATGACTGAAATAATTGGTCCCATATAATGATTCCCCATTCTAGGGGGGTTAACCCATAAATGGAAGGTAAGGGGATTGATTTAACACACAGCAATTGTCAATTTGCATGCAAAACCACCGTTACCCCACTACAGTCCATTTCATAATCAGAATCTCAATGCTAGTTGATTGCAAGATAGACTCGCAATGCACAGTCACTGTAACATCCAAATGTCACACTGTGATGCCATTAGTGAATGGAAAGTTGTTAGAGACCCCCAAATCTAACACCACTGCTGTATTACATCCAGGGGAGTACAAAACTCTTAATTTAACTCTCTGAAAACTTTATAACTTTTTTTCACATCGCTGAGAAAGTTTAAATTGCAAGAAAATCAAGCAATCTGTAAAAATAGATGTTGCTGTAAAAATGACATCAAAAACCACTTTTAGTAAGATTCATTCTTCACAGAACAATTTTTGAGAAAAATTCTTCCACAAATCCTTTGATGCAAGAACGTTTGGCTATTGTTCATCTTGGGTTGTGATTCTTGTGTTTTTTTTTTTTAAGTTTAAAAAAGCTTTGTTTCAAATAAAGGTAGTACAGAGAACAAGAAACCATTGATACAAATTATTTCATTATAAGAGAAAAAACATATCAAATGTGGGGTTTATGTACAGAAGAAAAGAAAGCTATTTTACATTTTTAACGGCATAAGGGAGAGGAAAGAAAGGGGGGGAAAGAGGGAAGGAAGGAAGGTAAACATTCTAAAACTAATAAATTAAGAAATTGCATCTTACATCGGAATAAGAAAGATAAAAACTAATATATATATAGTAATCAAAAAGAACAGTAAAAAGTAAGGAATGAGGAAAATAAACGTTCAAGGAGGTTTGAAATTTTCAGCATTTAAACGAGCGTTATCAATTAATACTAAATGATCTAAATAAGTGGTAAGGGGTAACCAAAAGAGATCTCTATTAAGCAAAGGTTTACAAGAGGAGGCAAAAGCAATATCAAGTCGATGCATATGACTGAGGTTATTCCACCAGTGTTGAATGGAGAGTTTTGTTAGTGTTTTCCAATTTAGAGTGATGTGTTGGAAAGCCAAAGCGAGCAGGAGGTCAAAAAGACCCTTTTTATCAGGGAGAAGGTCTATGGAATCAGATAGACTTTCAGAGAAAAGTAGGGGGATAGAATAGGGAATAGAAATATTAAATAGGTGAGACACATTGAACCAAACTTTCTCCCAAAAAGAGGAGACTGAAGGGCAGAGGAAAAGAAGGTGAAGAAGACCGGTATTAGGGGAACCACAGGTCCAACAGTTTGTAGTAGTAGAGTGAGAGAATTTAGCAATAGAGGTGGGAGTGAGATAAAGCCTTTGGTATAGAAAGAAAATAGATTGAGTAAGAGAAGCGGAATGAGAGATTTTTAGAGAACGGGACCAAAGTTTGCCCCAAAAGGTAATAGACCATTCACATCCCAGGTCAGATTCCCATGCGAGTTCCAACTGGTTTTCATACGCTCTGGATTAGGAGCTGAGAAATATTTATAAATAAGAGATGCTTTAGGAACTAAGAGAAGAAGTTTAGGAAAATAATGAGAGGCAGGGGGAAGAGATGAGGATGGAAGATAATAGAAAATATCAAGAATGACCATCATTAGAACAGTACATTTCTGTAGGAAGGAGCGGGGACATTGAAAAGCGGTCTGAAACTGGGGAAATAAACACGGAGTTAGACCATCAAAAAGGTCTTTGACCCAGGTTATACCTCTTGATCTCCAAGAGTTCCAAAAATAGTTCTACCACTGATAGTAATGAGGGAGTTATGCTAAATAGGGGAATCTAAAAAGGATTCTTTAGAGATAGGATTGGTATGTAGCAAAGGTTTCAGTAGAAAACAAGTGTGTTTAAACAAAGGGAGAGAAGTAAGAGGCGTTTTGGCAGAAAAGGCTAGGACTTCCTTTAAAGAGAACGGTAATGATAAGGCTCGCTCAATGGAGAGCCACAAGGGAGTGAAAGGGAAGAAGTCAGAAAGGTGCCATTTGGAGGCTTGTCGAAGACAAAAAGATTTATGATATAAGCGAAAATTTGGGAAATTTACACCACCATTATATTGGTCCTACGAAGAGAAGTAAGAGAGATCCTTGATTTTTTATTTTGCCAAAGAAATGTAGATAGACTGTGTTGGAAACGGCCCTTTTTGCAGGGTTATCCCCAAACTTTTTGCTTCTTCCTCCTTTATTTTTTCTGACCTGTGGTTGTTGGCAACAGGACTCTGGGCACTTTACCACTGCTGATCAGTGCTAAAGTGCATATGCTCTCTGTATAAATTGTTATATTGATTGGTTATCCATGATTGGTATATTTGTTTCACCTGTTAGCCCCTAGTAAAGTGCACTGCGTGTGCCAGGGCTGGTGATTCAAATGCTACTAGTGGGCTGCAGCACTGATTGTGCTACCCACAGGAGTAGCGCTAAAATGATGTCTTAGGCCTGCTTGCAGTGCCTATGTGCAGTCCAGGACTGCCATGTCGACCTGGCCAGTGCACCCACTGACCAGGCCTTATCCTTCCCTTTCTGTACATGTCAGGCATCCCTATGGTGGCCCTAGGTACCCCCCTGGACTGGGTGCAGTGTATCTGAAAGGTAGGGCATGTACTGAGGTGTGTAACATGCCCTGGTAGTGAATTACATCCATTTTCGTTTTTCACTGCTGAGAGGCTATCTTGCCCATAGGATAGAATGGGGAAGGCTGTTTACATGCCTATCTTCCCAGAAGGGCAAGATAGAAAATCCAAGTTTGGTATCTCTGTGTTCAGAATTTAATTATACATCTTTTTAGCAAGATGGTTTTTAAATTCACTGTGTGAGAATAGCACTTTTTAGAAAGTAGCTATTCTCCTGTTTAACCTTCCTGTGTGCCTGTGTGCTGGTTGGCTGACTGGTGTCATGTGATGGGCTAGGTGGCTCCAGGAGCCTGGATGAGTCAGCAGCAGGGTGAATAGGGAGATCTGCTTTAGATGGGTGGGAGGAGTAGTCCCTGGGTTTGAATAGGGCTGCCCCTGACAAACACAATGCTGGCTCCACCCCCTGCTGGCCAGGCTGAGGACTCTGCCTCTGCTGGCACAAAGAAGGCTCCACCTCCTGCTGAGCGTCTAACGACCCTGCCCCTCACTCTGAAAGGAACCAGGTGCTCCAGAGCAGAGCACACCCAGGAACCGGTTTGAGCAGGGGAATCCCCCCACTGGAACAAAGAGAGACAAAGACTTGGAGGGGTATAAGAAGAGGACCCCAGACACCTAAAACTTTAGATCACTTTGGAACTAAGAAGAAACCTCTGCCAAGGAGAAAGCTGAAAAGAACTGAAGAGGAGAAGACTGCCTCCTTGCTGTTTTGCTTTGCTGCCAAGGAGAGGGGAAGGACTTTGCTGTGTCCCCTTCTTTTGATTCTGATCTCCAAGGGCCTGAGAAGAGCTGGCTCCCTGTTAAGAAGTCCCAGGAACAAAAGGACTTCACCACCAGCTCCCCTGGAACTCTGCTGAGGGAGTTCTGACCTGCCTTGGAGTGCTTGCCCAGTCTTGGGGCCTCAGGAGGTCGTTTTGCTGTGTTTTGGGAGCTGGGAAGCAGAAGCGTGAAAAGAGTAACTGGTACCCAACGCATCATCCGATTGCGTGTCGCAAGAACGAGAGTGCGTGGAAAATTTCATCGCGGCACCATCGCAACACGCAGGGTCCCCGCATCGCCGAGTGCGTCGAGCATCGTCCCGAAGCGTGAAGATTCCTGACATTGCGAGGGTCGTCGCAGAACCAGTTTGCGAGCCGCACCACTGCCGGTGCGTGGAAGTCTCCAGTCATTGTGTGCATCGACGCAGAGTCCCGTTCCGTGGCGCATCGAGAGTTGCGGCGCCGGAAGTCAACGCTGCGCCGCGCATCGTGCCACATCGAAGCGTGTCGCACCGAACCTGTGCGTGAAGCTTCCCCCTAAGAAACCTACACAACAAAGGCCAAAGTCATCGCATCCTCCCCTTACAGATCGGAGCCGGCGCATCCACCTCTGCTGCGTGAAGCAGGGCTGCTGCAAAGCCTCCCCAGGATCTCAGGAGTATCGCATCGCCTTTGCAAGCTTCCTTGTTATAGCTTTTGGGTACCTTATCGCAACTACAGGTACTGTTGGGCACGAAAGTGTCGCATTTTGTGCATTGAGAGTCACATTGTGCAAGACACTGACTTTTACATCCTGGAGTACTTTCTGCAAACTCTTGAACTATCTTTAAAGTAATTTCAAACAACAAGAGAGAGAGGGTCAAGACACACTCTTAGTCCCCCTAAGTCTATCAGAAGAAAACAACAAAAGAGTGTGATGATAACAGAACTAGTGAGTCTGAATAACAAAAACTATCGTGACACTGCAAGTCAATCTGAAGTGATTAGTGAACCCTCACTAGACATCCGTCACTGTTTTTAAACGTCTAAGCCTCATCCTAATTAAATTGATTGGTGGATGAGTCTTCACTGATTTTCATGAACTTTTTAGTCTTTCTTTGTTGCTCCGCCCTAACATAGCGTCGTAGCACACTGGTGGTACACAAGGTACCTCCAGCAGAACCCCATGATGAAGCATGTCATCAACTATGTTGATGAGTGAGGGTTCACTAATCACTTCAGATTGACTTGCAGTGTCACGATAGTTTTTGTTATTCAGACTCACTAGTTCTGTTATCATCACACTCTTTTGTTGTTTTCTTCTATCTTTAAAGTAACCTTTTTGAATTATATGTTGGTTTGTCTCTAGTATTTGGTCTTGTGAAGTTTTTAGTAAAGATACCTTATTTTTCTAAAACTGGTGTGGAGTAAATCTGTGGTGTTTTCACTGTGTTACTGTGAGTGTTGGTACAAATACTTTACACATTGCCTTTGATAGCCTAGACTGCTCAGGCCAAGCTACCTAGAGGGTGAGCAGGGGTTATCTTAACAGTGTACCCCCCTTTCCCTGACTAGAAGCAAGGGTCCCTACTTGGACAGTGGTACCTACCCTGCCAACTAGAGACCCCCAGATCTAACAGACTGGAATCGATTTGTTTAAAATAGCAGGCAGGAATGTGAACAGGGAGCATGGAAAGACTATAAATCAAAATAGGAGTAATCATCATCTTGATTGAATCCAACCGACCCCACCATGAAAGAAAGAGAGGATTCCAAGAGGAAAGTAATTTGTCAATCCGAGACAGGATTGCAGACATATTTAATTTAATAGATGAGGCGATAGAATTGGAGAACCATATACCTAGATATTTGATTTTGGAGCTATTCCATGCAAACCCAGTGGAAGAAAAGGAATGAGGAAGACAAAATTCAGTGAGGGGAAGAATTTCTGTTTTGTCAGAATTAATTCTATAACCAGAAACAAGGGAAAAAGAAGCAAATTCTTGTAATAAGGGAGGAATGGATTTGTCAGGATCGGAAATAAAGAGTAGGATGTCATCTGTGTAAGCCAGAGCTTTCCAAACTATGTGTCCCGACACAGTACTGTGTCGCCTGCCATGTGTGGGTGTGTCGCGCTTTTCTGCGGGCCGATTAATGCTCTAGTATTGTAATCTGCAAGTACGTCGTAAATCCTAAATGTGTAATTACATAAAAAACAGTATGCTCTAGTGATGTGTCTAAATTACACACTATTTTCCGTGGTGTGGTTTTATTTGCATCTCGCACACAATATCGTTCAATAAAAGCACTGGTGAATTCATTTTATTATGTTATTAAGCAGGACTGTCTGCGCATGTCCGTGACGCACTACTCTAAGGCAGGAGAGGAGCGTGTGCGTGCGGCCTAGTTCCCTTTGCCGCGCGCGTTTAACATTAAATGCGCAGTAAGTCCACGGAGCCGCCTCTGCATCCCAGGCGCTCGGTACGGCGCACTTTTAATAGGTGAGGCAGCCCGGAG
Organism: Triturus cristatus; assembly: GCF_964204655.1. Lineage (NCBI taxonomy): Eukaryota > Metazoa > Chordata > Amphibia > Caudata > Salamandridae > Triturus > Triturus cristatus. The sequence goes on from NC_140591.1 coordinate 1,444,639,580, forward strand.
ACGAGGAGCACTGCCCGGAGGTAAAGTCTGTTCAGAAGTGTTTAAATGACATGCGGGAAGGTAGTTTCACCAACTTCAGACTGCCGAGTGTGTGGTGCCAAAAGCTTGAAGCAACACCCGTGGAACTTTGAAAAATGCCCGTAGTTATGCATACCTGGGCATTCATCACACTGCAGCATTTTCATTTTAAATGCATGTATATGAAGACGAACAGAGGAGAAAATACTGTTTATTTTATTCAGTCCGTGACACACCAGATGGCAACACTGAACCATGACACATGTTATTATACATTTTATATATCACATGATTCATTTAAAGATAGCTTGAAAATGTGCTTTTTAAATAGGGAATGAATGAATGAATGAATGAAAGGAGACTTGTAAACGCGCAACTTAGCCCGAAGGCATCAAGGCGCCTAACCAAAGACACTACAAAAAGTAGGGCAGATCATGTCTAAGCGTAGGCCTTGGCGAAAAGCCATGTCTTAAGAGCCTTCCTAAAAGCAAGTGCTGAGGGAAGAGATTTTATCTCTAAGGGCAAGTTGTTCCAGAGCCTTGGAGCAAGAGTAGAAAAGGCTCTACCTCCCCAGTTAGCCTTACGTATCCTGGGAACTTGGAGCAAGAACTTCTTGGACGACCGGAGAGTTCTAGAGGGTGTATAAGGGACCAACAGGTCCCTCACACCTCCGGACCGATTAGTGGCCAGGGCTCTATAAATCAAGGTCAGGGACTTGAAGGAAATCCTGGCCTCCATTGGGAGCCAGTGTAGAGTCCTTCTTGCCATGTGAGCTGAGGCCCGTTTGGGCAGGTCCAAAACCAGTCTAGCGGCGGCATTCTGGACCATTTGGAGACGGGTTACCAGACCCTTGTTAATGCCTAGATAAAGAGCATTACAGTAATCGAGTCTGGAACCAATCAATGCCAGGACTATGTGTTTCCTGGCCTGGAAGGACAGGTAGTGCCTGATCCTTCGTAAGATGTTTATAAGGCCCCAGCAGGTTGAGATGGTTCTCTTTACCTGCTGATCCATCCTCAAAAGGGGATCGATCAGGACACCCAAGTTTATAGCCAGAGTAGTCGGTGAAGGGCACACCCCCATAGTGGAAGGCCACCAATCAGCCGACCAAAAATCCTCCTTTCCCCCGAACACCAGAATCTCTGTCTTTTCTCCATTGAGCTTCAATGAATTACAGACCATCCATTGAGCGACCGCCTTCATACAGTTTTTAAATTTAGAGGCGGCCAAGATAGCGGGTTGGGTAAAAGACAGCAGAATCTGTGTATCGTCGGCATAAGAGATTACCTCCATCCCAAAAGATCTAATAAGCCTGGCAAGTGGGGTGACATAGATGTTGAAAAGGGTCGGACTTAATGCCGACCCCTGAGGAACCCCACAGTGCACAGGAAGGGATGGAGATAAAAACTCCCCCAGCTTTACTCTCTGTTCCCTCTGGTTCAGGAAGGATGCCAGCAAACTAAGAGCCGTTCCTTCCACCCCTATCTCTCTCAGCCTTGATGTTAGAACAGAGGGAGACAGGGTATCGAACGCAGCCGAAAGATCCAAAAGGATGAGGAGAGTGGTCAGTCCCTTGTCAACCCTGGTGCGGATGGTATCAAGCACGATGGTAAGGGCAGATTCGGTGCTGTGTTCTCTCCTAAATCCGTGCTGCGAGTGATCTAGCCTGTCATGGGTTTCCAGAAAGTCGACAAGATGCTTATTTAGATGAATTTCCAGCATCTTGGCGGGAGCTGGGAGCAACGAAATAGGGCGAAAGTTTTTAAGCACCCCCGGGTCCAGTGTGGATTTCTTTAAAAGAGGTTTGACCACCGCTTTCTTCCACTGTGGGGGAAAGGACCCTTCCTTCATTGCCCCGTTCATCACACCCAATAGGGGTGGGAGGAGACAGTCCTTGCACTGTTTAAGGAGTTTAAGAGGGCAGGGGTCTAAGGGGGACCCTGACCTAACCTTGGCCAAGAGAGCTTCCAGTTCCAGTAGGGAAAGGGAAGGAAAACTAGACAGACTCCCGTGGGACACCTCCTCAGATAAAGGCGACAGGGTGATGGAAAAAACTGTGGATATAGATAGGGCCGCCTTTTGTAGCTCCAGTGCTGAATGAATATCTACAATCTTGGTGTTAAAGAATTGTGCAATATCATTACATAGCTGTTGAGAGCTAACCACAGGATCTGGCATCTTTAAAGAGATGAGCGTGTCCACGATTTTGAAGAGGTCTTTGGGTGAGGAAAGGGAAGCAGTGAGAGAGGTAAAATATTCCTGCTTGGTTCTAATTACCTCCTTCTTATAGGTCTTCAAAAGAATTTTATGTTTGTCCCTCTCGCACAAGGCTCCACTAGACCGCCAACGACGTTCCTGTCTCCGTAATCCCTGCCTAAGCAGTCTGAGTGATTCGGAGAACCATGGTGCCGAGGGGGTTCTTCTGGCAGAGTAACACAGGGTGGCCGGTGCAAGTTCATCCAAAGCTGATATAACACCCTTCTCCAGCCTCTCCACTGCCACAGCTACGTCCTCCCCAGGAGTGATCAACAGCCCTGTAAGTTTAGGGGCGAGAAGGTTATTAGTCAGGGTCTTTAAATTACGTCTCCGTTCAAATTTGCTAGGCTTGTTGCCCCTGTTACTTGACAAGAAGGTCGTTAAGACCAGGGGAATGGCATAATGGTCTGACCATGAGAGGGGCAGAGGTGATTCAGCGACCAACCGAGTGTCGTTGGAAAATACCCCGTCAAGCGTGTGGCCCGCCGAGTGGGTGGGTCCTCTGACTAACTGTGTCAGCCCACACCCAGAGAAGGTGTCCAAAAGAGATTGGGTTTCAGACGAGTCCGCCTTCTCCAAATGGAAGTTTACATCCCCCAAGACAGTGAAATGGTCACAGCCAAAGTGTGACTCTAAGATCTTAAGCATTTGACTACAAAAGTCAGTTTTAGTCCCGGGGGGTCTGTAAATGAGAAGGCCCTTAAACGGCACTCCGTAAGCATCGTTGATAGAGAATTGGAGAGCCTGAAAGGACTCCTGAAAATCGTCTAGCGGAATAATATGGCAGGACATATGGTCCCTATGTAGGATACCAATCCCTCCCCCCATCCGCCCAACTCTATCCAATCTCACTAAGTTATAGCCATCCGGGACAGCCTCCACTAGATCAGGACCTGAGGAATCCCTAGCCCAGGTTTCAGTTATAAAGACCCAGTCCGGGCCCCTAGATAATACGAAATCCTTAAAGGCTAAGTTATTTTTAATCAGGGACCTCGCATTAACAAGGAAGCCCGTGTTGCTCCTTACCTTAAAATCCAAATTAGGGAAACGTTTACTGAAAATCTCATGTGAAATACTGCACTACGTATGCCCTTTGGTTGCCTACACCAAAAAGAAGAGAACAAGATTTAAGTTTTTAAGTTAAAGGTGTAGATTAGAATTAAAAAAATATATAGCTTTGCGTTATGGGAGCTATTGTTTATGAGGCTGTCTTCAAGGTGCAGATAATCATTTTGAGGTTGCGTTTTAAACTTTCATGAATAGATTGTTAATTTTGAAAAAGTACAAAGGTTAGGTAGGGCCAGTAGAAATATACAAGTATGTGGCTGCAGTGTAGAGCAATGAGGTACGGTCCTACCTTCATTATGCCCTTGTGTCCTAATACGCCTGTACAAAGCCAACCCTTAACTCCCATTCCAGTTACTACTAGAAAAACTTGAAAGTAGATGCGTTTGACAGATTTATTGATTTTTTGGGGGGGGTTCTAATCACAAAAGTTCCATAACCATGCATTTTCAGCCTAAAACTCAAGCAATGGTTAGCCTTTTAAACGCCCAAAGCTCGTACATTTTTGGGCACTCTCAAACTCCAATCAAAAACTCTCTCACCCTGGAAATGATCAGAAACTTACGTCAGCCAAAAAATGAGGTAATTTGATAGGGGTACACGACAGGCCTTTCTCCTCAGGAGATGAAATATAACTCAGCACCCATACACTGACCTACTTTTACAGATGCTCATTTACTACTTTCTTTTTTAATTGGTTCATATATTTATAATTGTGTACTGTAAAAGGTTGAATGATGGTGTGACTGAGTTCTTGGAGTGACACTGCATACAGGTAAATGCTTTGTTTGTCCGTGCATGAGGGCCAATGTGTTGTGATATGATGGTGGATGTCAGATGTTGTTTATGAACATGTACCATTGCAGGTGTCTGATGCAGGATAAGTGTGTTGGTGTATAATGGTGCATGTGTGGCCATTTGATGCTGGGGTAGGGATGTATGTTGGTGGGTGTGGGCACATGAAATTAGCCATGTGTTTGTCCGATAAGTAGTGTGTAGGCATATACCGGTGACTATGCCGATGTGTAATGGTGGTTGGGCAGTCCTATATGATGATGTGTGGATGGTCGTTTTATGGGGGATGTGTTATCTTTTAATGGTGGGCTTGTCAACATATATGGCTGACTGTGAGGACATTTAAGAGATGTTGGAGGTGTTGGCATATAAAGTAGTTAATGTTTTACACTGTGTCAAATGTTACATTACGCTGATGGTGAGAAGACTGGGTGCCAGGCATGACAGTTAAGGATCAATTAGTATGGTTTGGTTGGGCCCATGAGGTAAAGGTAGCACAATTCCTCATTAATGTTACGCCTTGTTAATTTTTATGGCAAAGGCACTGTTAATATATTAGTCAGCCTTAACACCCATTCAACTTTAGTGTTTTTGAGGAATTTACAGGAGTTTTGTTTTGATGTGGTATGTGTGGAAGTATGGTGGTTTGTGGAGTATGAGCGTTGGTTGTGTTGATACATGGTGTTCTTTGTGGGGCTGTATGAAGGGGTGTTGGCGTAACCTTACACCCAGTTTTGCCAGTCACTGTCTTTGTTAGAACAGATTCACAATTGCTTGATTAACCTTCCTGCTTTCTCAAATTTGCTTGAAAAGGCACCATTTGCCCACTATTTTTTCTAAATTTTCTCGGGGTGAGAACCCCCGAACCCCTCTTAGGTAGTTCGGGCTCACTCGCTGCGCTCGCGTTACCGTGTCACAAGATGAAGATTGTCTAAAAGGTGTGTCACCAACATGAAAAGTTTGGAAAGCTCTGGTGTAAGCAGACAGTTTTAACTGTTGCTCACCGTACGAAAAACCAGAGATGGAAGCATTGTTGTGGATTGAGGAAAGGAAAGGTTCAAGAGCAAGAACAAAAAGAAGAGGGGATAGAGGACATCCCTGACGGACCCCACGTTGGAGGTGAAAATAAGATGAGATACGACCGTTAACTAATACTGAAGCTCTGGGGGCTGAGTATAACAAAGATATAAGAGAAATAAATTTGGGACCAAAGCCATGCCATTTCAAGGATGCAAATAAAAATGACCAATCCACTCTATCAAATGCTTTTTCAGCATCAACAGATATGGCCGCTAAAGATGTGGAGAGAGAGGGGACTTTGTTTAAAACATTAAGAAAAAGACGAGAATTATCAGAGGTCAACCTGCTTTTGAGAAAACCACATTGCTCTTTGCCAACTAAATGAGGTAAAAGAGGATCTAAACGTAAAGCAAGTGTCTTGGCAAAAAGTTTGTAATCAACATGAACCAGAGAAATCGGTCTATAATTTTTGCAAAACATAGGATCTCGTCCTTCTTTATGAATCAGGCAAATTGTGGCTTCTTGAAAAGTACCTTCTGTTTAACCAGAGAGAAAAAAGGAATGAAAAAGGTTTCAAAGCTTAGGAAGGAGTAAGTTAGAAAAATGTAGGTAAAATTCAACTGAAAAGCCATCAGGGCCAGGTGTTTTCCCTTTCTTTAGAACAGACAAAGCAGAGGAGAGTTCATTAAGGATGAGGTCAACCTCAAGACCAGAAAGATTAAGATGAGACTAGGATAAGGATGGTAATTTATCAAGAAAACATTGAATGAGAGAACTAGAGGGAGGGGACTCCGGGGTGTATAAATCTTCATAGAACAGTTTAAATTCATTAAGGATGTCTTGATCCTTATGAAGAAGAGTGCCATTCGCAGAATAAACACAGTCAATCAATGTACGATCTTTACGGGATTTAAGGTAATTTGCTAGAAGTTTTCCAACTTTCTTATGACCACCATAATAGCGAGCGCTACTACGGAGAAGTATGGAAGACACATTGTCAGTCGAAGTTTTGTTGAATGCCAATTTAGCGCGAATCAGGGCTGGAAGAACTGTGTTATAAGATGAGGTATAACATTTATTTTCTAAAGTTTTGATGTGGGCCAGGGTAACTTTATGTTGCTGGAGAAAACGTTTCTTCTTTCTTGAGACAAAGTCCATAATGAAACCTCTTGCAGTAGCTTTAAAGGAGTCCCAAATTATGTAAGGGGTGGAAGTAGAAACGTTATTAATGTAAAAAAATTCATTAGCAAGGGTGGTGAAAGAAGAGGAGAAAAGAGGGTCAAGAAGAAGAGAGTTGTTGAAACGCCAACGGGAGGACCTGGGATGTGGTGGAAGTAGATCAAGGTCAGTTATGATTGGGGAATGATCAGAAATAACGATAGGTTCAATAGAAGAGGATAATACGTTTTGAGATAAAGATTGAGAAAGAAAGATATAGTCTAAACAAGAGAGAGAATTGTGAGGAGGAGAGAAGAAAGAGAAGTCAAGGGAATCAGGGTGAGTGATCCTCCAAGAGTCAACAAGATGTGTTTGGGAGATAGTATCCAAAAATTGTTTATGAGTTCTATGGGGTGTAAAGCGTGTTTGTGATTGGCGATCAAGAAAGGGGTCAACAACTTGGTTACAGTCACCTCCTAAAATGAAATTTTCATCTCTAAATTGAATACATTTTTGTGTGATCATAGGCCAAAAGGAGCAATCAGGATGAGTGGGACCATAAACATTAAAAACAGTCAAAGAGATTATTAATGAAAAGCTTAGCTAACAGCCATCTACCTTCTGTATCATTTTCTTGCGATATAATTTTACAATTTAGTTTCTTTATGACATAGAATTATTACACCATTTTTCTTATTAGAAGTGGGAGAGACTAAAACTGATCCTACCCAGCTTCTCTTCAATTTCAAAGCCTCAGTTTCTGTTAGATGGGTCTCTTGCAGGAAAAACAGGTCAGGGTTATAAGAGGCAAGATGTGATAGAATTCTCTGTCTCTTAATAGGGTTAATGAAACCTTTCACATTCCAAGAAATAACTCTGAATGTAAAACCATCAAAAATACATAAAAAACGACAACAATAAAAACAAAACGTACAATATTAACAGAGATGCAATAAATACTGTAATCAAACTTACAATCCAAATACAAGTACACCATTAGAGAAAAGGAGGGAAAGGGAAGGAAAAAGGAAGAAGGGAAAGAAGGACCAAAAAAGGAGAGGATTGAAAAAAGAGGCAATAAGAGAAGACAGTACATGGCAACCACCAATGAGGTAAAGGAATGTAGATTGAGAAAAATAGAGCGGATGACGACTGTGATACGTACCTTTTAGGGGAAGACAAAAGAAGACGTGCGGGGAGTGGCGACACGAGGAAGACGGCACAACTAACCGGGGAGGTAGCGTCACAGCGGGGAACATATTCGATAAACAGGAAACAGAGAGAAATGCGTTAGAGGATATGAACATTTTATACCTATAGCAAATAGAAGAATATATAAGAAGTACGGAAAACAATATAAGACAAACATAGTGCTACGATAAAAAACAATAAGTAAAACCAAGCAAGAGTAAATTCAAAATAGAGGAGAAAAAAGTCAAGGTCTGGCGGTTGAAGAAGAGAGAGGGCCAGAGACATCCATCGACGATGTGGAATGCGACTGGATGAATTTTCTCAGCTCTGCCGGATCCTCAAAAGTGGAGGTTTTATTTTGGTAAGTAACCTTGAATAAACATGGGTGAAAAAGTCCATAACGAGCTCCAAGTGTGTGTAAGGGAGGTTGAAGATCCAAAAATTCTTTCCGCCTTTTAGCAGTCGCAGAGGAAACATCCTGAGATAAAAATAACTTAGCGCCTGACCAGACAAGCTGTTTTTTGTGTTTAGCTGCATTTAAAACCAGTAGCAAGTCTGTAAATTTCAAAAACAGAAAAATAACACCTCGTGGCTTGTAAGGAGCAGCTGAAGAAGACAAACGAGGACCCAACCTGTGTGCTCTCTGTATATTCAGATTTGTAGATGCAGGTAGGTCCAGAAGCTTTATGAGAAAATTGTTGAAGAAGGGAACTGGATCATCACCTTCTAAATTTTCTGGAAGACCATATAAGCGTAGATTGTTGCGCCTATTTCTGTTTTCCAAGTCCTCTGCTGATTTCTTTAGCCAAAGGACCTCCTTCTCAAGGACAATTAATTTTGTAGAAACAGTTTGAAGTTCATCAACTTGCTGTTCCACTGTGGAAATACGAGAGTCCATAGAAGCCCACTTAGTGTCCATAGTTTTTAAGCGTGAATTAATCTCCTCGATAAAGGGGCGCAAAGCGTGAATTTCCTCAAAGATAGTGTCAAGAGAAATCAGAGAAGCAGGCTTTGGTGGAGAAGGAGGGTCCTGTTTGAGGCGTTTATTAGCGGCAGATGAAATTTGTGTTTTAATTGATGCTGGTGACGAAGTTGACTTTGAAGAATTGGATTGCGCCATAGTGATAGTTTTCCTAAATACAGGAGCAGAGGGAAAAGATACTGACACTGGAGACTGAGGTGTGGATCTCTTCTCTGTAAGTAATAGTTTCTTGCTCCTGCCCATAGGGTAGAGTAGGAAAAACTACGTGCGAGAAAAAAAATAACACCAGTGAAGAAGTAAAATGACTCACAGTGCGTGAGGTAAGCTTCACAAATGGAAGCACAAACAGTTCAAAACTACAGCTGTGATGTTATTAAAGTTAAAAATATGACTGGTCAGGCATAGAATGGCAGAAAAAATAAGAAATATCATCAAAAATCAGGAAAGCAGCATAGTAATTGAGGTGTAATGCCAGGAAATCCTCACAGAGAAAAACAAAATGGCGGCTGCAGAGGAGATAGAACAATAAAGAGAGGTTTTACCTCAAAAACAAAGAAGTCACCCATTTCAGGCATATGAGGGTGATCAGGAGCAGTTCCGATGCCTAAAACTCTCAGTTTTGATGTGTAGAGAGAGTTTTTTGCCGCAAATTTTACTGCGACATTTCCGCCGCGACACGAAGCTCCGGAGCTAGGCGGCCATCTTGTTTGGTGCCGCGCGCGCTTCCCGATTCTTGTGTTTTTTTAATTCATTGATTTTGCTTCAGAGATTTTGATTCTGACCCTGTGCCTATGCATATGGCCATGTCTGAACTGGGGTGGTGGAGTGAGCTAAAGAATGATGATGGATTAAACACAGATCAGTTGACTAGGGGTGAGTGTTTGATTTGCTCAAACGCTCCGTCCATCATCTCCTTTGGTATCGCTTTTTTCGCCCTAAGTTGGCAGGGTATGCCCAGACGTGGGTTCCTTGCTCAGGTGATTTTGAGGCCTAAGCTGGAGTTTTACCAGCAGGTGAACCGTACAGTTTCCACCTGTTTTTGCATCATTAGGATCCTTCATAATGTCTTCTCATTTGCTCAAATATCAGCACGTAAACAAGTGGTTTTGGCACACATATCCTCCAAGCTTGACAATTGTAATACGCTCTACTTTGGTATCAACAAGTCGGTCTTGAACAAATTGCAAACAGTACAAAACTCAGTAGCAAGACTAATTCTAGACCTTCCTAAATACCTGTCAGTATCAGCAGAAATAATTAAGGTGCACTGGTTACCAGTACAAAAGCGCATTATATTCAAAGCGTTGTGTGTTGCTTAGAAGGCTCTACATGAATTGGGCCCAGGAGCAATGAGATCTATGTTCCAGTGGTATGTCCCCACCAGACATCTGCGCTCAGCAAATTGAAACTTGGGAGCTATCCCCAAATTCCAGAAGGCTAGATGGGGAGGGAGTGCCTTCTCAGTTGATACAGCAAGCTAAGGAACTCCCTTCCTCAGCAGTTCTCTAGCTTGGAGACCATACTTCTTTTAGAAAAGCACTGAAAACTTAGCTCTTCACTCGGTAATCCTACAGATACAGATCAGAGAGTCATTCTTTCCCTTTCATAACCGAACTACCTAGCCTTTAGTGCCTTGACATCTTTGGGTAAGTGCAGTGTCGGCTTTAGGGCAGTGCGACTTGTGCGGTCGCACTGGGAGCTTACGTGTAGGCGGGCGCTGTGACATTAGGGGGGCACTGTGTTTAGCAATATCTTATGATAGGAGAGAAGAGGGGCCCTTTTGCAGGTGGTAGGGAGAGAATCTGAGGAGGCGGTCATGGGGGTGCCAAAAGAGATTGCCGCACCGGGTGCCACCAGCCCTAAAGCCTGCCTTGGTTAAGTGTGCCTGCTGATAATTCTCATTTAATTTCATAAGATTCTATTTCATTCCAACTCAATAATCAAGTTACTTACTTCTTTTGTACGGGAAACGTCCATTACAAATCAGGCATTACACCATAATGCCTTTATAACGCATCCTTTACAATGCAGGTGTCAAAATTAAAAACAAATCAGTCAAAGATAAAAACATACCTCCATAACTCACCTTACAATGCATTGTAATGGTATGCGTTGTAATGGCATGTGTTGTAATGGCACATGTGTTGTAATAGCATGCATTGTAATGGTAGTTTTAATATATCTCTCTGAACATGCGTTGTAATGGCTTGCGTTGTAGAAACATACGTTGTAATAGTATTTGCGGTGTAAAAACTGTGATGTAAAAGTATGCGTTGAAATGGTTTGCGTTGTAACGTCATATACTTCTTTTGTACACTTGACTCGGGCAAGGTAGCAATAGCAAATAGAGATGTCTTACCCCGAGGTGTGTTAGAGGGTTAGAAACTCATATAGAGCATAACATAGTATTGTCATATCTATTACTCTTCTAGGGACTAGGGGCTTATTTTAGAGGGCAATGTGGAATGAAACCTTCAAAATAACTCCATGACTCACTGTCCACACCGTATACATGCTATGCTTCCCTCTACGCCCACCTTAACCCTCCGTGGCCCAGCCCTGCTGGCATCAATGTGGCCCTCGGCCACACTCCAGGCCATATCTTTTAGCCCCTGGGAAAATGTTTGTGAGTACCCATGCTATAGATGGAGTAACATTATAGTCTTTTGCAGTGCACTCCCCAAACTGATGTATTTGAAGGTACTTTCATGAGATGATGAAGGAAAAGAAGGCACTGTCGAAAAAGTAATTGCCTAAGATCACACAATATAGTCATGTGGAAGCAGGGATTGATGCAATTTCTTTTGCAATTCAGCCACTACATGGTTATTGCATTATATTTCCTGTTTTATATTAAAGTTTAAGGCTTTGTGTTTCATTCTTTCAGTTACTGAATCAGTACAATGTTTAAACACATCCAAGCAATGCATGGTTCTTAAGGATTGGTGGTAGTAGTGTAGTGGTGTTTAGGAAGGGTGATGTTTTAATCTGGAAGCTAAAATGAAAACCAGATTGCCCATTTTTGGTAAGTGCATTGTGACCATTAGTGCACATTGCTTAAACTCTTTATTCATTGTCATTGGTTCTTGAATAAATCCATCCACCCACTCCTCACCATCCAACTATCCATTCATTGAGCAATGCAACCTGTCTCCATTTGGCATCCAGCCATTAAGTCAAGGTTCGATAATGAATAATGTGTTGCAAAACACACCATATTTGCAGTTTTTAAAAGGTAATTGTTGGTGGGAGAACTTCCCCACTGCAAATGCGAGTGCAGTGGTCAGTGTTGCTTGCTGCGCTCTCGACATGCAGTTTGGGGACTGGTCTGACAAAATTTTCAAGGGCTGTTTTTGGTTCCTAGTCTGGCTTTGGTTTCAATGCATATGTCTCATATTTACATTGTGAAATAATAGTAAAATCCAAAATCAACACCATGCAGTGACCACGTAGTGCCCTCAATCTCCTTAACTCCTCATCATGAAACAAGACTTCACTAGGAGACAGATGAGGTAAGAGAAAAGTTAACTTAATTTATGGTCAACATTTTACTGGGATTGTGGTAGACCTGGCACCATTGGTGTGGGTCTCCCTTCCATTTGTTGCTGTTGCCTCCTGTGTGTGTTGGACTCCGTGTTGCTGGTCTAGATGCTTTGGGCACTGCTGTTCAGTGCAAAAGTGCAAGTGCTCCCTTTGTAAATTATTGTTATGGATTAGTGATTCCATGATTGGCATATTTTATTTACTTGTCAGACCCTAGTATAGTGCACTGTGTGTGCCCAGGATCTTTTAATCAAATGCTGCTAGTGGGCTACAGCACTGATTGTGCCACCCACAGAAGCAACCTGTAAAATGTAACTCTGGCCTGCCATTGCAGAGTCTATGTGCAGACTGGGACTGCCATGTCGACTTGGCAAGTGCACACACTTGCCAGTCCCTGAACTAACCCCTAAGGTAGGCCCAATGTACCCCTCTGGGCAGGGTGCATTGTATGTGAAAGGTAGGACATGCGCCAATGTGTCTGGCATGTCCTGATAGTGAACTACTGCCAATTTCGCTTTTCACTATCGCAAGGCTAAATGTTCCCATACGACAGAATGGGGAGTTTGTTTATAACATCTTATAAATATACCTGGCCCAAGTAACCAGGTAGAAAAATAAAGTTTAGTATGCCTGAACTCAGAATGTTAAAATGCATCCTTTAGTTAGGGTGATTTTTACATTCTGTGTTTGAAAATACCACTTTTAGAAAGTAGGTATTTTCTTGCCTAACCATCCAGTGTGCCTCTGCTAGGTTTGTATATTGCATGTCTGGCTTTTGGATGACAGGGGCTGGAGAGGGGCTATGGCTCCAGAAGTCTGATGAGTCAAGGCTGGGCCGAATGGACCTGGGCTGCATTTAGAGTAGGGGGGGACATTTCCTTTTCACCTGAATGGGCCTGGCCTGCCTTCAACAATGCTGTCGCCACCTCCTGCCAGGAAGCTGCACCAGTGAGGACAGAACTGCTTTTGGCCAGGTACAGACACTCTCTGCCTTCAGAGAACAAAGGAATTGTGTATATAAAAAGTGGGTCCCAGACCCCAGACTTTTAGATCACTTCTGGGAAATCAAGAGGAACCTTTGCCAAGGAGAAGAGCTGGATAAGCTGAGGAGGAATACTGCCCCTGTCCTGTTTGCTGTCTGGGATTGGCCTGCAGTTGCTGCTTGCTGCCAAGGAAAGGAGAAAAGGACTTTGCTGTTTGCTTTGTCATCTTGAGGAAGATCTCCAAGGGTTTGAAACTGAGCTTGCCTCCTGTTATGAAGTCTCAGGGACACAAAGACTTCATCCCTTCCGTCTCTCTGCATCTGGAGCTGCTGTTTCAGCTGCTACAGAAGGAAATTGCAACACCGACGCCGGCGAACCGACATCTCACCTCCCCTGTGCTGCAGTAAGGCACAGAGGCATCACCTCCCCTGGGGTCGTAAGGAACCGACGCTGCAGGCGCCAACGAAACATCACCTCCCCGACGCTGTGCACCGTCTTTGCTTTCATCAATTCCAAGGTAGTGTTTCTTTGTGGGCCTGCTTGACGCAGTGCACCTCGCGGTTGGTGCCGTTCTTTGGGATTTTCATCTGTCACAGCGTCGTAATACCTCTAGGTGGAGTTATTTGTTGCTACAAGCTTTATTTGAGTGAATAACCTATTTTTGAGGATATCTTGATACCTGTATTGTGAATTTTTGTGGTTTGGTCTTGTTTTGGTTTAGATAAAGATTATTTATTTTTCTAAACTAGTTTGGTGTCCCTATGTAGTGTTTTCACTGTATTAGCATATGTATTCAGAAATGCTTTACACACTGCCTCTGAGATAAGTCTGTCTGCTCGTGCCAAGCTTCCAAGGGGGGTGAGCAGGGGTTATTTTAGGATTTTCGGAGTTTATCACCCTTACCCTGACTAGAAGCAAGGGCGCCGATTTGGACAAAGGTACCTACCTCTGCCAACTAGAGACCACCATTTCTAAAAGATTGCAACTACAATGTTGTCTCATGATAATAAACGTTGCAGACTGGTAGTAATGAGATGAGAACTAATGTTATCTGATTGCACATTGTTGGCCAGATCCTGAAACATTTTTGACTGGAGCAATTTCAGTGCACATCACAACCGCAATAAAATGTCACACAGCAAATGCGCAGAAATATTCTTGGCACATATTACCACATCCAGTATTATAATATGGCAGTAAATGCTGTTTGGAGAAAGCATTGCCTTAATAAATCACCAAGGACATCAAATAGCATCAGTCAAAAATGTTTTGTGATCCGACCCAAAGACTTAACAGATCGCTACCAGTGCTCGCTTCATTTGATATTCTTTGTGCTTTATCCACTAGTCTTTGCTATTTCGACAGATTGTAGAGACTTACATGCCTTTCAATCTGCCTGATATTTTATAGTGCTTCTAAGGTATTCATTGTTACAGTAGAATGGAATGCAGAGTGAAAAAATATAGCATTCCATTGAAGATTTGGTAAGGAGTTGTTTACTTAATTAAAAAATGGTGGTACCAAGCACACATTATAAAGCATAATAAATAGGTACTTTATAGCAAGCATTTCTCACTTTTGAGAACCAATTTTAAATGATTTTGATGCAAGAAACAGTAATGACATATATTGACCAGTTCCACATTTCAACATTGCATTCATTAAACAGAGATACATACTGAAGAAGTTGCAACATCAGGGCCATGATATTCCCACCACCTGCCCCAAATCTTTTCATGCTTCTGGGGGAATCCCAGGCCTCATAAATTGGTCTTTTCGGGTTGTGCATCAATCAACACTACTCTTCCAGTCCACCAATGAAAGGGGATCCGGAGAGTTACATTTATAGGTAGTGTTGTGGTTGGCCACCATAGTTGCCACCCCAATGAAGATCCTCTCCATTGTCTGTCCCCCCACCTCCTCTAACAAGCCCACAAGGCAACTCGGGGTGAGGTCAAACCGATGCCCCAGAACCCTATGAAGCTCCTCATTTACTCCCTCTCAAAAGGGGGTCAGTCTGGGTAGGCCCAGGTCATATGGAAGAAGTCAGCGCCTGCCAGGGAACAGCATGCACAGTGGCCTCATGCAGTACTGCCTGCTCGGTGCAATCGTTTTCATACATGGCTAAGCGCTTGAAGCAATTTACACACCATCAAAACATCATTAGCAGTCTTCCTTTCTTTCTCAATATTTGTTGCTTGAAATAGCTTCTGAAAATCCCTTATCAAGTGTTAAGAAGCTACACTCCCAGTTTAATAGATTAAAAAGATAACAGCTAATTTAACTATATATTAAAAAGATAAAAGCTAATTTAACTATATCCGATGCCCAGAATAAGGGCCCAGATTTACTAATATTTAATGAAAATGGACGCAAATGGAGAAAGAAAAAAGTGCTAAGGTATGTGGTAAGAGATGATGCTTTTGTTCTCTTCCACAGTGCAGGTACGCCTTTGCTGCCATGCACCAATGCCCACTCTCTTGCACTATCAATGGTATATGCATTCTTTAAAGCATTGGTACTGGAAGGGGATCCTTCCGGTACAAAACATATCCTTGAACACTTTTGTGACTTTGTATGTGTGCTGTAGAATGCAGCACACATGCAAAGTTGGAAAACTATGAGACTGAAAACATTTCACCTCATTACACCTGCCTCAAGGAAGCGTAAGATTTTGGTGTAAATCAGGGTAAATAGTGATTTCTATCAAAACCTGTTGGTGGTTGCATCAGGGCGCCCATTTACCACCCATGGAATGCCCTGTTGATGCAAAGTAGCACAAAGAATTGCATAGCGCCTCTTTTTGTTACTTTGGGATTCTTTCCAATGCAAATCCTGATTTGCATTGCATAGTAATTCCCACCCTAACACTTTGCTCTGGGTTTGAGTCACAGAAATGAAGGAAAGCTTGTTCAAAGCGTTAGTAGATCTGAGGCAAAGCGTAACTCTTTTGTTTGACCACAAGTGTAAATATCATTAATCCTGGATTAACATTAAATTTGAGGGAACCAGATCACATTTTATTGACCACCACGTTCGATTATCAAATTCTTCCACATAAAACTAGAGTAATTTAAAATCTGAGTCACCTGGAAAAAAATCTTTGAAATCAGTCATTTTGTAACAGGCATGAGGTTGTATTACAGAAATGTTGCACAACTGCAAAACGAGAAAATCCAGTCTGCTTCATTACAGTAAGAGTTTTGAACCTGTGCCAGAGTGAATGGAAGTCCTTATGAAGTCATCGCTAAACTGCTAAACACCTTTAAGGTGTTAAACTGTTGTAACTCATTTTATGTTTGTAAGAGGGATTTTATCTTACTTCATAATTAATTTTTTAAAAGACAATTGAGAACACTGATTCCGTTGACTGTTGATACACTTTAAAAAAACAAACACAACGGTTTTGCTACATTTAATTATGATCCTTGGCAAAATAGCGTGGAGTATTTTAGCACCACGTGTCGCCCTAGTTCAATTGAGGTCTGCTTCATTCCTGATCTCACAGCAGTATAAATGGTGCAAATGAATTTGCACTGCATTCCTTTGCGCTGCTTGATATTGCTCTTTTGGGTTAGCAGCACTTTTGATATGGTTTACTAGACTAGAACCTATACAAGATGTGGATTTCACATGTCACAGGACAGGATATTGAAGTGGCTCCTATCAAAGGGAATATACATCAATTTGTTGGTACAGTGAGCTCTAGAGAAGGACAGTGATTCCATTTGCTGTAGCAAACTCCCAACTCCAATGAATAATTGAGCACTTTACAGAGACCAGTTGTTTGTAGAAGGCTCATACTGAACAACAATAGCTCTGTACATAGCTCTTCATCTTGCAGTTCTGTTTTTTCATGCTCTGTAAATACAAGGTGTTACCAAGTGACACAGGAGCTGATTTAGTGTTTGGCAGATGGAGGGTACTCAGTCAGAATGGCGGTAGATATTACCTCTGCCATCCCGAGTGACCTCTGCCCGTCAAATTTGGAGTTGTTTGCTGGCTCGGCGGACAATTCTGTACATTGACAGGAAGAGCCATCAAGGTGGTTCGTGTCAATGTATGAAAAGGCTTGACAGATGGCACTGTCAGCCATCAGCCTTTTCAAATATTTTTTGTTTTTCAAAATCAAACTTGCAAAATGAGAATTTATTTTTTTTAAATTGAAAAGGGATGACTCCCGTGCCCTTGGAGTTTGTTGTCATGGTGTGGAGATCTTTATTGTTTTTTTCCTGTCCCTTACAGGCAAGGTTTTCCTGGCAGTGATGGACAAAATAGGGCTCACAATGTAAAGTTCTTCTTCCAACTACCCCTATCCATCCAGCTGTCAACTGAGCCAAAAGGGGCTCAATTAAAGAAATAATTATAGTCCGCTTGTCTCTAGGTGAGGCAGGCGGACCGTCAGTTTGGGGGAGGGAACTCTGTTGAATTGGGGATGGAGCAGCCTGTCCACCAAACTCTAAATCAGGCCCCATGGATTTTGTTTATTTTCTAGTTAAAGCTGGGCTGCAGAAATAAGGAGGATGAGATGGATGTGGAGGGGGGTGCTGGGAACATAACATTGGGAGAATACTAGCCAGCACATAGTACAGTCTTCTGTGTTCTTTCACATTTACATCTAGAGAGATGTGGGCTTAAGTTGGTTTGCACTTAATTGTAATGGCAATAGAAAGGATTTTAACTTATGGCTTTAGATTCCAGACTCAGTGGGTAGATTACAGCTCCCCCTTCGTAATAACATCTTACCCAAAGATTCTTAAATCTGACAAAATATTCAGAGTTATAGGCGGGTAACAGTGAAAAATGGGTATGTTTTTCATCAGTGGCTCTTATAATAAATAGGTGTGAGCGAAGCTCAAATCAAAAGCTAACACTCAGAAGCAAGAGGTAAAACCTCTGTAATTCACTTTTCACACATCTATAATTTTATGTTAAGTATGACCCCCACTCCAAATCATGCGCTTCAGTATCCAGCATCTAAGCAGGCCAAAAGAATAATGGTGGAGCCATATATAAAATGGTCTCCCCACCTCTTCCAAAAATCTGAAAAATGCGTGGCTTTCTGCTCCCAACCCCAGGTCAAATGGAAAAAACAAATGCATTGCCTCCTATGACCTGTTAGACCTGGCACCTTGGCGTGGGTCTCTCTTCCATTTTTTGCTGTTGCCTCATGTGTGTTTGCTGGTGTTAGATGCTTTGGGCACTGTACCACTGCCATCCAGTGCCACAGTGCAAGTGCTCCCTATTGTAAATTGATGTATGGATTAGTGATTCCATGATTGGCTGGTTTGGTTTACCTGTCAGACCCTAGTACAGTGCACCAGGAGTGCCCAGGGCTGGTAATCCAAATGCTGCTAGTGGGCTTGCAGCACTGGTTGTGCCACCCACAGAAGCAGCCTGTAAAGTGTGTCTCAGGTCTGCCATTGCAGAGCCTGTGTGCAGTCTGGTACTGCCATGCTGACTGGGCAAGTGCACCCACTTGCCAGTCCCTAAACCTTCCCTTTTCTGCATATTAGTCACCCCTATGGTAGGCCCAAGGGCAGGGTGCAATGTAGGTATAAGGCAGAACATGCCCTGGTGTGTGTGGCGTGTCCTAATAGTGTATTACTGCCATTTTCGATTTTCACTATTGCAAGGCTACCTGTTCCCCATAGGCCAGAATGGGCAGTTTGAATATTACATCTTATAATCCTAACTGACTCAGGGAACATGGTAGAAATTCGAGTTTAGTATATGTGAACTCAGAATGATAAAATGCATCTTTTAGTGAAGTTGGCTTTAACATTCTTTGTTTGAAAATACCACTTTTAGAAAGTAGGTATTTTCTTGACAAACCATCCAAGCCTGCCTCTGCTAGGTTATGTATTCCTTGTCTGGAGATTGAGTGACAGGGGCTGGGGGATTCCATGAGACTGGGTGAGTCAGCACAGGATTGAATAGAGAGATCTGCATGCAGATGGGTGGGAGGAGTTGCACCTGGGACCTGAATAGGGCTGTGCCTTCCCTCCACAATGCTGGCTCCACCTCCTGTGGTGCGTCAGATGTCTCTGTCCTGCACTCTGAAACTAGCAAAGTGCTCCAGGACTGACCAGAACTGGTTTGGACTAGGCAAAGGTCTCTCTGCCTTCAGAGAACAAAGACAAATTGAGTATAAATATTGGGACCCAAACCCAAGAACTTTAGATCACTTTGGGAAACAAGAAGAAACTTTTGCTGAGGAGAGGAACCAGAGAGACTGAGGAGAGACTATCCCTAAACTTGAGGGATTGGCCTGCAGTGGTTGCCTGACTGCCAAAGAGAGGAGAAAGGAACTTTGTGTATACTTTATTCAACTTGTGAAGGATCTCCAAGGGTTTGAGAAAAGAGCTTGCCTCCTGCTGAAGTCTCAGGGACAACAGACTTCACCAACCAGCTCCCCAAGAGTTCTTTGGAAGTGCCTGCTGTTTTGCGAGGCTTTCTGAGGGACTGCGTGTTGCAAGGAGCTGGAAGCGTGACTCACGAGCAAGAAGCATGTCGCGGAACTGCTGCTGTCGCTTCACAACGAGAAAGCTCCTCGCATCACCGGAGAAGAGGATCGATGTCGCATCAGATGCCGCCCCATCACCGGGAAGCGTGTCACAGGGCCTGTCACGGCTCGCATCGTTGCTGAAGCATCTCGCATTGCCGTAGAAGAGGATCGATGTCGCATCAGATGCCGCTGCATCACCGGGAAGCGTGTCTCAGGGCCTGTCGAGGCTCGCATCATTGTCTAAGCGCCTCGCATCACCGGGGAAGAGGATCAACATCAAAGCAGATGCCGCCGCATCACCGAGACAGTACAAAAGGGGGTGGTGATGGACAGAGCATCAGAACCAATCAAACACTCACACCCAGTCAACATATCTGGGTTTGATCCATCACCGTTCTTTAGCCCACTCTGCCACCCCAGTTCAGACATGGCCATATGCAAATCAGTCTGATCCTGTGCCTCATGGGAACAGTCCAGCACGAACTGCCAAGCCATGCCTTCCCTGGACCGGAAACAATCTTCCTAGGACCGGTTTCTGGCATTTCAGCCGTCTTTAGCCAGGCTTGCTTGAATCCAGTGAGCAAGGGACTCAACGTCTGAGCATACCCTGCCAACTGATGCTCCGTCCATCACCACCCCCTTTTGTACCGCTTTGTTCGCCATAAATTGGCAGGGTATGCTCAGACGTGAGTCCCTTGCTCACTTTGCCACTGGATTCAAGCAAGCCTGGCTGAAAACGGCTGAAATGCCAGAAACCGGTCCTAGGAAGCTTGTTTCCGGTCCAGGGAAGGCATGGCTTGGCAGTTCGGGCTGGACTGTTCCCATGAGGCACAGGGTCAGACTGATTTGCATATGGCCATGTCTGAACTGGGGTGGCAGAGTGGGCTAAAGAACGGTGATGGATCAAACCCAGATCTGTTGACTGGGTGTGAGTGTTTGATTGGTTCTGATGCTCCGTCCATCACCACCCCCTTTTGTACCGCCGCATCACCGAGAAGCGTGTCACAGGGCCTGTCGCGGTCCACATCGTGTCGCATCAAGAAAACACGCCATATTTGTTTCTTTGCACCGGATCTTCATCGCATCACGCCGGTGCGTGCCGCGTCGCCACAGAAGCGCAGTAATAAACCGATGCATCACCTTCCCTGCAACACTTTCGTTGTATAGCGTTACGCATTTTAAGGTGCATTGATCTCAAAGTGTCGCATTTTAACATCTAAAGAGAACTAAGATAATTCTACCATTTTAAGTACAATATTGTGGATTTCTGTCGTTTGTGGTCTTGTGATAAGTCTATATAAAGAATACATATTTTTGATATAAAACTTGTGTGGTGTCCATCTGTAGTGTTGTCACTTGGTTACTGTATGTGTTCACAAATGCTTTACACACTGCCTAGGAGTGTATCCCCTTACCCTGACTAGACACAAGGGTCCCTATTTGTCAAAGGTACCTACCTCTGCCAGCTAGAGAGCCCCAAATCTAACATGACCCATCTGTACCACCTTTTACGTTTACTCTCCCACTGCCTAAAATGAACAAAAAACATACTGCCCTCCTACCAAATTTTATGACATTCTCCCCTCCCCTGCTCAAAGCCACACCTTACACTATCACATTTAAAGGGAGAACCGGTGCCACAATAACTGTGGCCCGGGGTTATAGAAACCTGTGCTGACAGAGAAATGCTGCTGTCTGCAGAGGCAGCACTCTGCTCACATTCTCACACCCGCCCTCGGGTCTGTGATGACCCTGGAAGAGGAGATCAACTGCAGTAAGGTCCATAAGCCATGATTCAGTCACCTCCTGGCGGTCTCCACAGATATAGGCATCACTGCAGAATACAATGGAAGCAAGTGTTTTTACAGCTAAGGGCTACCACTGGAAGCCATGCATAACATCCTAATTGTACCTTCATATTGTGATGGAGACTATCCACCTTCCATTAACACTTTATGGTTCTTGAGGGTAAAGTCCCAGTATCGAGCACCGGAAACCACTGGCACAAATTAGGCACTGTTGAGGGTACTTTTGACTGAAAAGCAGAACCCTCCACCACATTTATTTGAAATGCTTAATTTAACCATATATTTTGAGTGTGTGTTGTATAGTGTTAAAATGTATTAGTAATAGTATTAAAGTTTTTTCACCTCCCTATGCTTAATTGGTGTCTTGCTCATCTGCCAACACTTCTTGCATTCTCAGCATAGTCGATGTTTCAATATTTCAGAGAACGGCAGTTGTCGTATCCTGGTTAATGCAGAAGACTGCTCCATCAGAGCTTGTTAATGATCTGAGTTATTCCAATAAACATGTGCTATGACAATTCCTGCAATTGTCTCATCTTTAAAGTTTGTTGAAAACACAAATTACAATTTAGGAAAGATTAATACCAGTAGTGGGTCTTTATCAGGGGCTTCAGGGCTGAGCCCTACCTCCTGTGAAGGGGAACTTACTGCCCCTTGCCTCAACTGCTAAAGATTTTACTGAGCAGTGTTCACGAAAACATTACTCTCAAGTTTTCATGAACACTGCCAGTGTGCAGGCCAGCCTTCCCAGCCTTGTCTCCGGGCTCCTAATAACAGAGGAAGGAGGGAGTTTATGGAGCTGAGGCATGATACAGCTACAAGAAACACAGCACTATGTATCTGGATGTCTAGATTGTGCATGTAAGGGGTGTAGTTGACTTATGATCCCCTGACACAGGCACAATACATTCAATTTAGCAGACATACTGCGCATGCCCCAGAATGCACGGTATATCTGCTAAAATGTGACTGTAAGAGCACACATCAGTGCATCCCTAAGGCCAATGAGGAGCAATGCGGTACAGCAGGGGCAGGATCCCAAGCACAGATTCAGTATCTTTTAGGGCTGTGCTTCTAGTACTATCAAGAAGCAGGGAAAGGGACTGAGGTGGGCCTTCCTCCTTTCAAATATGGCCTTGATGCTCTATCTGGCCCCTTTTTGGGAACCGTGGCTTTTTGGTTCCGATGTCCAGCAAAGATTCCTGCTCTGCTGTTGCCATGGAGCCTCCAGCGAAGGAAGTGAGATAAGTAAAAAAATGTTTTAATGTGGATGTGTGGGTATGTGTTTGTGAGTGATTTATAGTGAATGCGTGTGTGAGACACACTCATGTGCACACACATGTATATGTGCACATATCCATATGCACACAGACACACAGGCACATATATACTCACTTGCAAGCACTCATGCACACACTCATGTAAACACATGCACACATATGCAAACTCATATATACATATGTGAACACACACCCACACAAATAATCAAGACTTTTTTTGCTTACTGTAGTAGTAATGCTTTTTCTGTGGGAATGGACAACATCCCTATCATTGTAGCTAGGCGCCGCCAGCCAGGCCCTGTGCTCCACTGTTGAAAACAGCAGGGTACATAAGGATGCAGGCAGCTGAAGCAATGTCTGACTTAGGGGTTGCAGAAAGAACAGAGCAAGATGGCTGCCTGGATCAAAGATTCCTTACAGGTGACTCAGCACTCAGCCCAGAGTCTGACTTCTATCTCCCTCAACAGCAACTAAAGCTGTTGAAGTAATAGAGAGTGGATCTCTGATCAAACAAAGAAGCCTTGTGTCTGACTTCTGTCTCATATTTATTGTCTGGGGTCACTGTGGCTGAGTCTGTGTACAAGCAGCGCCAATTTGAGACCACACTCGCTACCTGAGACATGTATCAAAGTCGTACTTTGCAGCAAAGGGAACATCCACCCTGCATGTCTGCTCAGCGGATTTGGCCAGTCAGTCACCTCGGACATGTTACTCAGCTGACTATAAATATTGGATGGGTGTTTCACACCACACACCCACCCTGTAGGCACATGGTTTAGTGTACTTTGGACATTAGTCGATAAGTGTTTATCCATTTAGCATATTTAACTGGTTAGTCAACCTACTCTGAAGATTTGTTCTCCCCTTCCAATCAACTTTCTGTAGCAAGTAAATTGTTCCAAGGAAGATCCAGGTTTATCAGGGCTTCCTTTGTATTTAGAGAGAGGTCGATACGGGTATTACTATTCCTTTTACCAATGAAATTCACCTTTGGAAGAGGCCTATATATGTTTAAATGAGTGTCCATGTCCCACAATAAATTGATTTCTTCCTGCTTGGACATTAGCCTGTGCAACAACATTCTTAGGGCCAGATTATCAAGTCGTTTTGTGGTTTCAAACTCTATGGTTCACAAAATCGCAGATTTTGCGACTGCTAAAGGACTTCTAAAATGTACGTGTAGTGTAGTAAAAGTGTTTCTAACTCATTCAAATAGTTTTTGTGACTGTTTCTGAATTGCAAATAGAAAGGGGTTGTAAGAGACATTCCACTCCTTTTTTGTGATTAATTTGTCAAAAACATTCTTGTTGGAGCATTCCTGGCTTATTAGATTGCAAGTGTGGAGGATATAATGTAGCAAGGAAGTCTAACTGAAGTCAGAGGCACACTATTCTATAAATGGTGTCACCTATAGAAAATGTGCACTGAATGTCGCATCCAACATTGTGCTGCTATCAGGTAAAGCGTTAAATGCCTGAACCTCCACCAACAGCTGACGCCGAATCGTAGGAGTTGGTGTTGACCATAACATGACCCCCTCAAGGACAAATATGCTCCTTACTGTTGTTATCGCCTCCTGATTTTCCCAGCATTCCAACCACCTTTACAAGAGCAACATTACACAGCTGTAATCTGCGTTGTCAGCTGCCCAGCCCTATTCTAACTTGCCACACACACGTAATGAACCACCTCAAACGTAAGAACTTTTCCAATCAAAGGCAAGGCGTGGATTACATGTGGAGTTCAACCAAACTAGTTTTCTCAGCACAAAACGGAATTTCACATTTATTTTATGTTTATATAATACATCTTAATTAATTCTATATAAATTAGATTACTTTTAATCAATTCATTCAGCATCCCATACATCAATTTCATGGTCCAAGCCTGTATTTTATGAACTTTGATAGTGATGGGGCATCTATGAAACACGGAATTGGGGCTTCTCTGAAAATCTAGGCCGACTAAACATGATCATGAAGACCCAGGGTGTGTCTTGGTTGTATTCTGGTGTGTTTGATATGGAATAGATTGTGCTTGCTGTGAAGACCCAAAGCACACAATTGGAATTCACATCATGAGAATGAACTGAGATCAGTTTCTATTGGCTTGTTGTGTGAATGAGCATTTGGAGTTATTTCAGACAGAACATAAGGTTTTTAAGCAGCAAGTTTGTTGTCCCTCCAACACAGATCACAACAAATCAAAATCAACTCTTGCATCTCAAAATCCAAACCAGTCTCTCTTGGAGTCCCCCAGGGCTCAATCCTCTCCCCATCACTGTTCAATATCTTCATGGAGCCCCTTTCTATAATCCAGAAGCAAGCTGGAATCAAATTCCACCTCTCTGCCGATGACACACGACTATACTACAAAATTAAATCCCCCAATGAAATCCGTCATCTCAATGTCACACTGGGTAATATCCAATCGTGGTTTAACGCTAACCATCTAAAATTAAATCCCACCAAAACAGAAATTCTTCTGTTCTCCCCAAAAGTAATCACCTTCCTATCAAAGACTGGATCAATGACCTGACGGCTCTAAACTGTACTCTCCCTCGCTCCAATTCGGCTAAATCCTTAGATTTCACCCTGGATAAAGACTTGTCAATGAAAGAACACATCAGAAACTCAGCCAAAGGAGCGATGTACACACTTTAACACCTTAAAAAAATCAAACCATTCATTCCCTCGGATGACTTCAAATGGGTTGTTCAATCTCTGGTCCTCTGCAAACTTGACTACGGGAATGCTATCATCACAGGGACCCCGAAATCGCACCTTGCTCCCCTCAGATCTTTACTAAACATGGCAACCAGGCTCATAACAGACATTAAACGATTTGAGCACATCACGTCTGCACTCAATACCCTCAAATGGCTTGCTATAGAAGGAAGATGCAATTTCAAGACAGCCTGTTTCACCTACAAAGCCATTCACTCGCACACTCCTGAGTACTTAGACAACAAACTCATTAAATCAGGAACAACCAGAGCATTGAGACGCTCCAACATACTTCTTCTTGTTCCTCCCAAACTAAAAACAAAATCTACCCAGGTCCGATCTTTCTCGTGTAACGCTACCAGCATATGGAACGACCTACCGAAGGACTTACGATACAACCCTTCCTTCTCTGGCTTCAAAAGGGACCTTAAACACCTGCTCCTCAAGAAATACTGGACCACTTGATCAATTCTCAACCTTGGTTCTATCAGTCTCTCTATTTGACCCGTTAAACAGATGGCTGTTGATTTCTGTTTTATTGCCCCATTCTTACCTTGAATGTTCGTTCTTCTATCGGACTCTTAAGTGGAGACTTGCCATTAAGCATTAACCGCCTTCTAGGCCTGGCAGCTGTCAGTGTACATAGTGTATTCCTCCTGCATTACCTATTTTTTTCAAGGTGTATTTATTGCTGTTTGTACATTAGCTTAAGATTGTTTCACATGTCAGTAACTAAGTGTATTGTTTATTCCCTGGCTCCTGATTATGTAAAGTGCTCTGATACCCCCGGGTCTAGCTAGCGCTATATAAAACTTTTGATAAATAAATAAATGTTTATAAACGGAAAGCAGGGTTGCATGATAGGAATAAGCACATATCACTGTTCAGCGCCATGATAACAGCAAAGACATTCAAGTAAATTCAGGATGACCATAATATTTCCCAGGATAAAGAGGTGAGTTAGGGTTATTTGGGTGATATTAAAAGAGAGTGGGCTTGCATCAGTAAAAACACCTCATTGACCAGCTATCCTTGTTTTTCTGATATCTACTATTTCTATGACTAACCACCCAGTAGCAGGGTAATCTGCCACCCACTGACGAAGTTCCTAAGGTGTGGCTAAATGAGGATCAAGTTTTGCTATGTAATAAGGAACACAAACTAAAGGAACTCAACAAATCCTATATGATAAAAGAACTGAGAACCTTCAATGCAGAGCTGAGGGACAAATCCCAGTGCTTTCTTATTTTTCAATCATCACAAGCATTACAAGACGTGGATTTCAGGATCAAACAGCAATCCCAGCTATCACAAAGAGATTCTATGATGTTAGCCCCCCAGGACCAAAACTTTTCATCATTCCTTCAAATGTCACATTGATAGTTGCAGATCTGTGGTCAAACATCAGATTAGGAATGCACATATGACACAGAGCAGTGACCTGGAATTTTTATTCTTGGCTGAACTATGCTACCGCACTTCTCCAAGATTGTACTAGCCCTCCTCTTCCACCCTCAAAGCTTTATTACTCGCCTTATCTGAGAGGCTAAAATCAGTGCTTAATTTGTAAAATATGAAGTGCAGGTGCTCCCATTTTTTAGGGAGCCACACCCACTTCCATGGCTCCACCCGCTTCCTCCAATAGCTCCACCCACTTCCTTTATTGGCTCTATCCACATCCACAAGCCTCAACACATCAGAGCCACCTCCTAACATCTAGAGTTCAGAAAGAAGCTGAAGACCTGGCTCTTCACATAAACACCTCGAGTACCTCACACCTACACACCTGCCCATTGCCCAAGCACCTGGATACCCTCTTGGGTGATTAGTGCGCTATGCAAATCAATATAATATAATATAAAATATGGAAAGTCTATAACAACAACTTATAAGTCAACTTGAAGGACAGAATATGAGTAAAGGTCAAAATGCAGCCTTAGGAAAGGTAATATAAGGACTGCTGAGGCAGCTTCCCAACTTAAGGAGAATGTGCTTGTACTGTGCTGCTTGAAAGAAAGAGAGGGATGAAGGAAAAAATACATTAAGGAAGGCAACAATAAATGCAGGCAGGAAGGGGAGTACTGGTCTGGAGTGAGGAAATAAATGAGTAATGGATGAAAGGAGGACAAAAAAGAAATTGTGGAAGAAATGAAGGATAGAGGGAAAAAGGAAGCAAACTATGTGTGATGGATGACTAGAAAGAAGAAAGGAAAATGGAAGAAAAGCAGAAGGCAGTGTTAAGGATTAGAAAGAAAGAAATTAAAGAAAGGATGAAAGGAGCAGGAAAAAAAATTAAGGAACGAAAGGAGGGAGAAGGAAGAAATGCACCAAGTGTAGTGATTGAATAAAAGATCTCAGGTCCCCTAGAGACAAGTTGTACTATCAACCTTTATATTATGCTTTGTACACCCCCACGTCCTGGCCAGTGAGCCTGTGTTGCTTAAACAGGTGCCTCTCACAGGGACATGCTAAAAGTGTGAATACTCGAACGTGCTGCTGGCCTGCTGATCCCATACAAGAAATAGGTATGTTGTTATATTACATTAATAATATCTCTTTCAATAACATTCCCATGACTGGAATGTCTCTCCATTCCTCTGGAGTGCCCGTGAACTTCCATCCACAACACTAGCCTGTTCCTCCCATTTCAAGAGGAATCATTTCTCCCATTAAACATGCTTTTTCAAGCACAGTCCTCTCCTCTCCCTATTTTGAAAATAAATTGCATTCCAAGCAGATTCTCACATAATAGTGCCTGTGACAACGCTAGCTACCGCAGGGCTGACTCACAGTATAAAAACGACAACAGGAAAATGCTGCTACAAGAAATAATTAAGACGCTTAAACTTCCACACTGCATTAAATTTTAGTCTAGAATGCCAGTAATATAGCTCAGTAAGTTAGTGCCTAGTAGCAAAGATTTGAATACAACATGAGATTCTTTCATTTTATGACTTAATTTTGAAGTCAATAAAATGAGCACCACCGAGTTAGTTTTTAAAGTACTACGAAGTCCCATGACTCATAATGCACTAAGTACTATATTAAAAAAAAAAGGTTATTCCTTACATGTTGCAGAAAGAGTTACTGCCCCCGGCACATATCTTACCATCATGGCTTCTGCCTGACTGCAGCAGGGACCGGGCTGCTCCATATTAGCAAACTGAATTGAACATAGTGAGACCAGAACCACAGGCTACACTTTACTGAGACTGCCTTTAAGTTCATAGCTGCCAAGGTTTCAGATTGCTAAGTGTGACATTTTCACAAGTTCAATGTAATTATGAGTGAAATTTAACGACTATGAGTGACACTTTCTCACGAGAGCATTACGCAATTTAGACATACAAATAATATCAGAAATTACACCAATTTGAGCAATGAGAAACTAAGAAGTCACTGAACTAAAGTTTACTAACAGCAGGCAGCTGAAAACTGAGCAGAGCAGCCTCAGGCTGCTTGACTGCAAAGTTTTCAGACTCAGTACACCACAGGACAGGGGGCGCAGGCATCTCATATTGATTGAAACATCAATGTTATTTATCAACAGTATCCATAGCAAGTTATCTTAACTAAACACAGATGCCCTAGCAGCTTACACCCACACAGGCCCCCCCCTGGGTCCTCCTTACTGCCGGCAATCAATCAATCAAGTCAGCATGCAGAGAATTAGTGTAGATTCCAGGTCCTCTCTGTCCCACGTGGGACCCAGGCCACAACAGAAGGATGTGAGCCCCCAACATGAAAAACACGTACCTCTGCAGTAATGCCTCTAAGCTGCAACAGTAGTGGACCCACTCGCAGTCACCTGAGCTTGATTCTTGCCTGTTCAGTACTCCATGCAGTGCGGGAGTCGGGCTCACTGTGCAACGTCATTTGCAATGGTAGCAAATTCACCCCTCTGACCCAAGCTCTGAGACCGTGACTGCAAGCCTTGTCAGCCGGCCTGTGCCTTTTGAGAGAACCGTGGTCGTGGAGCAGTGCTACCGACATGGAAGGCAGCAGGTGAGTTGGCACAACAAAATTTACTCTAACGGCCCTTACACAGAAAGAGGCCCTATGGTTTGCATTATACTTACTAATGTTATTTTATTTAACATTTAGCACTCAATGCTTTTCAAGAAGCAAGAACGTGCAGAGGAAGCACAGTTTAATACGCTCCATTTACTTTACATATTTTCCCAGGCAAGCGTTAAAAAGAAAATTTGCCACTCAGATGGTCTCACACTTACTTTTGAGGAGAGCACAGAATTCCGGTTTACGGGCCGACTGCCTGCCTCCCCAGAGTCTGGTCGCAACTTCTCTCAGTCGACTCCATTGGGAATGGCAAAAGTGCACGCGGCCCCTGATTAGGCCTGGGCGGTAAATTCCGTTCCGCTCGCGGAATTTGCGGAATTTGGGTAATTTCGCGTTCCGCGGAGAACGCGAAAGCGCCCAAAAATCTGCGTTCCGCGACTTCGCGGAATTTTTTGCTTGTTCGCGTTCTCAATATGCGTGTTCGCGAGATATTTCACCCCGAGCACGCAATCAGCGATCGCGAACAAGAAAAAAGTATCGCGAACAAGCAATTCCGCGTGTTCGCGGAATTTCTGCGTGTTCGCGGAGATTTTTTACCGTTTCGCGGAGATTTGCGTAACGCGATTACGCAAATTCCGCCCACCCCTACCCCTGATGCCCATCAGACTCACTCAGGCAAAGCAGCAGGTGCAGCTCAGAGCGGAGCTGTGCAGTGGGCTGCAGCGAACCCCGCAGCCTGTGTTCATCGGTGATTTAAATTTACCACCGCGGGCGGACTTTTAATTTACATGAGGCCTGCTGCGCAACACACTGCTTGCTTCTGCTTTCAGCGCCCGATAACTGCTGAGGCTGCGCAGTATGCTGGGGCGGGGTGCGGGCGGAAATTGTGATCATTGGTCCATGTCGGGACCCATACTTTAGGATTTGCCAAGGAAGGGAAGGGCCAGTCTACTAACATTTTCCAATCCATCATCGGTAGCACTACTGTGATTTGTTGGTGTGAGCTGAGGCAGGGACCCCGGTGGTTTCTCGTAGTGTGTGTCTCATAATATGGCGGGCGTCCGCGGCACCCAATTTGAAATATTTTAAGCACAATAACGAGCGATATCAGCTCTTCGCTGCCAGTGGGGAGACCGGAGTGAACTCACTGAGAAGGCAGCAGCTAATATCGTGCATAGACCCGGCCCTGTCAAATAAGTGGCGGTGCTAAGCACCGGAAAGCACCGACACAAATTAAGCCCTGGCTAAAATTGATAGAGGTCTTGTGATTATCAGGAGAAACCCCATATGATAAGAAAGTTTGAAAAAATATCAGTTCTCGTTTAAATGCCTGTCAGGCAAAAAGAAAATGATCATGTAACCAACAACATTGCACAAAATATTATCTGTCATATGTCTGAACAATATATCATACTGGGAACTTCAATCTTCACTAACCAGAGCACAGTAATGGCACTTCAGCACATAAACTGCACCTATTTTTGCTCTATAATGAATTTAAACAATTTCACTAATACTGACCCATAGGACCTCTAGTGAGCTCCCAGCTCCCAATAGCAGTGTATCAGCCATTCCAATTACTTGTGTCATTCTCTGTCCTATTGTGAGAAACTGCCCCTTTTTACAAGACAACTGAAATACTCCAATTTTTGAGACTCCAGAGGTGCTAGGGGTAGCACCCTATGACTTCGAGTACTTCCTGATGTGGTATTATAAAATTCTGCATATCTTGATAATATCACAAAGAACTTGGCAACAGAAGCTGAAATATGAAAAGACATCTTTATTAAACTCAAATGAGTGAGACTACGTCGCACAGAAGCCTTAGCAACTGAATGAGGCAG
This sequence comes from Triturus cristatus, assembly GCF_964204655.1. Taxonomy (NCBI): domain Eukaryota; kingdom Metazoa; phylum Chordata; class Amphibia; order Caudata; family Salamandridae; genus Triturus; species Triturus cristatus. The sequence goes on from NC_140591.1 coordinate 1,444,670,774, forward strand.
TCTACAGAACAGAAACCAGTTTCCTTTTTTATACAGAATCTGGGCAACACCGCCCTTCTCTTGCAGTTGGTCATTCACATATTTTACTTCAAAGAACAAGCAGAGTCATGATTGCAATCTCACATTTCAGTTCAGCCAGCCCGCAATTATTTACCCAGCAAGGCTCAGATCCCACATCTGACCCCAATAAACATGAGCATCTCCTGTTTTGAGAAACAGGCCATAAAGCAGGAACAAACAGGTGCGAAAGTGATTAGCCGGAGGCTTGTGTGCCATGAAAGGACTTTATGGTGTGTCAAGCCCTGATGCTAATCACAGGTGGCCGGAGGAAGGGGAGCTCGTGAGACCGGACTGACCTGGGGCAGCGGAGACCAGCTGCCCAGGTCATGGAGAAGTCAAGCAGAAAGTACATGTATTCTAAAGGCCCGTACTTGCTTATAATGTGTTTGTCTATGTGAGGGCAATGACAAGAGGGCCACCGCTCCAAGATGGAACCCACGGAGTCAATGTATAATAACGTATACATAGTGCATTTGGCAATGGGCCGTTATGCAAAGCGCTTGTAAATACCGCATTGACCAATCGCGGTTTGCTAAGACATGAATAAACAGGGGTAGGGCCCTGTCTTCTACGTGGTCCCAAATACCAAAGTACGACAGACCCTCCTTTTGCCCTTACATAGGCAATCACTATACTCATACTGATCTTAGTCCAGGTCTACAGACATGAAGTCATGGAGATGTTGCTGTAGCATCATCCTATTACTTAGCGACTCTCACGGGACACATGTAGTAGCACAAAGGCCACATATGGCAGGACAAAATAAGGAATACCTCTATCTAGGTGGCATAAGATCACACCCCCAACAATTAGTGATGTTTACTACTAACTAGTGTCGATGCAGAAGCTGTATAGAAGAATTGCTTACGAATTCTGATCTTTTAACCTGCTCATGTTCAGGAAAAGGGTGAAAAAGAGTGCAAAGAAACAGTAGTGGGAAAAGACATAGGTTGAGAAGCGGGTGCAGAAGTCAATTGGGTAGAGAAAAACAATCCCACCCATAAATGACAACGTCATGTTTAAAAAACACTAGAAAACATAGAGACAACGGGAGAAAGTAGTAACCACTATTACAAATGAAACAATAATTTTTATGTTCAGGTGAAACAGTGGTGACCCTCATCAATGCTCTGAGGTGAAAAGGGGGCACCTTTCCACAGAAAATGGATTTTATTCTGCTTATACTAGACAATGCCAGCAAAACAAACAGTCTTCTAACACCTAGTCTATACAATCACACGGAAACCTCTCGTGAAACCACCTATGCCCAGAGTCCGTTCAAAAAGCCTCTCTGGCAGGCTTCTATTGTCCATCAAATCTTCTTCTGTTGTTTTCTTTTGCATGGGCCTCTTCATTCAAGCCTTTCATGAGAAAAGAAAGTACTGCTCAGTTGGAGTGCCCTCCTGGCAAACACTCACAGCTCACGGTCTCAATGTTTCAAGGCAGTGCACCTGTGTCTTTCCTCTGCTGCAGACACTACAAATAATATGCTCTTCATTGGTCATGGGCACAGATCATCTTGTGCAGACCCGGGACCATTCTCAGGATCCAACACTCATCATTCGGTGTCAGAGGACGCTCAGGCTGCTCTTTCATGGGCACTGGAATGTAGTGCCTTCTGTCAATCTTGGATCCGCCGGTGCACTGCACTTCCATTGAAGCAAAGGAAAAGAGGGGGTATGTGTGGCCAAAAACTCAGGCCAAGGGGCTCAAGGGACTGCACACTGTCAGAGGTTACCAGCACATGACAGGCGCTCTTGTGTACTGAAATTCTGGTTCTGTGGCAAAACCAGCTCCTCCATCTTTTCTGATGTTGAACGCCTTATGACGAAGCAAGCGTGATGCTTTAACCAGTTCGTTGTATAACAAGGGGACTGTAAACAGGTGGCCTGCGGTCCTTCAAAGGAGTGGCCACACGCCATGGGACAATTTTGGTCCAGAATACACTGTCTTTCTTAGGAAGCAATACAAATAAAAAAGGCAGTAGGCAAAACAGTGCCTCTAAGCTTTTCAATTGGGTTTCCGTGTGAGAGCCTTCATCATCTAAGGGTAGATAACTACACGAGAATTCTATCTAAAATGGATGTCTTCACATATGGTGGCATTGTCTAATAGGGCAAACACACATTTTTTTTCTGAATGATTACATATAAGTGTTTCTAAATTCCTTATCTAGGACATTTCAATAGAGAAATCACATGGTACAGATTATCATAGGCATGTAGAAACCTTTCATATCAGGTGCACTAGGCAATACACAGGCTAATAGTCAGATATGAAAACAAAAGACAAGAACTAGAGGGTCCTGATATTTGCATGATTAGAACACATCTGATCCCACCAAATATTAAAGCAGCAGGAACAAAAAGGGTAAAAACCACATTAAAAATAGACATTGAAAATTCGTCATGTTCAAAAGGGTAAACGCAAGATATCCCCTATTGGTATGGAAAACTTGTCTTACTATAATATTGAGTCAGTTAGCCAGGCTATGCTACCCTGACAGTCAGGCTGGAAAACATTGCAGCAGGCCTAAGGAAAATTCTTGGAAACCAGTCTGGTCATGCAAAAGGGAATTGTACATAATATGGGGGTTCCTGGTGCATCACTGCAGTCTGGAAGTATGTACCTGAACAATACACTTACAATAATAAATGGGCTGACTGGTGAAAGGAATACGGAAAAGGGAATTGGAACTAGGACACAACTAAAATCCCCAATCACTAAGCATAATGCGACATTGGGCAGGGAAGAAACAAAAGCAATAAAAAAATAAAAATCTATAGGAAGGACAAGAATTTAGTAGTCAGGCATGTGACATCACCAAGAGTACGGGTGATACACAAAAGGCCAAAGTCACATACGTTTTAACTCTACCGCTGGCGACTACACCATATACGGTAATCTTAGGTAATGTTGCAGGGAAAAATGAAAACCTAGTTTCCTTTTAAGAAGCAAAGGCCATATGCTACTTAGGAGACAGGACACCATTACCTCATGTAATATAGAAATTAGGCCACCTTGAGTCACAGATCTATAATTTCATCCTTAGGTCCAATCAAGGATACATAAATGTAGGGCTGCCTGTTCCTTTAAGGGAAGGGCAGTAACGTGACAGGTGACAGGTGACAGGTGACACACTTTGATCCTATAGATCTCTTTTAGTTTTCTGTAATACCATTATAGCCAATTTAGACATGCACTGGTGAAGTGTTGTCTCTCATTTTCACAGCATGAAATATCATTAGCTGTGGAATTTAGTAACCAGAACAAGTTCAACCAACTGTTGCGTAGCGATGGGCATCGTCATGACCATCCCCTTCACAACACAGGTAAACTTGTAATAGTATAAAAAGCAGCAACAAAAACAACGAAAACATGCAAAAAAATCATAAAAACGCACAAAACATCAAGCCATCAGATATACTTGCTGTATATCAAGCACAAAAAAAGCATAGACAAAACAATAGCATATGTAAAAAAACGGTGACACACAACACCATGTCATGTATTTTATGCACTGTAAAACTGCAGCCCAAAACCCAATATTTGGGCCCGTTTAATTTGTCAGGTTTAAAATACTTACCCTCCTTTTTGACAGTAGATCACCAGGGAATGGAAATCTGCTGTCAAATATAACTTTTCTGTTTCTCATCTAACATACAGGACCAGCAAGAACAATTCATGATAGAACCAAATACACAAAAATAAATTGCATTACTTAACTGTTACCCTCTTGTCAGTCCTTTCAACATCCAGCCACTTAAGTTTTACATTTCTAGAAATAAAAAATCGTTACACTGACACTCCATAGTAATTTGGCACCTACAATTTCCACTGTGAAAAAGAAGTCTTAATTGGCAATGCATTCTCACGTAGGCATGTAGCCTTAAAGAAATTTTAGAAAAAGGCTGCATCTTGTTTTCTGTCTAAGACTTAATGCAACACTTCGTTTTCTGTTAAATAAGAGCAACTATAGCAGGCATCATTCTATTTTCTTTTTTAGAGCACCAATGTATCAGCAAAGCATTTAACATGATGTTTGGACTTTCAAAGAAAACCCCTTTGCTATATTTTCCCTTTGGAATTAAGTTCTTTAGTTTTAGTGATGCTATGGAGAAACCAGAAACCCCACCTTTAGAGGCCCGTGTAGCAAGGTCATTCTGCATTCCACAGAGGCAAGGCCCTAATTTAAAAGGTCATAAAAGTCAACGTGGCAGCCTACTCATTGTTTACACTAAAGATAGCATCTCAGCAGCCTGACCGAGCCAACCTCTGCAGCTCCCAACCCCCAGCTTCTGACACTCTGAATTCGTCAAAGCCAGAAGGCCTTCCTAATTCCTCCTAATTTGCAATAATTCGCTCTATGTTGAAAAATAATTTCTCCTTTTTAGGTGCTAAAAAATTATCCCTATTCCCAGATTGTTAAACTACATGTACTGTGAATAATTCACAAAACTTAATGACACGCATACCAGTTTTTAGAATAAATGCTTGTTGCAATCCTATGCAATGGTACACATTTCATCAACCTTAAATGAATAACCTTCTCAGTAGGCCCAGCTAAAGTTAGACTGAACTCCAGCAATTGGAACCGCTTTCTGCCCCAGTCCACTGGCACTGTGAATTGCATTTGCAATGAGTTTTGATATTTTCTTCATCATTTAGTCATTTGCCTTTATTCAAGCTCTGTTTGTCGCTTTCATATTAGCATATGAAACTCAGTGCCTCCCGCCAGGTAATTACAATATTTTCACCCCTACTGCTAGAACCTGCAATCTCATCTTTCCCCTCCTACTTACTCAAACCGGTACCACATTCCTCTTTATTCCCTTCGTCAATACAACCTTCCTCACGCTACTCTTCATGTCTTTATTACTCCCCTTCATCATCTCTCTTCCCTCCACGGCATTGTACTTTCCCAATTGCTCTTCTCCTTCCTACGTATTACCTAGTTCCTATAACCGTAATTCTACATTTCTCCACCCCTCTATCATTACTGACTTCATCACGTACCTGCTCACAAACATCCTCTATTTCCTTCATCAAAAAACAATTCTCCATTTCTCTTTCTCTATGTGGGTGCTGACTCCATTAAGGCCGTTTTTTATTAACATCAAATAGTTGCGGGTTGCGACACCATATTTTATTTAATTTCTCCAAGTTTTTAAAAAGGTCTTGTTTTTCATAGCGTGTTCAGTAGTATCATGACAGACACAGCTAAAGTTAGAACCTTCAACCCTGATATTAAAACAAGCCTTTGTACTGGCACATTGACTCATTGAATCATAAGAAGGCACAACCTGTAAATATATATCAAAACCTAAACGTATGCATTTACTGAAGCCTGGGACACTTTAAACAGTACTCTGAATTAAAGAAAATGCAATTGAAACAATCTTTTTTTTCTCCCAAATTCGACTTTGATATTTTATGCATTAAAAAATGAATATCCTACAATTTTCTTGCGTAATATGCATTACCAGAATGTCTATTACATAACCCATGAGTCAGGCATTGGAAATAATAACTTATACTGTATAAAAATGAGCTTGTTTGCGCCTGCGCCAAGGGAAAATTGTACGCGCGAATGCTTGTCATTTTAGTGATGCAACACAACTTAAATCAAATTTTAATGCTAGGAGGTCATAGTATGAGGATTAAGCTTTATAAATATCAAAAAACGATTTTGAAAAGCACTTATTTTTTTAAAATAATTTTTCCCATGATTAATAATTTTCTTTTAAAAAAATCCCAATTATTCGTTTTTGTGATAATTCCATGTATAAAAAACAAGCTGCATCCCTTGCCTATCATTTTGGACACATTTAACTTACAAGCCTAAGCGCATAAGCCCAATTTGAAACGCGTCACATTTTTGCGCCACTTTCATTTAAAAAGACGGTTCTGCCAAATTTCACCCGTGTTCAACTGGGAAGGTGCTGGCTGAATGAACATTTCTATCAAATATACTGCAGCTGAAAAGTTTGCCTGTGAACATCTAATATAATGCATCTAAGGAAAATGCTGTAAATTTATTTACTTTTTGCAAAAATAGATAATTTCGTTTTTGGGGCCTGATTTATATCTATCGAATGTGTTTCTAATTTTATCCTTTAAGCATTTAACGGCAGTTTTGTATATGTGCACAATTGCTCATTCTATAAATTAAAGAGCACCATATAGCTATTTTAGCACATCACATGGTTCATTTCTGGATTCCTTTTCTAAGTTTGTACTTGATATTAATTAACCAACAAACTACTTAACAGACTGGAAACATCAGAAGACCCACAAACACATATTGAGCTCATTTCAGACATAAACAGAAAGGGGTTAAACAGACAATACAGCGCGCTTTAGCCATTTTTCATAAATAGCGCCGTCGCAATTTACTTACAGAAGTTGCACTAATGATAAAAAAACCCACAGACATTTAAACACACAGTTGACTTACAAATCAATACGCATGACAGAGAGAAAGAACAGCTCACAGACTATACTTGAAACAAACCATTTGCAAATACTGGTTGTAGGTCATATTTACAAGCAACGCTTTTCAATAGTGTTCCAAAAGGCTGCATAAACAGCTCCACAGACAGATGCATGTCCAAGAAGTAGTGAATGCGCTCAATTCACTAGCTCTGCCTAGCAGAACACCACACAAAATCGTTGTGCATATCTTCATTCGTGAACGAAGGATCCTTGTTTTGTATTATGTCATATTTTAATTCCCTGGGGATACAAAATCACCAAGGAAGAAATATGTTTTTAAATCTAACCTATTTAGATATTTCCCACACTATGGTACCTTTCAAAACAAAAAGCAACACATTTTTCCATGTGAGCTTACAAACAGGCATGTCAAAAATGCTGAATCAAAACCAAATAGAGAAATATCTCCTCATTACCTGCCTACGCAAATTGCAATTCGCATATCCAAACCTATACAAACCAAAAGCTACATTTCCAAATTTGCTAAGATCAGGCATCTTATAGCTCACTAATATAGCTTCAAACTTCAAGGGTTTATCTCTACCAATAAACTCGCAAATATGCGAGACCCTCGGTTTTGGTAATTGCAATGACCAAATCAGAAACCAAGAAACCAACCCCTCGGCTTTGGTAATTGCGATAACCAAATTAAAGACCCAAAGAACCAAAGGACTGGGAGCGACCCACTTATACTTAATTCTTATTCTTAATAATCAAAAGGTTATCCAAATTCTAATTGTCAAGTTCTACATGCCCATACGTCTTTTATAATACTCACGCCAATTGGGTTCTTTTTCTCACCTTTTGAGTGACATCATGTGGAGGATCAAAATCAGGAAGAGCAGAAATATACCGGACTACATAATCAAAGAATCTCCAGAATCCCTGTGCACAGAGTACCTTCTTGGTAGAATCCCGGTCTGTCCTTCCAGTAGATTTCAGTCTCCTGACCAGATCACTCCCACAGAAAGTCACTTCTCTGATGAGGCCCCACGTTGGGCGCCAAACTGAAATACTCCAATTTTTGAGACTCCAGAGGTGCTAGGGGTAGCACCCTATGACTTCGAGTACTTCCTGATGTGGTATTATAAAATTCTGCATATCGTGATAATATCACAAAGAACTTGGCAACAGAAGCTGAAATATGAAAAGACATCTTTATTAAACTCAAATGAGTGAGACTACGTCGCACAGAAGCCTTAGCAACTGAATGAGGCAGTCTACAGAACAGAAACCAGTTTCCTTTTTTATACAGAATCTGGGCAACACCGCCCTTCTCTTGCAGTTGGTCATTCACATATTTTACTTCAAAGAACAAGCAGAGTCATGATTGCAATCTCACATTTCAGTTCAGCCAGCCCGCAATTATTTACCCAGCAAGGCTCAGATCCCACATCTGACCCCAATAAACATGAGCATCTCCTGTTTTGAGAAACAGGCCATAAAGCAGGAACAAACAGGTGCGAAAGTGATTAGCCGGAGGCTTGTGTGCCATGAAAGGACTTTATGGTGTGTCAAGCCCTGATGCTAATCACAGGTGGCCGGAGGAAGGGGAGCTCGTGAGACCGGACTGACCTGGGGCAGCGGAGACCAGCTGCCCAGGTCATGGAGAAGTCAAGCAGAAAGTACATGTATTCTAAAGGCCCGTACTTGCTTATAATGTGTTTGTCTATGTGAGGGCAATGACAAGATGGCCACCGCTCCAAGATGGAACCCACGGAGTCAATGTATAATAACGTATACATAGTGCATTTGGCAATGGGACGTTATGCAAAGCGCTTGTAAATACCGCATTGACCAATCGCGGTTTGCTAAGACATGAATAAACATGGGTAGGGCCCTGTCTTCTACGTGGTCCCAAATACCAAAGTACGACACCATTACTAATTTAAAATACATTTTACTGCTGGTTTTTAGACTTTACACACTGGGGCATTGCCTTACAGTGTCTAGTGTATGTTCTCTGACCCCAGAAAAATGTACATTTTGGCTAATCCCTGATTGGCATATCTAACATTTCTAAAAGTCCATAGTATATTTTGTAGCAACACACATGCCAATGAAATTTAAATATCATCTGTGAGCACTTATTTTTCCATTCACTAGTGCAATAAAGGTAAACATGGCGTCTGGTCTACCAATGTAGCCTGACTGCTGAAGGCCGATCTGTCAAAATAATAATTTTGACGAGGATAAATCTTTCTTTTTAATATTAATATTTGCTGGCCTTTTTTATTTCTTTTTTTTTTTTTTTTTGATTTATATAGCGCAAATTTGACCCGAATTGGGTATCAGAGTGCTTTACATAGCACCAGTTGCATTACATGAGGACACATTCATTTTTTATTAGGCACGGGGAGATTAAGTGATTTGGACAGACTCACAGGATGTGCAGTTTCATTGTCGAGACTCAAACCCAGTTTCCCAGATTCGAGGTCGACCGCCCTAGCCGTTAGGCCAACTCCTCTCCCCTTGTAGCCCACAAGTTAGTGTACATGGTGTTTAAAAGTGCAACATTTAGAAATGTTATGGTACTGTGTTACTGCAGTGACAAGCCCCACAAAGCTATTTTCTCAGTCAAAGGCTCTGTCAGTTCTATGAGAAAACCAGATTAGAGATAAAAAGTTTACTTCTGCTGTTTTGATCTTGTGATCGGCTAGAAAAGTGATTCAGCCTCTTTTTGTAATATTTATTAAATCAATCAATTTAATATCATGGTAACATTTGATTTTTAATGAATATTCAGGAAAAGTCATTTTAGAAAGGTACTTTTCCCTCCCTGTAGCTTCCAGAGGCTAATTTGCATCAGTCTGACAGAAGCTGCCCATTCAGTGCTTGATCTTTATGAGGCGTGAAAACTGCTCTCAGAGCAGAAGCAATTGCCTGGGTGTGAGGAAGTATTTTTCACCCCCTTGTAGGAAGAACAGTTAGGGTGAATTAAGGAACTTCATTAACTTGCAAAGTGTCTGCCCTTTCACAAGTAAATGTAAGGTGAGACCTTGGGAAGCCATGTTACAGTAAACCATACCTTTCTGCAAAGGTATTGGAAGATCCGTTAGGGATCAGTGGCACAATTGCCAAATGCCTCTCCTATTATCATGTCATTAGTCCCCAGCAAATAAAATTGCTCTATATTATGGTCTGCTCTCTGAAAGACATAGCAGAACTAGCAAAGTCTTTTTGGGACTTTCAAGTCTAGGATGGCACTTTGCAAGTTGAAAGTAGAGCCTCCTGATCTCTACCTTCACAGCTCAACACAGCTCAGCAAAGGTGTAATCTGTCGGGATACAACGTATTTGATAAATTGCAAGTCAGTCATTGTTGAAAGTGTAAAGAACTGGGCTTCATTCTTGAAAAAACCTCAATAGCATGCACACATCAATTAACAAAAAGAGATTAATAGCAGATGAAACTCCTCTGGGGAATAAAATAGCTTATCCCAGCAGAAGACTTCAAAATAGTGATTAATTAGCTAGTCCTTTCAAGACTTTACTATTGACTTTCACCACATTAATTCATCTTAGGTGTTTAAAAGCAGCCATTCATTCTACTGCTGAGCTTGCACCTTGGTGCAGTCCTGATCACTCATTTGGCTTCCTATGGAGGCAGAGCATATTCAAACTTGTCTGCAAATGACATTAAAAATTGCAAATGGTGCTAACAAACTACTTAGCATGACAATTGGTTATCTCTGGAGGTTTGTTTTCATCCAGAGGCTCAGGCATTATTAGTCTGGAAACACCAACCTTCAGAACAGCTAGAACTTTATAGCAGTACTTCTCGGGGTATATACTCAAAGTATGGAACTCCATTCCTTCAATTATAAAGCTTAAGTTCTCACTTTAAGAAAATCACTTCCACATGTGAACTGTCTCAAGAATGATTATGTGACTGTTATGGAGGTTAACATCCTTTCAGTGCTGAGGGGCAGCAGGAGGGAGTTTGCCAGTGCTTGATCCCATTCTGGGCACTAGTAAACTCCCGAATGGAGACACAAACAAGCCCCAACAAAGAGCTAGTCACTGCTTGAATTTTTATTATGCTAAGAAATATTCTAAACAATGCCTGTCTAATTTCTGGAGCACAGACACACCTGCCTGTGACTCAGAAAAGAGCCAATAATTTGTTCTTAAGTTTTCTTGGCCCTCAGAACATTTTCAAAAAGTGTCTGGCTCCTTTCTGGGAGACAGACACAATTTTGTCAGACCATATTTTGATCTTTTGTTTTTTTACTTTAAGAAAAGATCGAGAGAGCATGAGGCTCCTTGCTTGGTTGCCTGCAGACAGACAATCAGATGCTGACAGAGTTTTTCTTACGGTTACAAAAAACACAAACAGTGTTTGTCTCCTCATTGTGGCACAGGCATCCATATCTCTCCCAGCAAGGAGTTAAAAGTTGTTTAGATTTTTTCTTACTTAAGAAAAAAATCTAAATAGGCGGTGGCTCCTTTCTGGGGCATGGGTGTACAATTCTGTTCTCCAGAATGGAAAAAGATGCTGTTTGCATTTTTATTTACTTTAATTAGAAAAACAAAAGTACCTGGATCCTTGCCGAGGAACAACAGGCACAAACGCAGATGCTGTTTGGATTTTTCTTAGGGTAACAATGCAAACACCATCTGGTTCCTTACTGGTGCACATACTTGTGCATCCGCCAAATTACCATTCACTGTAAAGCTAAGACATCCATGGACCATGGAGATGTGAAGGAAGTTCCGTAATGATGGACATCTTAGTTGCCTTTTAAATATTGAGATATGTGCTGTTCTGTGTTTTTTTTAACTAAGGGTGAGTTATGGTAAAAAATGTGGAGCTCTACAATGGGAAAAGGAAATATATGGTGAGTAAAACGTTTCAGTGGGTACAGTGTAATATCAGGAACACTTATGTTACACTGAAAGTTCTGAATGGTTTTGGTTTGACTTATTTTCCTGTGAGAGTGAGGGTTAGGTTGGAGAAAACATGGCCAATCTCTTAACCAACCAGCGGAGTCTACTTTTTTCATTATTAAAAAAAACCATTGATGGCAGTTGCATAGCAAGGATGGTATGGGCCTGGGTGCAAGCATAGAAATGGCCCATTTGACTGCTGTTCGGGTAGTAAACTACATCATTGAAAGAGTCCACTGGGCTCCCCAGGAATCTTTGTCCCGGTGCCACTGCACCTGTTGCCCCAATTGTAGCTATGCCCCGGATTGATGGATTTGTATGTGAATGTATAGGTTTACATTCCAATACCTGAGCACACCCACTTTTGCTCTGGGATTAGAATTATAGCATGCATGGCAAAATCCACACCTCAACAGTTTTGTTAAGGCAAATTTTGTCAGATCAAACCTGCTGAAATATATTCTGGAAAAAAATGCTCTCTTTATTCCAATACATGCGGAAAGCATCTGTTCCACATAATTTACCATTTATTTCTGAATATACTCTGAATAGAGGCTTAATTATATAGCCTTAGAGCCCGACCTAGCGGGCTCTACCGGCCATTAAAAGCCTGCTTCAGCGTTAGAGCCTTTAACAAGAGAGCAGGCCTTTAATGGCGGGAAGAGCCCGCTAGGAGAGCCCTAAGGCAATTAGAACATTCCGCCCCCAGAGAGAAGAGTGTTCTAATTACTAAAAACAAAGGCCTCTCGGAACCCGAGGGGGTTTAGATCCCCTCGGGATCTGAGAGGGTTTAGATCTCCTCGGGATCCGAGAGGCCTTTGTTCACAGCAGCAGCTGTGAACAACATTGGAATGTTGTTCCACGGGCTTCTACCGGCTCACAGAAGCCCGGAGCACTCCATTGTATTCAATGGAGTGCACCACATTCTAATGTTCTAATATAGCCTTATAGCCCGCTGTAGTGGGCTATACCGGCCATTAAAGGCCCGCTCCAGCGTTAAAGGCCCGAGCCGAAGGCTAGGGACTTTAATGGCTGGTATAGCCCAACTATGAAGGGCTGTAAGGCTATTAGAACGTTCTGCCTCTAAAGGGCAGAATGTTCTAACAAATAATTGTCAGAATAAGAGGGAGAAGGAGGTTCAGGCTAGGTTCATTCTCCTATATCATTAAAGTACACTCAATTGATCCATAGATAATGGATCGTGAGAAACTAGCCTAAGCCAACAGACAGTGGGTTCACCAAATTGGTGAGCCTCAACAATTTAGAAAAGAAAAATGCTTTTCTAGAGTCCCCTCACTCACCCACGTTTGCCCCTAGGTGACATGCTTCATCATTGGGGCCATCCCAAGCATCTACTGCTTGGGGCGTGTTACGACTTGCGAGATTTACGTAGGAGCACTTTTTTGTGTGAAACTATGTGTTGTGCAGTGTTGGGGGAGTGGTGTTTGTGTTAGTTAAAAATACCTAACTAGTGAGTTAACAATTTATTCCTACTCCTAGCTGGTAAGATAAAAGGGGTTAATAACAGGAAAAATATAACTGTTATGTGGTTATATTGCCTATTATTTTGTCAACATGTTTCGAGGTATCCCCTAACCTCTTCTTCAGGACAGCATGGTATCCAGCCCCACTTGTACCACTCCGTGCAGAAACCTAAATTAAGGTGAAAAATTAGACTAATAACGTGCGCCTATTGAGCGCACTTGGTTATATACATACGGTTATTGATAAACACGTAGTATCTGTATTAGAGAAAAAGAAATGCAGGTTAGAAAATAATCCTGCCTCAATAGGCAGGTGCTGGTATTCACGTTTTGGCACACTCATCTTGTCAGTGTCTTTCAAAATAAAATAAGAAAGTGATCTAATGTTATTAAAAAGGAACAGTTAGTAGTGCTTGTTTTCATGTTGTTATCACACAAATCTCCAGTCTAGAGAAAACGGAACTGGTTAAAAAACACCACCTTTTAAAAATCACCACCTTTTAAAAAACACTCATCTTCCTGGACAAGCTTCATGAGAGTAAACACACACTCAACATGTAATGTTGTACAAACATATAGACATATCAACATACTTATATGGGAGCACTAATATGCCCCATGGTCTGTCTGGGTGGAGGGGCCTGTAGGACCCTAAAAATGAGGAGAGAAAAGTGGAAGAAACACCAATCACGTTAGGATTAGAATATTTTCTCTCTGCTGGATCTGTTTTAAAGAACCACCAAATCGGGGTTCCTGTTGGGAGAGAAAATGAGGTAAATCTTACTGTTCTCTGCATCCCTCCGTCATTGTGACCTGTAAGTCCCAGGCTCGACCGCATATTAGCTTGTCTCTGCCTCGGTGCTGTTTTTATATTCTGTAAATCGCCAAGTCATGTTGGGATTGTTGTTAAAAGACTAGTGCGTGTATGGTTTGAAAACTTGATTTTGGCACAATGTGCGCGCCATTTTGTTGAGATTTGTAATTCCCAAATTGTAACTATTTGGTTATGAGGCTCACTATAGTTGTGAAAAATATTTCTTAATAATCAAAATACTACTCCTAACATTTACCTCATATTTTTGTCAAAACCAGAAACCCCTTGATTAATCAGGAATCGAACCCTCCGAATACCAGCACCTACCCATTGAGGCCGGATGTATTTTTCTAACCTGCATTTCTTTCTCTCTAATACAGATACTACGTGTTCATCAATAACCGTATGTATATAACCAAGTGCGCTCAATAGGCGCACGTTATTAGTCTAATTTGTCACCTTAATTTAGGTTTCTGCACGGAGTGGTACACGTGGGGCTGGATCCCATGCTGTCCTGAAGAAGAGGTTAGGGGATACCTCGAAACATGTTGACAGAATAATAGGCAATATAACCACATAACAGTTATATTTTTCCTGTTATTAACCCCTTTTTATCTTACCAGCTAGGAGTAGGAATAAATTGTTAACTCACTAGTTAGGTATTTTTAACTAACACAAACACCACTCCCACAACACTGCACAACACATAGTTTCACACAAAAAAGTACTCCTACGTAAATCTCGCAAGTCGTAGCACGCCCTAAGCAGTAGATGCTTGGGATGGCCCCAATGATGAAGCATGTCACCTAGGGGCAACCCTGGGTGAGTGAGGGGACTCTAGAAAAACATTTTTATTTTCTAAATTGTTGAGGCTCACCAATTTGGTGAACCCACTGTCTTTTGGCTAGTTTCTCATGTTCCATTATATATGGATCAATTGAGTGTGTTCTAACAAATAAAACAAAGGCCTCTCGGAGTCTGAGGGGGTTTAAACCCCCTCGGGCTCCGAGAGGCCTTTGTAAAACAACATTGGAATGTTGCTCTGCAGGCCTTCCACCAGCCCGTAAAAGCACGGAGCACTCCATTGTATTCGATGGAGTGCTCCACATTCCAATGTTCTAATACAAGTTAAGTTATAGCAATTTAACACATTGGTGGGGCTCAGAGTGTTTAAAAAAATCTTAAACCAAGATTTTATTGTTAATTTTGCATTCCACTTATTTTCTGTTTACGGTAATGAGCCATCATGCCGCATTTGGCTTTCCATTAGATGAGCTTGCACTATATTTTGAAAGTGGCAGTAACTTGCCTAGATCTTTAATTGTGATATGGCAGGCACATGGCTAAGGTTGTGGCGATCAACATTCTCTTCAGAGAGTTAAAGCAAATTCGAAATTCACACAAAAGCGTTTTACAAATCTGAGAATTGCCTTGAGGCATTCTGAAGCTCCAAAAGTATAAGGGGTATATTCACAAGAATGTGTGATAACTACCACAAGAGTAGCGTAACACAACTTTCAATATTGCAGCCTATCGCAGGAAAATAACCCCGTGACAACGTGGGATTCACAACAAGGCGGTAGCATGCTATAGTCACCAGATAACGAGCTGAATGTCAAAATCAACGCCACGCCGCATAAATGCGATACGCGAACGCAAAAAAACATTAATTGAGGCCAACCACGGTACAAAAAATAGCGAAAACCAGCCACAGGCGTGCCAATCCCACGCGTCTTGTGGAACAATGCACTATAAAAACCTCAGAAAAAATACACCAAAAACAATCCAAAGTGCGTAGCAACATGGATGCATCCTGACACAGCGCAGGGGCCAACCCGAACCCCACCACCCCCACAGACTAGCAGCAAGGAACAACTGGGCCGGGGAAGGCCAAGGAGAAGAGGGATAGGAAGATGGGGTGCAGACCGCAGGAAAACATGACCAGCGTCCCGGAGGTGACAGAACACTACCAGCAACTGACCCAAAAGCAGACCATCTGGATTGCAGGCGGAGTGCCGAGGCTGCCAATCCAGGAGGCCAATAGGTGCCAGCATTACATGACTACCTAAACCAGGCACAAACCCGCTGCCAACAGGAAGGCAGCAACTGCGACAGGAGGTGGCAGTGCAGCACCAGTTGAGGAGCTGAAGGAAACCCAGGCAGCAGTCATCAGTGTGGAGACGGTGCAAGGAGTAGAGAGTATGGACACAGCTCAAGAGGACCTGACACAACATCAACAGGGAGTGCAACGAACAGGGACTGGGGGGCGGGGGGTGCGGGGGGGAGTGGGTACAATGGCATACATGCACAACAAGGTGTGCAACACTGCACACCCACAATCACCCAGGTCCATGGCCCAGATCTCCTTGGCACACTGCAGCACACACAAATAGCACAAACAGCACACCCACATTGACGACAACGAGGAACAATGCGCATAGCCAACACTGCAGAACAGAGGACACATCTGGCTCCGCACATGCACAGAAACACGCCTACTACATCTGACGGAGCCGGAAACTGTGAAATGTACGCGTACGACCTCACATCTGTCATGTAGACCAAATGTACACTGTCCCGCAGAAGAATCCTGCACCCTCAAACAGTCACAATGTACATTGCCATACAGTCTGCATGCAAATCTGCACAATGCACCAACATATATGTCAACACAAAGTCAATACGCACCTCCCCTTCACATCGCAGAGGGGCACACAACACATTCAGAAGAGCACAGAATATGTTACCCATCCGTGATGCCGGAGAGGACCACCACACCGTCGACACCAATGCCCTACAACAGCAATGGATATCCCATGCAACCCCCCACCAGGACCCGGACAGCCAAACTACTCAGAGGAGAACACTGAGCCTGCAACAGACCACACAGCAGGAGGCACTTGCAAGCACAGCTGGCTCACGACACTTCATCCACCCACACATCGCACCCCAATGCCATGTCCCTGCACGCCAAAAGGAAGTGGCCCAACAGGTGTGGGTGGGGGCCAAACCCATGGAATGCAAACCAGGACACATACATAAGTGTCCATCACCCTTCAGGGGCCACCAACACCCCACTAAGGAGACCCACACTACCAAAGAGACACATGCAGATGCACATTTACAGTACAGAACCAAGGGCTGGGGCGCTCAAAGAGAAGTCACACACCCATGTTGGCTCTGCGTACAATGGCCCTGGACACTCCCCTTACGAATTGAGTGGGTGACGACAAAGCTACATGTCCAAGCTACAACCCGCTGCCTGTGGTGACACGTTTGCATCAGATGTACACAGCACAATGTAATGTCATAGGGCCCAGGGCCCTCATGCATACAACAAATCCTGATGCAGA
This sequence comes from Triturus cristatus, assembly GCF_964204655.1. Lineage (NCBI taxonomy): Eukaryota > Metazoa > Chordata > Amphibia > Caudata > Salamandridae > Triturus > Triturus cristatus. The sequence continues at coordinate 1,444,687,869 of NC_140591.1, forward strand.
TGCAGTGGGGTGTGTTACACCTGCATCAATTTCCTCATCAACATCCCCGGTCTCCCACACTGTCTGAGGTGACAGTTGCGTGCGCAGTCCACAGCACAATACCCAGTAATGGTTCCAGGTATGTGGCTCGACTACTACCTCCAGTCTGCATTTCTGCCTTGGGGATGTTGCCTCCTGCCCTCCCATTGTCTGTGCCACCCCCCGTCCGCACACTTGACAACTTGACACATCTTCCTCATCATAGTCCCACCTCTTCCCCACTGCATGAGGTGACATTGCTGCGCAACATCTCCACAGCACAAATGTCAATGAGTAACGGACAATGGCTTGCGGTGCACTGAGTCACTGGCACATGGAGTGCTGAGCAGGGTATCAGGCCGATGAAGGCATCCATGACAGATCTGAGCAACTCCGTAAGTCTGTGTCGACTGTGGCAGATGGCTGTTGGAGGTGGTCCTTGCGGTGGTGGGGTGTGCCTCCTGTGGTGATGCCACATCCGGGCCGGTCAAGACTTGATTTGGTGTGTGAGCCCTGCTGGGACGCTTTTGGGCCCAGATGCTGCGTACAGCGCAGGGTCACAGAGAAATGGCGTTGATGACCCCAAGGCCAACGCTTCAGGGGCCATCCAATTTCTCAGAAGAAGGGGTCCCGGACCTGACCAGTACAGAGTTAGTGGCCCCGGATGCAGAGCGGCCGGCACAGGCACCCAGCCATGGCACGGTGACTTGCGGTGCAGTCAGATGGGCCATGCAACCTGAGCGGGTCACCATCAATGTCCAAGGTGTATGTTGCGGAGGGTATCCGGGGACAGTGGAAGATGTCCTCCAGGGCATGACGCCAAAATGTTTTTTTTTTCCAGAAGCAGCAAATGGAGGAGTGGAATGCGACAGCCTCGTTGCCACCACCAATTCGGTATCAGCTACATGAGGATGAAAACTGCCGCCTGGTCCATATACTCAGACGCCACCAAAGTTAGACCAGAAAGTGTCCATGATTGTCGGGGAACAGACTTAGTGGCACTGGGGCTGAGAGGGGAGGCAGGCTTCGATGATGCCGGTACGCTGATATGAACTCAGCCAATGCAAAATGAAGAGTCTGTGACCTACTGGACCACAGTGTAGGCCAGAGGCAGAGGTCAGCACGGGCCATTCACTGAGTGTTGCCGGCATAGGTTGGATGGCCCCACCTACCTGCGTAGTTCAGGCTCAGTGGCGCCACGTGTTCGCTCTGCTCTGTGATTGTGAACCGGCTTTCGTCCGGACTGATCTTCCTCTTACTCCTCTCTGTGCGACCACTGGTGTGGACAATGCCATTCGTGATTTGCACAAACATGCTGGCTGTGGGACCTACTGGCCCACAGGGTAGTCCTGGTCCCTCATCCACGTGTCGCAGGCTGGCGTTGAACAGGGTTAGTGGCACCATGAGTTGCAGGCTGGCGTTGAACAGGGTTAGTGGCACCACGTGTCACAGGCTGGCGTTGAACAGGGTTAGTGGCACCATGGGTCACAGGCTGGTGTTGAACAGGGTTAGTGGCACCACGTGTCGAAGGCTGGCGTTGAACAGGTTTGGTGGCACCACGTGTCGCAAATAGCCCATATGGAACTATACCTTATTGATCAGGGTGGGTCTGGTGCTGTTGCCGCTGGCCTGGAATTGGGGTCACTGCCATTCATGAATCTAGGCACATTTTTGCACATGCGACCAACTGGGCCGAAGGGTAGTCCGAAGGCGGCAGTAGAGTACCTCAACGAGAAAGGACTAAAGCGGGCCTGTGTCATGGAGGCCGTGATGGACTGAGGAGGCTACCAAGGTCACAGCCCTCGGCCTTGGAGCTTGTGCCAGCACATGGTGGGCCCTCCTTGACACACGCTGGTGTCGGCAGGTGATCAGTGTGGCCTGGCTGCGCAGGGGCGGGCCTGACGGGTTCGTGATCCAGCGTGCTGGGGTGTGGCAGGCTCACGGCATCGCAGGCAGCTCCGCTCACGAGGATGGCCTCGGCCTTGTGACAGGGTGAGAGGCGACGCCCTGGCAGAGATGTTGTGCTTCCCAGAAGAGGACCACACCCAGGGCTACGTGCTTTTTATTCACACCCCTACACTGGTGTGGCATATGCCAGGCCATCCCACTCCGGTCACGCTTTGGGGGGGCGTAACAGGCAACATTTCTGCAAGGTCCCCCACTGGCTGGGGTGAAATGGTTGCGTCCACTGTCCACTAGACTCCATACACCAGAGGTGTGTGTCACCATGGATATGGGTGTGTTCTGCATACTGCGGACTGTCCGGCACATCTCCGCCACTCTTGGCATTGTGTACTTTCCCAATCATGGTTCTACTGTATCCTTCCGGGAGGGATCGCGACGGGGACCGGTTTTAGGGCTCAGGGCGGGAAAAATATTTTACCAGGCATATGCCTTTAACATCCATGCCTTTACAATGGAATTCGTTGTAAAAGCATACGCAGTAAAGGCGTATTTGTTTTTATAAAATGCGTGGTAAAGGTTATGTATGGCAAAGACATTCACGTTGTAATGCACGTGTGGTAAAGGCATTTATCGCAACGGAACCAGTTGGTCATCATACAACCTTAGTGACTTGCTCTTTCATATGAAATATTTAGTATGGTTGCAACCAAGAAGAATAGTAGCAAAATCTGTACAGAGTAACTAGACAGACCAACAAGCAGTGAATAATTTGCAAAAAGATAACAGAATCAGTTTCACGTAAGTAAGATTTTAAATACCGTATATCAGAATGTGTAGAAACAAGCAGAGAGATTCCATCTGGTAATGACCCATTGCGTGTAAAAAATGAACATGTTGCTATGGGTGGCTTCTTTCAACGGATCACCATTTGTTTTAAAGGAACAGACTACATAAAGGAAACACCAGTTCTCTTTTACATTATTTGAACTTCTACGTCAATTCTTTATTATAGGTTACTAGCAATGTCACCACTCAACTGTAATAAGGAATTTAGAGAGGGGCATCTATACAGGGATTGCAGGCTCCCATGTATTATATGTGTATCTGGTTGTTAAAACTTATTACGGACGCATCGTGTAACTTTACCTACTTCACCAATTTGCACCTTCGTTCTGAAGGTCACATTTTTGAAAAATACCTGTGAACGTTTCATAATGTGGCATCTTCCAAAACAGCTTTCCAGTTTTTGTTAAAAAGAGAAATCACATTGCTTTTAGCTATATAAACATGTTGTTTATGATTTCACAACTTTGGCTCTGCTCAACCACACCTCATTTTGCTATCTTTCGTCTGCCACTCAATTGAACTGCAAACCATCATTTCCACTGTCACAGAATGAAAGGGAGCCAAACCTGTAAATATACTGACCTGGGCAAACACAAGGAGATGATGGACAGAGTGCTGAAACTTTTCAGTAACTCACCCCAGTCACAGATATGGGTTGAATATACAGACCTAATCTGTGCAATTTCTCAATGTATCTTGGTTTATGCAGCACACACTACAGACATAATAATTCATCGTTATTTACATAACACTTTAACTTTCTCAATCCCCACTGTTATTCACTGTTATTGCTGAGCAGTGAGTAGATCACAACAACTGCTACAGCAGCTGCTTTGCATTCTGACCATACAACATCCAATAATTACAAACATGGACGGGTGGCTATTCTCCTCGGATGGGCCTGACCTAATAAAGATAAACTTACATGTTTGTGGAAGTTTACTCTTTTTCGTTATTCACAAAACTGTGATTTAATAGTAGCTTTATGACTGTGGGGACTGCACGGTCAGGGCGGAAAGGCTTATCTTTATATGTGCGGAGTTCTTCATAGTTGTAAAGTTTATATTACATCACAGTTTTGTAAATACAGAAAAAGAGTAAACTTTCACAAATGTATTAGTTTACCTTTGTGAATCAGGCCCTAAGTCTCTCACTGCCACCCCCACTCCAATACCTCCATTTCCACTTATACTCCGTTGAACAACAATTTCAATAATTGCTGCACTAAAAGGCAATATTGTAACTCTATTTCACACTACAGTTGCTAATGGTTCTTTCTTGGAGGGACTGGTGACGGAGCACAGTGTTAGCCCTGTATGTACAACAATACGGTGCAGCCCTGCGTTTTCCCAAGCTGCCTAGTGCCATTACAGGCACCCTTGCACCATAGTGCAAGGCTGTTTGCGTTGCAGGGGAAGATTGTTTATGAGCAAGAAGGTGTCCCTTCCTGCACATAAACAATCTGAAATGGCGAAATATAACTTCTATGTGTGCTGCATTGAGCATTGAGCAGCAGACACAGAAACTGCAACTCGTCATTTTTACAATAATTGTTTATGTGCAGGAAGGGATATCTTCCTGCACATAAACAATCAATGGCGTTTTGCTGTTTCTATGTGTGCTGCACAACACAGCACACATAGAAGCAGCAAATACGAGGATAAATCAAGCATTTATCCTTGTTGCACCTGGTTAAGACCAGGGTTTCCCTGGTCTTAGTTTTGGTGCTGCCCACAATTTATGCCACTCTTGTAAATATGGGTCAGCATCAAAATGAATGGGTTCTGCGGTGGAATGCCCACCGCAACACCAATTGCCCACCCCTTTCAAGCTAAGTATACCGTGAAAGGGTGCCTTATTTACAAGGCAGTGTTAATCCACATTAAGTGGCTTAACGCTGCCTTGTAAATTAGGAGAAGCCCGTATCACCACCACGACATCACTAAAAGTGACATTGTGGCGGCAATAGGGACTTTTAAATATGCCCCGGATTTTTTACTCAAATTACATGATTTCATCTGTCCGACAATCTTTCTTGGATGTTTTAACTTAATGCCCTGCAATCAATTACATAAAACATGTTCTCCCAGCTCCTTCAAGATCACTATAAGTACACACACAAAACCAAGGAAAAACCATGGAGCTGAACCTTATTTTCAGTAGCTGACTCACTCTCCCTCACCATAGACCCGTCTAATTTTTACTATAATTGCTTCCATATTCTGTCACTATACCTGCTGCCTTCCCACCCATTGCTAACACCCAAATCTAAAAAAAAAACAGAAAACACAAACATACCCTCCTGGTTTTCCTGAATTGCTTTTGCACACGCCCCACAACATCGGACAGTAATTTGACCACTTATGAAGCCTCCATTAAATTCACACTGTTCGCTACATATTTTCTCTAACACTGCCTGACCCACAACACTAGATCAGAGCATATTTATTTATTTAAATTTTGCAATGCGCGAACATGACCCAAGTGGGTATCAGAGCGCTTTACATACGGTTGAGGAAGGCATAGGAAACAGCTAGGGGAGAAAAATCAAGGTAACTGTGGGACAATATACAACAGGAGCAAGAAGACATTATGGTGGACATAGGAAGTTGGCTTGATGAGAACGAAAAGTATGGCAATATACATCAAGAGCAAACAAGACAATATGGTAGGCGACAATGAGTCGTACAAAATGATATGTATTCAGTAAGCTAGAGGCAAGAGGAGAAAAGCATCTAGTTCAGCGCATTGATCATTAATAGAGCTTTAACTTCCCTTTTGAAGGCAAGTGTAGAGGCAATCAGTCTTGTTTCCACTGGAAGGGAGTTCCATATTCTCAGGGCGATGCCAGAGAGTGTACGATTGTAGGTTTTAAGCTTATTAGATTTCTTTGGCTTGAGCAGCAGTGTACCGGTGCTCCTTGTGGACCTGGAGCCACCAGATAGTACCAGCTTGTTTGTCAGGTAGAGTGGGGGTGTTGAAGTGTAGTGCTCTATGGGTCATACAAGCGATCATATGTTTGACCTATAATAACTAAGACACATGCACTGACATACATAAGATCATAGTTAGAAACCAGTCATTCAAATGTTGGTTTGGCCATACTTGGCTGTAGATGGTGCCAAATCAATTTGCTTTCAAAACATTATCCCCTCCCTCCATCCATCAACCAAAAAGACTCTATGCATAATCAGCAGCCAACTTTCTCCTCCATACCTGCATGTCGGACATCTATTCCTATCGGCTAACAAGTCTGCTTCTTACTCATTCTCCAAAATCAACATCTTCAGAGCAACTATTGTAAACCATTTAAAAAACATTTTGGCATACTCTTACACCATGGCGTAATGAAACATGAGGGGGTCCCCCTGCAAAGTACATGGAGGCCCCCCTCCGGACTCTCTCAGGAACTCTCAGGCCAGGGTACTGTGCTGAGGGGGCCCCCTGGATCTCGGTAGCCCCAAGGCACTGCAGGGGGCCTTTGTTACACCACTGCTCCTACAGTTAAACACCACATCAACTACCAAAGCTTATACCAATAATTGGATTGGGACTCATTCCTATGTTTTCAGGTCACATACTATTAAACACTTTCATGTCTCCTCCAATATTTTTCTCAGCATAGCACCTCTGTTTCATCACTCCTTCATGTCTCAAATCCGTACTACAACCTTTGCTTAAAAAATCTCAGAACTGACCCTTTCTTGCCTTCCAACTACAACCTAGTATTTCAACTTCCTTCCTTATGTCAAATACTAGAATGATTCGTCTTCAATTGGCTTACCCAATTCCTTACAGCTAAAAACCTTCCAATCGGGATTTGGAATGCTACACTGAACATAAACTGTCCTCAAACATATTGCAAAAATGATCACATGAGCTCATCAGAAATGGGCTCTCTTCTTTAGTATTTGCTTTCCTCCTAGACACACCAATGACACTTCCTTCCCCAATGCCTGTTTTTTGCGTTGCTGCATAAATGTGCTACATCATTTTAATCAGATTTGTCTTTGTTGTACTGCAGTTTAGTGTTGTTTTGTGATGTGCCAGGTTATGTTTTAAGTGTGTTGTTATGTTGGTTTAGGTGTGCCATTGGGTAATGTTATATATTTTCCTTAGACAGGAAAGCATATGCGGCTACATTTCTAATAAAAGAAGCATATGCCTATACATGTCCTAGGACAAGCACCCATTCACCACTGTCTAAGATGGTAAAATTCTGTTGTTGCAGCTATTCAACTACTAAAGACATCAATCAACCCAAAAGTATGCCATAAACTGCACTCCGGTGCTCACTTCATGTGATACATTACTATGAGAATCAAGGCCTTACCCTGTCAAAAAACCCTCTAAAGTCAATGCTTTAACCCTTTCCCAGAATATCACCCCAGAGTATATGGTACATAGAATTAACTAAAGGAGAATAAGTGCTGTTAGAACTTAAACAACAAAGACAGAATAAACTCCCCACCCAAAGAGAGTATGAGCATCAAAGAATGGAACAGAAGACAACTTGATTGGAGGGACAACATAAGGGCTTCTCTTCTTTGCATTACTGTGGGAAGCTAGGACCAAAATCAATGGCTATGATCTTCTGCTGTAGGCCAAAATAGGTGTACATACATCTCCACACATCTTTCTAGAGGGTGTTAGTGAAGTCAAGCAGCTTATGTGCATGATAGTCAATGATGGGTTGGTTACTCGAGTGGTTAACACATTTTTAGTTGTGTGAATAAATAAGTTTTAGAATGCTAACAAAAATCCGATTGGCCGCACTCTGCTAGTCCTACCAGTGTGTTACCCCAAAAAATTGTGGTCCATGAAGTAGCGTCGGCGGGTACGCCTATGCCAAAAGTTTAAAATGAAAAGTGTCGCGTTAGCCATCCCTGGACACGTGTTTCGAGGTAGTTGCCTCTCGTCAGCAGGGAGTAGGTATGTGTGTAGGGTTGCTGCGTAGGCTGCCAAAAAATATTCTCAGGTAAAGTACCACTCAAGGCGCGCAGGTGCGTAGCCATGGGCTCGTCAGCCCCACCAGCTCAAGGGAGCCTGAATGTAAACAAAAATCCGATTGGCCGCACTCTGCTAGTCCTACCAGCGTGTTACCCCAAAAAATTGTGGTCCATGAAGTAGCGTCGGCAGGTACGCCTATGCCAAAAGTTTAAAATGAAAAGTGTCGTGTTAGCCATCCCTGGACACGTGTTTCGAGGTAATTGCCTCTCGTCAGCAGGGAGTAGGTATGTGTGTAGGGTTGCTGCGTAGGCTGTCAAAAAATATTCTCAGGTAATGTACCACTCAAGGCGCGCAGGTGTGTAGCCATGGGCTCGTCAGCCCCACCGGCTCAAGGGAGCCTGAATGTAAACAAAAATCCGATTGGCCGCACTCTGCTAGTCCTACCAGCGTGTTACCCCAAAACATTGTGGTCCATGAAGTAGCGTCGGCGGGTACGCCTATGCCAAAAGTTTAAAATGAAAAGTGTCGCGTTAGCCATCCCTGGACACGTGTTTCGAGGTAGTTGCCTCTCGTCAGCAGGGAGTAGGTATGTGTGTAGGGTTGCTGCGTAGGCTGCCAAAAAATATTCTCAGGTAAAGTACCAGTCAAGGCGCGCAGGTGCGGTCCATTGCGGTTGTTTATAAAAATGGCTCCCTCGAGCTTTGAGCTCACGAGCTCCTGGACGACGCACCTGCGTGCCTGTACGGGCACTGAGGCCCTTGACGGTTGCTTGGCAGCCCTCTCTTCCACCCCTAACTATTTTCTCTACTGAGGAGGGAAGTTATCCCGAAACCCGAGCCATGTCTCGGGCGATATTTTAAAACCCGGGACATGTATCGGGTCTAGAGATCATCAGTTCAAAGAGTACTTACTTGCACCCACTGGGGTGAACCACTCAAGAACTCCATCAGAGATCATCAGTCCAACAAGTACTTACTTGCACCCACTGGGGTGAACCACTCAAGAACTTCATGTACCAGCTTCCCTTGGGGCGACCCGGAGGAGGAGCTAGCGGAGTGCGGTCCATTGCGGTTGTTTATAAAAATGGCTCCCTCGAGCTTTGAGCAGACGAGCTCCTGGACGACGCACCTGCGTGCCTGTACGGGCACTGAGGCCCTTGACGGTTGCTTGGCGGCCCTCTCTTCCACCCCTAACTATTTTCTCTACTGAGGAGGGAAGTGATCCCGAAACCCGAGCCATGTCTCGGGCGATATTTTAAAACCCGGGACATGTATCGGGTCTAGAGATCATCAGTTCAACAAGTACTTACTTGCACCCACTGGGGTGAACCACTCAAGAACTCCATCAGAGATCATCAGTTCAACAAGTACTTACTTGCACCCACTGGGGTGAACCACTCAAGAACTTCATGTACCAGCTTCCCTTGGGGCGACCCGGAGGAGGAGCTAGCGGAGTGCGGTCCATTGCGGTTGTTTATAAAAATGGCTCCCTCGAGGTTTGAGCTTACGAGCTCCTGGACAACGCACCTGCGTGCCTGTACGGGCACTGAGGCCCTTGACGGTTGCTTGGCGGCCCTCTCTTCCACCCCTAACTATTTTCTCTACTGAGGAGGGAAGTTATCCCGAAACCCGAGCCATGTCTCGGGCGATATTTTAAAACCCGGGAGATGTATCAGGTCTAGAGATCATCAGTTCAACAAGTACTTACTTGCACCCACTGGGGTGAACCACTCAAGAACTCCATCAGAGATCATCAGTTCAACAAGTACTTACTTGCACCCACTGGGGTGAACCACTCAAGAACTTCATGTACCAGCTTCCCTTGGGGCGACCCGGAGGAGGAGCTAGCGTAGTGCGGTCCATTGAGGTTGTTTATAAAAATGGCTCCCTCGAGCTTTGAGCTGACGAGCTCCTGGACGACGCACCTGCGTGCCTGTACGGGCACTGAGGCCCTTGACGGTTGCTTGGCGGCCCTCTCTTCCACCCCTAACTATTTTCTCTAATGAGGAGGGAAGTTATCCCGAAACCCGAGCCATGTCTCGGGCGATATTTTAAAACCCGGGACATGTATCGGGTCTAGAGATCATCAGTTCAACAAGTACTTACTTGCACCCACTGGGGTGAACCACTCAAGAACTCCATCAGAGATCATCAGTTCAACAAGTACTTACTTGCACCCACTGGGGCGAACCACTCAAGAACTTCATGTACCAGCTTCCCTTGGGGCGACCCGGAGGAGGAGCTAGCGGAGTGCGGTCCATTGCGGTTGTTTATAAGTTTTAGAATGCTTTTTGGTAGGAAGAGAAACCATGAGTTGATTGCATGGTGTAGGACCAGGCTTTAGAATGCACAAGGTAATTAGACAACTCTTTCTCTATTAAAACTGGTGGGTAACCTGCATAGGTATAAACTCCATTTTAATTTTAAAGCTTGCCAACAGATTTGATTATTTATTCTTGAAGGTGGCATCATGCAACTGATTTGTGGGTCATTTATAGTTTCACAGATGCAAGGGATGTGCCAAAAAACGCCAGTTGCACATCCACCAAACATGTGGTTCTCCCATTCGCTATAATACTATAAAGCCTCAGATGGTTCTGCCAGCGAAATATTTGAACAATGGCCTCTTCGTCCAAGGGCCGCCAGTCAGCATTCAGTAGAACTTTATGGAAGCCATGCAGTCCTAAGCAGAAAACACAAAATGACCCCCCCATGTACTTGCAGAAAAATCCCAGCCTGTTAGAGCCAATATTTCTTTGTTGCACACAACCAAATGCTCACTTACTGCCTGTTATTCTTAACTTTTCTGGGAGCAGCATCACATCTTTTTAGCTCCAGGTCCCAGCATCGCAGAGAGGATTAGGCCGTTAAACAGTTAAGCAGTTCTAGAACTCCATCGTGGTAAAGTTCACAATGAAGACCTGAGAAGGAAAAACAAAAGAACAACCAAAACAGCACTGACCTATGTTAACACAGTAAGGCGCATGCGAGCTGGGCAGTGACCTAGAACATACAGTAACAGAATCTGACAGGCAAGAGACTCAACCCTCAACCAAGGACATCAATCTTGTAAAACAAAGAAAAATTGTTTAAAGTCAGGAGAAAGAACTTTGAACCAGAACTCTGAATTTAGAATTCAGCGAACACTCAGTGCAGTCCAGCTTTCAAGGGAGGTTCCCTCAAGAACTTGTTAGTTGGGTGTAATATGAAAGCACCCCGCGTGCCACTGTAGTGCTTGGGTGCTCTGTACCATGCGCTCATTGTATTCTCTTTAATGGTGTTCCACGATTGAGGCTGGAACGATGGGTGCAAAGACTCGGTGAACATTGATTCGGTTGCCAGAGTCCTTTGCCCGCATTGGGAGTTCTCGTCGTGGGTGTCGTAATTTCATTAAATTTACATCCAAAAGCACTTACCAGCTGTGGAGTCCTTACTTCTTTTACATCTTGGCGACGACCTGGACTTCCCCACGCACAACACCCACTGGCCTGCCTCCCCTCACTGTTGTGTCGGAATCACCTGGGCCATTTGGAGTTATCTGGACCACATTTGCACTTCATCTAGTTTCCTTGCTGGTTTTCTGGAACTTGCGCCTGGCACTTTCTCCTTCCAGTTGCCTGCCCTTGGCTACATGCCAGCCTGACCTGCCTCATTAAGTCACCGGGTCCGGGCTGCCTGCGAGTCACCTGACAACAACATCATCACGTTTAAACAGGAGCCTCTTCACACAGGTGGCTATCTTGGATTTGGCTTCAGGTCAAGACCCTGACTCGACTCACTCTGCTGACATTTTCAATTTCCTTTTACATTGAAGCCACAGGTAGGATCCAGGCTTGCCTGCACTCACGGGAAAAGGTACACCTGTTCTCATTGATTGGTAAACCATTTTCAGGCTTCGAGCCCGGCACTTTTGGTGGCAGGCTCACCCTTAAATTCTTATTGCGTGTTAACTATTTGCAACCTTTGATGACAGGCTCACCTTTATATTTTCATGACCTGTCATCTCGGTGATAGGTACACCTCTTTTTACAAATTCTTAGATTTTACTTCTACGACTAATCCTGCACTGTCGGTGACAGGCTCAACAAAAATCAACTGCTGTCTCTGCAAATGTTTTGACTGCTATACAGTTAATGTAATAGAAGATTTGCACGTTTCTTTTTATTATTACATGCATATTACTCATTTTCACTCATATTGTAACCTTGGCTTTATTTTTCCTGATTGCATTATGGCGACTTCCCAGCAGTTTGCACAGCCTCCCTTCTTCAGCCCAACATTAGGTTGCGGCAATGGCTAAAAACCTTTGAGAGTCATCTGGTGGCCACCAGTACGCAAAGTAGCAATTTTTGTATGGTTACCTATGGCTTACAGCTCAGCAGGTTTTTGAAAGCTTACCCTCCATTGCCCCCCCTCAAGAAAGAACTGGCGATAGTGAGCACTGGGATGCTTACAAGGAGGCATTGGCCCACATAGGTAAACAGTATGACCAAGAGCCAAGCATAATGTTGGAAAGCCATAATGTTTTCATGAGGAGGCAGAGCGCAGATGAAAGTGTGAATTAATATATTTCAGACTTATGAGTTTTGGCATCCACATGTGAATTTGAGGCTCACACTGACATTTATATGTGTGATCAATTTGTATTTGCTTTTTTTCTAATAAGATTCAGGAACACCTCCTTAGTTACAGAATGCCATCACTTATGGAAACAATTGATATTGCTAAAGCATTGAGCACTTAATGGTCACATCGAGGGCACTTCTCAAAGAACATTCTGTTAATGTGAAGGTTTCTGAAGACAATACAGCGGACTCTGTGAATGAAGTGAACGTATCTGGACCTGTTAAACAACCTTTTAGGAAAGGATCCACCAGTTGTTTTAGGTGTGGGTCCAACTCACATCTTAGCAATAATCCCACTTGCCTTGCCTTGCACAAGAAATGCATGCTTTGCAAGAAAATGGACCACTTCCAAGGGGTGCGTAGATCTGGGAGAAAAGCCACAAGAGTTAACAGCATGGAGATCACTGAGGCTGTTGAAGAGTGTTCTGAGCAATTGCATGATGTGTTGTTGACTGTGGAATGCAATGCTGCTTTTGATACTAAGAAGGTCAAATGACCTTGGTGTGATGTGTTGTTTGGTAGAATTGAGGTACCAGTCATGGCATATTTGGGCTCACCTATTGCAATCTTATCAGAAATCTTGTTTCTCGACAAGTGGAAAGGAACTGTCGCTTTAACTCATACCAATGTGAATTCCAAAGCATTCGGCGAATCCGACATAGACATGTTGGGATACTTCATGTCCAGGTTGGAATGTTTGGGAAGGTCTATTTGTACAAAGGTTACATTGCTATCAAAGGTTGCAACATAATTGGATGGCAAGATCTAACAAAAATGGGTTTGTGCTTAGGTCCTTGTTTGGATCACCCCATCGCTGTCGTAGAGGTACCTGAAGGCTATGCTGAGGTTGCTCATCTTGAAGAAGACACTTAGGTGGGTTGTGTAGGGGTCAAATAATGAACTTTGGACATCAAGAAGGTGTTAGACCGTTTCACAAGCTTGTTTGCTTATGAACTTGGAACAGTCAAGGGTTTCCAGCATCAAATCTGACTTAAAGATAATGCCCAAGCTGGTCTTCATAAATTGTGTCCCCTTCCTCTGAGTGCAAGAGATGAACTTAAGGCAGCTCTGAAATCCTTTTGTGATGAAGGTGTCTTTACACTGTGTGACTCCAAGGAGGGGGTTTCCCCCATTGTCGTAGTAAGGAAAAATTCTGGGGATGTCAGGTTATGTGCTGATTTGTGTTCTTTGAACAAAAACATCTTGATTGACTGTCACCCCCTCCTCGAACTTCAAGAACCTCTTACTAGTTTGGGGGGTGCCAAATTTTTCTCTATCATCAACTTACATTCAGCATACCACCAAATACCCCTAACTGTTGATTCTCAGTAGTTCACTCCTTTTGTTACTCCTTTTGGAGTTTACAAATTTATCAGATTACCTTTTGGTCTGTCCTCTGTGGCCAGTGTCTTCCAACAAAAGTTGATGGACAATTTTTTGGGAGACATCTCCGGGGTCCAGGCCTATTGGGACGACATTTTGGTGTTTGCTTCTGATTGGGAAACTTGAAGAATCTAACCAATGTTTTAGGTGAGTTGGACAAGGCAGGTATGACCATTAGAAGGGATAAGTGCAAATTTAGTACACAGCAACTGGACACTTGGTGCACACTGTATCCTCAGACCTAAGTTATCCTCGATTAAAGCCATTAGTAATGTCCCAAGGGTAAGGATGCTCCTCAATCCTTTTTGGAATTAGCAGAGTACTATGCATGGTTTGTGAAGGGTTATGCTCAAACTGTTGAACCCTTTTGTTCCCTCTTGTGGAAGGGCTCAAGTTTGTTTGGTCTGATAAGACTTCTCAGACCTTTGGCCAAGTCAAGAAATTAATTGTTGAAGCACCTGCTTTGCATGCCTTTCAGGATAACTGTAAATGCTTCCTCATGGTAGATGCAAGTCCCACTGGATTAGGAGCAATTCTAGGACAGGCTTTGCTTGTGTGTGGGGGATTGACAAGTTTAGGAGTTCGGAGTTACATCTGGGGTTGAGAGTTTGAAGTTTTTACTGACCACAAACCTCTTATGCACATACTGAGTGGAACTGGTTTGAGAAAGGCATCGGCTAGGCTTGTGAGGTTGTTATCAAAACTGTAAGAGTTTCACTTTTCCATTAAGCAAATACTTGGAGGGAAACATTTCAGGGCGGACTGCTTATCACGTAAGGCCTTATCTGACGAGTGTGATGCGGTTGATGTTGAGGACATCAAATGCATAGTGGCAGCCATGGATGTGGTCAAGAAGTGTGATGCTGTTACAGAGAAATCGTGTTTGGCAGCTCATGACAAGGACACCAATCTCAAGCAGGTCAAAGAGTTCATTGTAAAGGGATGGCTGGAGAGTAGAGAGTTTGCTGGTGAAACGTGGGCTTTTTCAATGCTGGCTTCTGAATTGTCTCTTGTCAATTACATGGTAATGCGTCACAACTTTTTCATCCCTCCAGAAAGTCTCAGAGGAGACATTATCAAGTCCACACATCGCAGCCACTTCGGTATTTCTTAGATATCTCAACTTATTAAGTTGTATTATGAGTGGCAATCTTTAGAAACTCAGGTCAAGTTTTGGGTAGACTCATGCACTGAATGTCTTGTGTCTGACAAAAGGTGGAAGGTAATGTATACTCCCCTTCACCCTGTTCCTTTTCCAGACAAACCTTGGAGCAAGGTTGGGTTGGATTTTTCAGGTCCTTATGATATTTTGCCTCAAAACATTAGATTTCTCATTTTGTTGATTCATTATCATTCCAAAAGGTTATACTGTATGTTTTGTGATGCACCTAGCACTGACAATGCGGTCACGTTTTTGAAGAGTGTGTTTGCAACTGGAGGGTCAACCTCTGTGATCGTGACAGACAAGGGCACACACTTTGTGTCTCACAAGATGTGCACATTCTTGGCAGCCAACGATGTAAAACATTTCAAAGTTGCCTTGTATTCTCTGTCTTCCAACGGGTTTGTTGAGAGGGCATACAGATTAGTGAAAGAAGGAATACAGCAGCTCTGTCATCATGTCAGGATGTGCAAGAATTAGTTGATGCCAAAGGGTGGTCGTATAACATTTCACCTTTTACCCTCTTAAGAGGAAAGAAAGCACACACGGACCTTTGTCCCGAATGGTTGCAGAACAACCATTTTGTTGAGAGTACAAGAAGTGAGAGAAAATGTTTCTCAGGTGATGAAGAAGCAGCATGCAATGAAGTTGAGGCTAATTGATAATGGCAAACGTTTTAAAAATATGGGTCTGGAAATAAATGAATGGGTCCGTATCAAGAATCCTCAAAAAGTCTCTAAATGTTTGTCGAAATGTTTCTCTCCAGTTCAAGTGACAAAGGGGAGCAAAGGCTCAGCACTCTTCGAGACGAAGGGCTGGTGGAACAAGAGGTCGCTTGTGCATCTTTCAGACTCTCAGGAGAGTTTGTTAAAGAAATTGATCCACCAATTGGTATTGACACTCTTCCGCCCACGAAGGAATCTGTTCAAAGGGTCACTGGTTTGCAGCAAAAGTTTGGTGTAGGTAGTCACCTAAGGAAATTGCCTTGCAAGTTTGATGACTATGTTTTGAGTTCGATTGCTAATTTTCAGTTGTATTTTAAGTTGTGCTGTGGCCTTACAGCTTATATCAGCTTTTGCTGTTACGATTGTTTGTGGTTGTTGTCTCTGAAAGGAGGGTTGTAATATGAAAGCAACCCGCATTCCACTGTAGCATGTGGGTGCTCTGTACCATGCGCTCATTGTATTCTCTTAAATGGTGTAACACAATCAAGGCTGGAATGATGGGTGCGAAGACTAAGTGAACGTTGATTCAGTTGACAGAGTATGGCAGTAGGGCTATAGGACAGTCACACTAGTATTTATCCGTGTTAGTTCATTAATTAGACCCAGACACTCAACTGTTTGTGGTTCTACCACCAACGAATCACTACACAAAACTACTTAACACATACAGGACAGGAATGTCTATTATCTACACATGTGTTATCATTGATAATATCAATAATCTTTTTTTGGAAACTTCACATTTCCATCATTGATGATGCCTAGACATCATAATTAATATAGACCAAATATATAAATTGTCCAACCCGTAATTACGGGAGTGTTCATTAGTCAGGGAATCTTCATGAAAAAATCTTGATTTATTTCTATTCTTTTTGTAGATGTAAATAGGAATTCAGCCCAGCCAACGCGTTTTATCCTAAACGGACTTCATCAGGGTTGCAAGTAAAGGCTCAAAACCAGGTGTATCATCTCTAGTTAGGCTTTGTGTTGTAATTGAGTGGATCCCAGATGATAGTATAAAAGATGAGTCATCAAATATACTACAATTTATGTATTCCAGCCCTCCATTTTCCTCATCAGAAGTGAATTCATTATGATCAAATATATTGCTCATCCATGGATCCAAAGCAAAAGCTACCATCTACTGGGTTCAGAGAGTGAAGATGTTTCTTCTTTTTCAAAATTGCTATTATATTTGTAAGTACTGCTTGTTTTGTATTTTTAGAACATCTCTACGACTATTAGTGCATTTTTTAGGTATTTGGGGTACCAACCCTAACGTTTCACCTAACTGAGCTACCAATTCCTTTTAATGGTGCAGCATAACCAAGACTTCTGTTTTCTGTTTCTTAATTAAAGATAGCTACAGCTCCCCCAGTTGTGCTCAAGTTGGGCTATCACCAGCATAGACGTGCGCTTTGCAAACTTTTGTAACATCACATAACTTCCTACAAATTTGCTCTCTTTTGGTCATGTAAAACAATCGCAGGCTCACTTCTCAGTCACTATATGGAAGTCTTTGGTATTTCTTTCTAACTCTGCAACTTTGCAATCTGGGTATGTAAGCACCACGATGAAACAGCAAAATCTTGAATCTGGACCATGTGTGGATTTGCTCTATTACTTGCTTAAACGTGTTTGTTTCTCTTTATTCCCTTCTTCTCCACCTCCTCTAGCTGTTCCCTGTAAAGGCAGAACCCTCTTGAAAATGTTTTATTGCCCACTATTGCATTGAGGAAAGTGCCAGTTGTACTATTAAAACACAAAGGGCAAGATTTAGGAACCTGTCACACAATGCAGCACATAAACCCATAATCTCTGTGCTGCATAAAAGGGAGAGAGAAGAAAAGCACCATATCTACAGAGATATGGCACTCTCCTCTCCTCTTCCTAGCATTGGTGCACAATCTGGCCACCAAGCACCACACATACACCTTTGCACAATAGTGCAAGGGTGTCTGCATGAGTCTAACATGCGTCTTGTACTGGAAAGGCACCCTTCCAGTCCAAAATGTTATGCATAGAAAAACTGTAAAGCTTTTTCTGCTATGTTTGTGTGTGGGACAGTGCAGTATAAAAGCAAAGTTGGAAAAGAAACGAGAAATAAAAGTAGTTCTTCGTTTAATGCCTGCTTCCAATTTGCCTTATTTTTGGTTTCAAACCCTGTCTATTATTACGAGTAGATATGGTTATGCATCGAAAGGCATGGGTGGTACCACAAGAACGTCCATGTACCGCCCATGAAACACCCTCTGATACAGAGTAATGCTTAGTGTTACTTTTAGTCAAGTTTCTAGCACAAAACTTAAACCCAATGCAAAAGCAGTGGCGGCTCCTCCGCGAAGGTAGAGGATCATCGCCCCACTGCCAGGAAGCAACAAAAGAAAGGAAAAAATAAAATGATGATAACTAATGTTGTTATCATTTTCTTTCGTCCTCCTGCTGCAGCAGTGTGTGTGAAGGGGCATGGTGGCAGAGCAGGGGAGGAGTGGTAGAAAACTCCTGTGCTCAATGACTGTTTGGTCGTCCCTCTCAGGCAGCCCACTATAGTCATGCGCATTTCCCTGTTCTCCATGCAGGCTGCATTACAGCCTTCATGGAGAACATGCCCACCCCTCCAGCCCCTGGCTGAGTGCCGTGTCATGGCGCTTAGACCAATCCCAATGCTGCATTGCAGCGTTGTGATTGGCAGCAGGGAGCGTGGGAGCCCTGGTGCTTCCTGCTTCCTGTTTCCTGTTTCTAACAGGAAGCCAGGAAGAGGATGGGATAAGACACAGGAGATGCGGCGGCTAACTGATTTTTTTTGTTTACCCGAACCCACCCTCGCACCTTCACCCCCACCGGCCCCACTGCTGCTTCTAGGCAGCAGCCACGACTGCCCAAACGGTTTGTATATCTGGCCCATTAAAATAGGGTTAAAACCTACTACTTTGGCCCTGCCAACTATTGCATCCCTTCGCTCTCTTTGTGACCTTTTGCCAAACAATCACCCACTTTTCAGATACTGTCTATCTTCATTCATCCACCACTACTACTACTACTACTACATGTTAAGCCATTTCTTAAATTATCTTGCTTAAATCGTTTCTATCATTAATTTCGCTCCTAGTTGTGTCCATCTGGTCCATATCAGAGACTCAATGACTTGCAGTACAGCAAGGTAGGCGAGACAAATGCTATGTCTTCCCAGAGATATAATTTTTAAAATGTATTTCATCTATATTAGGAAGCGCTATCTCGCATTTGTAAAGTAACGATAAGAGATTTTTTTGGAACAACGGGTTTACACATTAGGAAATATAAATCAATGAAGCGAGCAGCTATAGATTACGAGTGTTTTCTAAAAAAAATGTTTGTACATTTTAGGTGCTGGCATTTCCTCCCTTAATATCTATGACATCCATTGAGAATTACTAGAATTCCATACCTGTACTGCAGTGTACTAAAATAATCTAGTAATCTAGTCCCATATCATGAAAAGTGCCAAGATTTAATTTTAAGGAGCCAAGCACAATTCACAAAATTCATAGTTTCCATTAGTAGATTTCGGTACCTTTGGAAATTGAGGAGTAAGTCAGCAATAAGTGCAGCTGCTCACAGAACAATTTATGATGCAAGGCACACACAAGTCATGAGCTAACTCCAAACTGAGCCTCTGAACAGCCAAGCCAGATAATTATTCTGAACTCCCATAAGTCGAAATCCATTGTCCACAGGTAAATGCTGTGTTTATGGTTAAATTTATCTGCTAGTGACTCGACAAGATAAGGAAAAGCTACTTGTGTCCTGTACACTTCACTGTTCATCAAAGTTAATTGCATCTCAGAAAAGCTACAGAATCAGCAAGAATAAATATTGAAATGAACATAGCTGCATAATAATAATGTAATTGTCTGAGCTGAAGGCCCTGTAAATTAATTACTATGTTGCCAATTATAATTTTCCTCATGCCTCTGGCACACTATAATTATTATGTTTTTTTAAAACCTCTATGACTGAACCTTTATAAATGCTGGGCTACAAATTAAAAAGACATAACTACAAACAGACTAAACAGATATTACTTTCCAATGTTCCAGCGATTGCACACATATAAGGGGAATATTAAATTGCTTAACATATTATGGGTTGTGTTCACAAGGAGTTTATTATAAGGACATGTGACTTACTCTTGTAGCACTCTGGGTTTATACTAGGGCAAATATATATGCAGACGTGCAGTGTAAAATAGAAAACGGGGGGGGGGAGGGGGGAATAAGTGCAATGAAATAAAATGACTAGACCTTGTAAGGAGGTTCTTCTCCAAGGTGAGTCTAGGATGGAATCTTTGGGAATTAGGCAGCTTTTTCTTTATTCACCCTACTGTTGTGATAACATTTTATAGTAATAAATGTGTTAATCTATGTTTATTAGTACACTTGTCCTAAATAACATGTGCTATTGGGCCACATTCATTTTTACCTACATGGCACACATTTATATACTCGTCAAAAAACTGACCGAAGGTTAAAGTCTATGATATAGCTGTTGATATTAGAATGAATGGTAAAAAATATTTTTTAAAAGCAGGATCTAAGGCCATTTGCAGAAAGAGTTGACTGTTTCCTGCCACGGTGCACTCCACTCTTTGCTGTGGTTTGTGCTGGTTGATGAGATACATGACGATGGCTATTTGAGGAATCATGAGTGCAGAGGGCATGGTGGTGCTGCACATGAATTTCCTGTAGAATAATAAATAAATAATAGAAATAATATAATAATGAAGAATTTTCATTTGGTTCTGTGGAGCTCACATTTGTCGGTGTTCGGGGTAAGACCAGCTTCACAAAACAGATGGCAGACATTGTTCAGCGCAGTACCATGCGCTTTGTGTGTGGGCTCAAAGACGAAAAAGTCATCACTGTTGTTTGGGTTGCATGACTCATCGAATGCCCTCCTGAAGGATTTCAGCAGCTGAAGAGAAACTGAAGTTAAATCTTTTATAGTGGAAAAGGCTCAGGTGGGTGGCAAAAGTTGTAATGTAGGTCAGGAGTGCCCCGTGCAGGTCAGAGCCATGGGGTGGTGGGGCCGGGTTGGGGGGGAATCGACGGACGACCACAAGGGGAAATTAAATAAATACTTAATTTTCCATTGTCGCCTGTCAAAATCTCAAGCCTCACCCGACCCTACAGCCCAATGCTCTTACCTGCACAGGCCGCTCCTGATGTAGGGCACTGTTCCACCAGTTCGATCTGAGGGTATTCTACAGTGGAGTAGCATAGAACTGAGTACTCTTCAGTGTAATACATTCAATTTAGTGGTGTGAAATCTCCAAACGTATATTGGAGTGGCAGATACTGGAGTACTGTACAATAGTGTTGTACAATTGAATTGGGGTTCTTATGGAAGCTTAGAGTTTAGTAATATACAGTGTTGTTTAGTGTAATGGCACAGAATGTCGTCTTATAAAGTGTAATAGCATACAGTGGATTGTAGTACAGTTGAGTGGCTTATACTGCATTTGAGTTCAATGGAGTGCCGTAGAGTGAAGTAGCGTGCACTGGAATAGCGTAAACTGCAGTACTGCACTATGAAGTGGGGAATAGTCAAATAGCATAAAGTGGAATAGAGTAAATTAGAGTTGCATACAGTGGATAGCATGCAGTTTGTGAGCAGTACAGTGCAGGATTGTCCGGAAACTGTCATGCACAAAAGTGTAATATAATAGAGTGCTGAACAGTATAATAGTGTCGAGTATAGTGTTGTAGACTGGAGTGGCATACAGTGGAGTTTGGTGGAGTAGAGTGGACTAACGTACAGTAGATTAGCGTACAATATAGTGGCATATACTGGAGTGCGATAAAGTGAAGTGGCATACTTTATATAGTGTAAAAGAAATGCCGTAATGTGCATTGATCAACAGTATAATGGTATCAAGAAGAGTGTGTAAATTAAAGGAAACATAGGGTTAAAGAGTGTTAAAAAATCTCAAATTTATATCTGCAAAATATATATTATAGTATGTAAATGTAAACTTTCTAGCTGTATATGTATATAGTATAAGTAATGTTAAATTTCTATGTTTTATAAAAACATATTTATATGTGGTGCTATGGTGTACCATGCTAAGTTCACATATTACCACGGTACATGGGGCTCACATCTGGGTATGTGATTGCTTCATGGCTTTGTTGATTAAAGGTAAAATATCCGCCATGTAGTTTTAATCACAAATTCCCATTATTGTGCAGTCTCCGTTTTGATGATTTATGGCTTAAGATGTTACATATAATTAAGTATTTCGCTTTATTGTTGTTAACAACCTATTACCACTTTCTTTCAATGGACCTTTTTTGTTTACGGATGTGTAGGCATTATCGATTGATGGATTTTTAAATATTTGTCCCTTAATAATGCTGAACTCATTTGTGGAATCTCTGTGAAAAGTAGTATACTTGCTCCAATATTTCACTGTGGAAGGAGTAAAAGCTTTGCTGGGTTTAGTCAAGGTGTCCAAAGAAACAAACATTGGCATAGCCAATAGGTCTCACCTTTGGGACCTTATAAGTGTTTAGTCAGAGCTATTGACTTTCCCAGTGTCTTTAAGCTACGCTGTAGAGAAGTGTGGCTACTGGCTGCTGTGCAGCATGCTGAAAAGTTGTAATAAAAAAGTGTCAGAAGCATTTTGTTACCTTATATATGACCACGGAACGGTCTTGACCTGAGTATTTTTAAGCAGCTAATAATGAATATTGATACCTAAATATGAATATAACCACGGGCATTTATTTCATGTAATCCCTCTTTCGATTGTAGCTGGAAATGTCTGTAAATGAAAAGATTCCGTTCACCCTAATGCAGTCTTTGGATCAGACAGAAAGAGCATTAGGGGGCCTCCTTGTGGCAGGTTGCTGCTGACACACTACTCTGGGCCTGTCACTGGTGCATTGTGAGTGAAAGCTAGGGTAGGGTTGTCTGTATCTATTTACTCCCTAGTTGTTCTTTTGAGGGAATCTGCCTGACTTCCAGGAGTAAAACAGGTGAGTTCCTATATATCTGCTTGACTGAATCCACAGAGTTTCCTTTTTCCAGACATCCTGACAAACTAATGAAGAGCACAGTTAAAATATGCTTTTTGATTCACTTTAAAAATGAACTCTCACAAATATGTATCAGAACTGAGACCTGGGGGCAAACTGTGATGACTGGTAGGCTGGGAGCATTCCTGAAAGGTAAGTGTCACTGAAAAGCCTGTAATCTGGGGCGAAGTCAGTCATATGCAGACACCCCCTGTCTAGGGCAGATGGAGGGGGTGGGGTGAGTCACGCTGGGGGGGCCCTCTGACAGGGCGCAAGGGCTGGCACAAGTATTGGCAGGTGCACGGCTGACACAGGGGTCACACCAGTCACGTGCCAGGAGTACCCTTGAAAGGCCAGTATGTCTACAGCCCTCTCAGCCATGCGTCCGGCATGTCTATGAAAGGCCACTGAAGCTCTGAGAAAGTTAGTAATGCCGCTGGAAGGTTAGTCGGGCTGGGGCAGAGTAACGCACTTCGTTAGTAGGGTACAGGAAGAGGCACTCACCATTAAGTCGGACCTAAGACAGGCCGAAAAGGAATGGAGAAAGTCAGTCAAATTTCATCTGCAGCATTTTCTGGCCATAGAACTGTGGCGATTTTATGTAAGGCAGCTCAGAAAGATAATCAGGTTTTTGCAGAGTCTGTTACGCGTGAGGCACATCTTTGAAAGATCAGAAGGGCCGGGGCAGAACAAGTCACATGCCAGGCGCCCCCTGTCTGAAACAGAAGGATGGGGTTGATTTTATGAGTCACACATGGGAGGGCCCGCTGATCGGGCAGTGGGGCTGCGGCACAGTTAGTAGCACGCCAGTGGTATATCTGACAGGCCTGTGGGCCTCTTTATAATGTATTGCCGTCATACTAAGAATTGCTGTTCAGTTTTCATTCAGAGGAGTGGTGCCAAAATGAACAATCATTGGCAAAGACAATAGGTTTTGCCATATTTACCTGTTGACTTCACCATTGCTTTTTGCCAATGTTATAGAGTATCAGCAAGAGGAAAAGTAGTAAAAAAAAAGATGTGATGACACAACCGGGGCATGAGCTAATATGCGTTGTGTGGTGGCGTCATTCACTTGAAAATGCTTCCTTTGAGGCAGTGTGAGTAAGATGTTAGATCCAACAATTACAGAACAGCCCCTGTGCTCAGGTAATAACAGAGCGGGCGCTATGGTGCACAGTGAGCCCCTGTGAGGCAGGGACACTGGATTCATTGCTACTGCAAAGGACTGTTTTCCTTCACCGGGATGGTGTACCTGTTTAACACGTGATTCAGAAATATGAGCGGCTTCAGAGCAACAGACATCAACGTAATAAACGCTTGTGCGTGTGACGTCAATTTATTGTTATTCACATATAATCCCTTGTATTCTTGTATTAATTGCACATGACGAACACTGTTCATCCAAACGTTTGTGATTCATAGAAATTACAATCCTTTTCTCTACAGGCTCTTTCTCAAGTCTTGTGCCGGGAATTTGCTAACTGTTGTATGTTTGTACAATACAGCTCTTGCCCATTACAGAAGCCGTCCTTTAAAAGAGCACGCGATATAAAATTGTTCTTAATTTTTCCTGGCTGTAAAGGAAGAAAGGGCATGTTTTCAATGATCCCACAAAAAGGGACTTTGAAAATTATGATTGATACACGGTCCGTGCACCACACTTTTAAATTGCGCATGCATACATTGCAGCTCCCAGTGTGCAATTCTGGCAGGTCCGTTTCACACGGTATTGCTCTTTGTGTCGCTCTAAGTCCAAAAGCAGGGTGCGCTGTTGTTCATGTAACACAAAACCAGCTCAAGCCAAGAATGTGCTTGGAAGGTTGGCTTTATAACCTGGCGGTTTTGTTTCTGAAAGTCATCAGCCGATGATCAATATCGTCATGAGAGCTCGATCCTCACTTCACGAGGGTTCTTTAATGCATTTTCAATACAACATCACGTGCAGCAATGAGGTTTTAAAGCATAGAGCGCCATCAGGGCAATGCTCACTGCATCTTGGAATGTTTTGTTTTATAATGCGCTTCACGCTGAAAACCACGGGAACATCATCAATGTTTTAAGGGACGTTCCCCAACTTTATTTTTTCTTCCAATGAATGATAGGAGTCGAAACAAATAACAAGCATTGGCCGCGCGGCAGTAAATGTAACGCTGCGCTGCCGTAAAAGCGAAAGTCATCGCGATCGCTCTGAAAGCGAAAGTGATCGCGATGACGCGCTAAAGCACGAGCCAGCCAGCAGCACTTTGAAAGCTCTCCTCCAAAATGTCTCTCCGAGCCAGCGCATGCGCTGGGCTCAGCGAGACCTAAAAAGGGATCCCAAAATGTGCTTAAAGCAATATACTTCACATACACATTAGTATTTTCTGTTCTGCAAAAACCGTCAGTTGCATTTTGTTACAATGTGGCAGGAGTACATATTATATTGACCACATTATTATTTAGTCAAGTTTATTAAGTAGCATAACTAATTTATACTTGTTAAGGTATTTAAATTAAGTGATATCTGTGGTTGCCTTATTTTAGCAAACAATGGGGGTATTTTGCAATAGAACCACAGTGCATAGTGATTACAAGTGATTAGCTGTTGGGCTAATCATTGCCCGCCTTCTGCTGTAAGTAAGTAATAGATGTGGTATTTTTGCCCTATAACCTTTGTTTTTTCTCTGTGATTTTCTAAGGCTTTTTTTAACATAAGTTAAAATCTAACTACCTTAATTACATATAACTCCACTTTAACATTTTTTTTCAGTGAATATATATGTATTCATTCTGAAGACACTACCAACAATCTATTTTGTACCCAAAATTCACAAAGATGCAACACAACCGCTGATTGTCTCATCAATAAGGTGTTGGTTTAGCAAAACATCAATCTTATTTGATCACTTCTAGCTCCTGTGCTAAAAGGGTTTGAGCTCATTCCTAAGGCATACTCAGACTTTATAACACATCTACAAAGTATACCATGGATACTTATGTATAAATGTATAATGATTGATGTGGTATCCTTATATACAAGCACGCACTCATGAGTTGGTCAGCATGGGCAAAGCTCAAACGTTTACAGTCTCCAAACATATGTCCCATGACAGATCCAGCATCTCATGTAAACATATGTTGTTTCAATATTCAATATTCAAATATTAGCAACCATTATTAAAACATGCAAAAACTATACATATTTTAAAAATGTTATCTATTTTAAACCAAATTAGTGATCCAGAAGGATTTTCAGTAACTAGGGTACAAAGGAAAAACTGGACTACAAAGAGAGGACTAACAATCTCTCCTTAACTCACTGTCACTTCTGACCGGACATAATAGATGATGGTGAAAAATGGTATTCCATCACATCATCTTTAGAAGTACACAAGCACAGAAGAATACTCTCCACATTGACCCATCATTTGTACAGTTGCACACATGTAGGTTGCAGCAGAAGTGAAAGGGCTTGCCCCATCTTTCTTCACAATATGATACAAACCAACCTGACCACACTGATGAGGATGGGTACTACTTCCACCATTCCTAAAATGTTGGTGCACACTTCATGCCATGCATTATTAAAGCTAAGATTGCATGTATTGCAACATAGTTGCAATACCATCACCTCATACATTACAAGTGACGTATTCCACCAGTCGCCGTTCAGCAGTTGTTAATGGCCTGAAATGCACCCACACCCAAGAGTTGTATAGAACCTTTGTTCAGGTGGTGAGATATCACACCATTTGATAAAGGGTCTGCACTCTGTCTATATTGACAGTAACATTGGATCCATCTTACTAAACCCTCACACTTTCAGCATCCACTTCCCACACATTTCCACTATCCACTTGTTCAATGGCTCCCATCTTTCTGAAAGGCACACACTGACAGTGTAGATTACATCCTCAATGCAATGCCTAATGAACAATACATTTATATGGAACGTTCTAGTTCCTCAGTTAGTAACTAGGAACACAGGACTGACTATCTTTTATAGCCATAATCAGAAAACATGTTATTAAAGTAGCAACAATTTTGAACTTGCACACCTGAAGATCCCAACCCAAAAAGTGCACAGTGATATACCATTGACATTACATATTTTACAATAAAAGGAAAATGTCTTTGGAACTTGACTACAAAATGAAACCTAAAAAAAAAATGTTTCTATTTTGAGAGGCTGCACACTAAGGCAACAAAAGGTCCAACTCTTGATAAAAATTTCAATTAAAAAGGTTTCTAAATGAAATTAGAATACAAATTGAAATGAAAGCTTTAACTATATTAAAGTGAAGTGTATCATTGCTGCCCATGTAATTAAACGAAAATGTTTTAACCTTTTGTTTAATCAAACTCTTTTTTAAACATGAAACAACGTAACATTTCCACAGACACCAAGCATTATGACAGCAGGACCTTGCAACACACAATACATTTTTCTTTCATATTCAAAATTAAAACAGACAAAATTTCAATTCCTCAAATAGCTGGATATCTTTTTTATCCAACGTTGCCTGATGTTGCATCCCAGTCATCTGTTCCTCAAGATGAGATATTCTGGACTCAGCCTCATGTAATCTTACCGGATTGCTGGCGACTGCTACTTCAATTTTTGACAAGCAAAGATGTAAAGCTGCAATCTCATTCGCTTGTGTCAATTTCATCTCACGTATCTCATCCAAGATGAGGATCCCTGCTGGCAAGATTGCTGGCATCAGTAGCGGAGATCATTAACCCCGAGGTTAATGGTATTATTAATGCCTCCCTTGGTGAGGCTCGGGTTCCGTTGGAGTGGAAACAGGCCGAAATTCTTCCTTTGTTGAAGAAGCCTACTCTTGACCCCTCGATTCCCGGGAACTATCGTCCAATTTCTCTTCTTCCCAGCTTAGCCAAAGTCTGCGAGAAGGTGGTGACCAGACAACTCACTGAGATTGTGGAACAATCTGATGCTCTGCATCAAGCTCAGTCTGGGTTTCGGGCTTCCTACAGCACGGAGACAGCGCTAGTTGAGATCTCTGAAGCTATCCGGGATTGCTTAGATGCTGGTGGCAGAGCAGCTTTGGTTATGCTTGATCTGTCAGCGGTTTTTGACACGGTGCCGCACTCCAAGCTGCTTACCCACCTCTCGGAGATTGGGGTCTCTGGGTTGGCCTTGTCCTGGCTGAGGTCTTTCCTGGAGGGGCGAGTCCAACAGGTTTGGTTGCCACTAGCGGCCTCGTCTTTGCAGGAGGTCTCTACAGGTGTTCCTCAGGGCTCTTCCCTTAGCCCCCTTCTTTTTAACATCTATGTTACTCCTTTGGTCTTTTTGGCCGAGGAGCTGGGGGCTAAGGTGATAGCTTACGCTGATGACACCCAGATCCTTTTTACAGGGGGCAAGGGTGAAGATTCAGTTTTGCCTGTGCAGAAGTGCTTGTCTTCGGTATTTGGGTGGCTTGCTAGAGCTCAACTCAAGTGTAACGAAGACAAATCTGAGATCCTTCTGTACGGTAACTTCCCCTCGGACTTTAGAAGTAGGATCTGGCCCCCTGATTTTCCCCCTCCTTCATCTAATGGGAAATCCACAAAAAATCTAGGAGTTTGGTTTGAGGATAATCTCTCATTCTCTGTCCAGGTGAATAAGATCTCAGGCTGCTGTTTTGGTCTGCTTAAGACACTTAGGAGTTTTCTCCCTCTCCTTCCAAGGTCTGCCAAAGAAATGGTTATTCGGGCGTTAGTTTTGTCTCATTTGGACTATGCTAATGCCCTGTATGTTGGCATCCCTGGCTACTCCATGAATAAACTGCAAGTGATCCAGAATGCGGTAGGCCTGGGCCAAAATTCAGTTCCGTTCACGGAAATTGCGATAATTTGGCATTTTCGCGTTCCGCGGAAAGCGCGAAAATATCAAAATTTCCGCATTCCGCAGCTTAGCGATAATTTGTTTCTTGGTCGCGCTGTAAAATAATACATTCTCACGTGCGCGCGATCGCCTTACCTGAATCCCCGCGTTCGCCGACAAGTTTTCCCGATCCGGTCGCGTTCTCCACGAGATGTTGGATTGTTGGTAGCCATTTGCGCTGTCTCGCGACAGTTCGCGCCCGCAGTAATGTCATGCGTCACGCGATCACGTCTTTCTTCTCGCGACCATGCACCGCGAGACAAGTGAAAACAAGATGGCCGCGCCCGGGAGCAACCACATGGGTAAGTTGGCGAGCCGCGACCACACAGAAAATACCGTGAACGGGCGGGAAAAAAACTTCCGCATCTTTGTGATATTGCCACATGTTTGTGGAGATTTTTAACATTTTCGCGATAATTTGCGAAAGTGAATTTTGCAAATTCCGTCCACCCCTAGAATGCGGCCGCAAGGCTGCTTCTTGGAATCGCCAGAAGTAGCAGTGTACGTGTTCATCTTCGCGCCCTGCATTGGTTGCCCATGGTGGAGAGGGTCAAATTTACAGCTTTGGTAATTGCCCACAGGGCCCTTTACGATTTGGGTCCCATCTATCTGCAGAGACGGTTTTCCTTCTACGTTCCGTCTAGAGTACTGCGCTCTTCAGATCTTCTGTTGGCCATAGTGCCGCGCTTCTCCCGGTCTAAGTTGGGGGGGCGGCTCTCTCGCTGTTAAAGCCTCCAAGGCTTGGAATGCTCTTCCATTTTTTCTGCGAAACACTCAAGACCCGCTTTGTTTCAAGAAACTACTAAAAACACATCTGTTCCCATAGTCACTCACTTCTGTTGACTCTCCTCTTGGCTCTGCGCTGGGACACTCTTTGGAGTAGCTATTGCGCGCTATAAAAGGATTTAACATAACATAACATAACATAGATTTAATGTCACATTGAAAGCTGGCTCTGGTATCTGAATTCTGGGTTCCAGCGGGCTCTTCTGGAGTCCGATCTTGGCTTTCTACTGCGCTTGTTGTATCTACCAAGGAGACCGAAGGCTGAACATCCCTCAGGCCCCATTTTGAGTGATCCAGGCGTCTAGGAGGTAGATTCGATGGAGAAAAAGTAGAGATTTCCATATCCAGTAGCCCATCTACTTGCATTTTCCCAAGAGGTTCTTGTTCTGCACATGGTGGCTGCGCAGATGGTAAGGGTGTTTTGGGTTTCAGAAATAATGGATACTCCTTGGTTTTAGTTTGGTGCATACCAGTGGAATCTTCCTTTGCGGGCTCTTGGATGGGCACGTTTCTGAATTCACAGGATTTTCTACTGCCTGGCTTTCTTCCTGGATGAAACAAATACATTTTCTGGAAAGTAAGCTCGAAGAACTGGAAAATAATTCCTGACGGTCCAATTTGCGGTTGGTTGGGGTTCCTGAAGGCTGTGAGGGGTCGCAAATGCTCCACTGGGTTGAGTCATTTTTTTAAAGATAATGTGTTGCCTTGGTTTACCGGAGATCTTACCCTCACGAGAGCACATAGGGTTCCAGCTCAGCCATTTCCGAACTCAAAGTTACCTAGAACAATCCTTGTTAACTTTGCAGACTTTCGGATTAAAGAACGGATATTGACTAGGACCATCCAAAAGAAGCAGATCTCAACTCGAGATGTCCCTAGCTGTCACATCTTTTCCGATATGTCCGCAGCAGCGGCCCGCCATCGGAGAGAATTTGTTAAACTTCTCTATCTGTTCAAGGCGCAGGGGGCTCAAGCTTTCATAGCCCAGCAATCTAAGTATTGTTGCAAGGTAAATTCCATATGTTTGCGAACCTTGATGAGGCACAGGATCTCCTTCAGAAAATCACTGCGGGAAAATACAGAATTAAGTCTGGCTGTTAACTTTTTTGGGGGGAGAGGAGGGGAGAGGGAAGGGGAGGGGAAAGGAAGGGGAAAGAAGAAAGCATGTTTCATTTTCTCATCAAAACTAAGGGGGGGCAGGGTCACTAAGTGTGCAATTACATTGCACCCAGTTGTGGGGGTAGTCAAGGGGAGAGGGCAGGGGGTATGGTGGGCTATTCCCCATCTGCCAGGGTTTATGGGGAGGAGGGTAAGGTAGCAGGAGGTGAGGTGGTGGAAGGGGTTAGCAAAGGAAAAAATGTACAGGAAAAGTGTGAAGTTCACAGGATATGCTTTCATGTAAGCAGGAAATCACAGGGACAGGTTTTGAGGGGTTACAGTGGGAAATGTAGGCTTAAAATAGGAGAAAAAAAGTAGTAGTGGACAAGGCCAGCCAAGATGGAGTTAAGGATGTAGAATATAAAAATGGTTACGTGTAAATGTAATGTTAATGGATTACTGAAACCGTGTTAAAGCTCTGCTTTTTTGAATTGGCTAACTTCCCTCTCTCCCAAAACTAAATTCCTACAAGAAACACACTTCAGGTCCAACACCCCTAAGATATCTCTCCCCAAGAAATATGTGCAGGTGTATTTTTCATCCGCTAATTTAGCGGTAAGAGGGGTAGGGATTTTACTATCCAACACACTGGATTGGCAGGTTAAGGAGGTCCGGTGAGACAGAAAAGGTAGATGGCTTTGGGTAAAAATAAGGCTCGAGGAAACAGTGCTGAATTTGGTTAACTTGTATGGCCCTATAGAAGGACAATACTTATGCACTTGAGCAAATTTATCAGTTAGCTGTACGGATGGAAGGTATACTAATCTTGGGTGGTGATTTTAACTTTATTCAGAATTTGGCACTAGAAACATCAAATAAGGCAAAACGACAGCTAAAGTCTAAAACTGCAAAATTAATAAGCAGTTTGTCAACAGATTTCTCCCTAATAGACCCTTGGAGACTAGGGCATCCTGGCTTCTTGCAATTCACCTGCTACTCCGCAAGATATAGATCGGCATCCCGATTGGATTTTGTTTTAGTGCATAAGTTGTTTGCCAAAGGCCCAGCAGAAATACTGGCCAATTCATTTTCTGATCACTCTCTAGTTTTGTTTACATTAAGGTTAGGAATCACTCCAAAAAAGAGGTCAATGTGGCAGTTTGACAAATCTTTATTACAAGATGCTACCTGGGTGACAGAAACCAGGATCTTTATCAAATAATTTTTCCAGCTTAATGAAAACACTGCCCCAATGTTTATGGTTTGGGAGGCATTCAGACCTACTTTTAGAGGTCAGACGATATCTTATAAGGCGAGAATAAGTAATGTACGTAAACTAAAGATTCTGGACAAAATGTAACCCTAACAAATACTTCAGAGCCTATCATAAGAGCACAACAGCAAGAACTAGCTAAAGCCAAGGAGCAATTGAAGGATTTTTCTTTTTTGGTAGAGGAAATTACAGGAAGTAAGGCCTACCAACAAAAGTTTTATGAGGAAAGCCAGGAGAATGGCAGATTTCTGGCTTGGTCCACAAAAAGTAAAACCCATCTACTGGCCTGTTGAAGATGACAAGCAGGCCATTTCTGAGGTGTTTCTTGCACATTTTAATCAAATATATGCAGAAACACAGGCGGTAGATGACGTAGAATTGACAGCATATTTCGAATCACTGGAGCTACCACAGCTATCACTGCAGCTTACTGATACACTGAGCGGCCCAATAGGAATCTTAGAAAATCTATCAGTATTAATAAGTATGGCCAATGCTAGGGCTAGTGCTAGCTTTAAAGAATCAGTTCTAGTAGTCTTCCTTAAAAAGAATAAAGATCCATGCAACCCTAACTCCTATCGCCATATTAGTCTGTTAAACATGGACTATAAAATGTTTATGAAAATCTGGGCCACAAGGATTGCCCCCTGTGCACAACAGGTGGCTCATACTGACTAAAATGGTTTTATTCCAGAACAGTTAATGGCATCTAACACGCATTTCCTAATACAAGCCATTGATTATTTTTCCACTAACAAGATTAATGCAATGATTATGATGACGGATGCAGAGAAGACTTTTGATTTAGTAGATTGAAGTGCTTTATTTTTTATTCTGGATACGTTTCGTTTTCCGTTACAGCTGATAACAAATGCTAAAAGAATTATATAGTCATGCTGAAGCCAAAATTATCATCAATGGATCAGAAGCCAGGTAAATATTAAGTGTGGCACAGGGCAAGGTGTCTGTTATCCCCCCCCCCGCTTTTGTTTTCTTTGTTTATTGAACCCCTAGCTGTTAAAATTCAGAATAGTTTAATGATTTTCCCTCCCCTGGACAGGATGGCAAAAATTAAGCTATACGCCGATGACATTATCTTATATCTCAAGGTGGGGTAGTCTAATGTACAGAATGCACTCGACGAAATGCAGAAATTTACACAGGTTGGGGGATATAAAGTGAATCAAGCGAAAAATGAAATTATTAGATTTAACCTGGGGCCTTTCGATAGTCTGGCTTCCATTCAGTTAAGGCCACCGCATCCAGTTAGATATCTGGGGATACATGTTACAAACGATTTTGGGCAATTATTCTCCCTGAATTATAATAGCATGCTCACGAAAGTGAAAACACTATTAGATAAATGGTCTCTGCTTCACTTATCATTAATAGGACGGATTTCTATGGTTAAAATGTCAGTGCTCCCATTGTTCTTGTTCTTTTTTTATTAATCTCCCCCTGAAAATTCTGAGCTCCTATTTTAAAGAGCTAGATCAAACGATTTGGAATTTTGTATGGAACAATAAACATCCCCAGGTTAGGGTAAGTACACTACAATTGGATGTAGCATCGGGAGGATTAGCACTCCCACATTTTTTAACTTACCATTGGGCTTCCCCGACTAATTTACTTTCACAATTAGGTGAGAAAAATTCAGTTTTTGACAATTTTCTGCTAGTACATATGCTAAAGGAAAGTGCTATAAAACTTCCCATTTTTCTACGACTAGCAAAACTTACTAAAAAGACCAGATATAAGGTGATACTGTCATTAGCTGAAAGAACCCAGCTTTTATTTTAAATCACAAGAGATTCCAGCATTTCATGCCTATACCCCCATTCAAGACTGTGCAGTAGGAGCTCTTATTTTGCCTAGAGGGCTTCTCCAGGCATGGCAAGAACTAGGATTTGGGCAGTTTGGGGATTTTTATAACCATGAGATGTTAATAACTTGGGAAACGGTGTGATTGCAATCTAGCACATTGACTACCACCCTCCCTTTGAGTTTCCTTCAACTAGCTAATTTTCTCAAAAATAATTATAGCAAATGGTAAATAAAATGGTGGGGGTAGGAAGCTGGTATCGGCTACTACATCAAAAGGCCCAAACTGAAGAGATTTTGACAAAAGAGCTCCAGAAAATTAATGTGGAGACTGGTTGTAAGTTTAATACGAAAGAATAGCAACAGCTTAGTGAGCTAGCGAATAAAGCTCTAAGAGATGCTAATTTTAAGGGAATACATTTTTTATCCAGATGGTTGGCATATTACAGCCTCCAGAGATTGCATAAGATGTATCCAACGAACCCGAACTAATGCTTTAGATGCAATAAACAGGATGATGGAGAATGGGTGCACATATTTTACGAATGTAACAACTTACAGCAATTCTGGGAAGAGGTTTTTACCAAGGTTTCTCTATTTATGTCTTTGACAATCGATCCATCATCTATGCTGGTTTTATTTGGTTCCTCGGGGGAGGTGAAATGGTTAACAAAATATCAGCAGTATTTTATTTAATCTCCATAGCGGTAGCAAGGTCACTTGTCTGGAGAACCAATAAGCAACCTAGGATTGTTCACTGGCTTAATAGAATGTGCAGGACTTTCAGATTTGAGGAGGCCTATGCAAAATGTGTAGGAACTGCCGCAAGATTCAGAGCTATCTGGCAGAATTTCTCTACCTATTGTGTTGCGGAGGAAAGGAGATTATAAGAGTCGGCTGTTTTATTGGAACCGATTTCTGCATTTTATTTTATTAATAGCTGCTGTTAGCCATAGTTGCACTCTCAATAGTTCTCGATATTGATTTGCTAAATTTGATGAAGGTATCGTCGAGATATTAGTCAAACTCAGCACATTATTTAAAAATAGCGCTGCTACCAGCACAATGCACTTTGAACACGTTTCTGAATTTCTTTGTCTGCTAGGACACCCGTACACTGCACTTTCTCTTGACTCTGATTTATATGCCAGGTTGTGGTAGTCATTTTATAGCTGTTAGCTTATCGTAGTATTCAATTAAAATCGTTTTGCTGCTAGTCTTATATGCACTTTAAATAGATTATACGCCAGCTGGATGTAGCTATTGTAGAGCGTAGATGATGATTATACAGCAACATTCATGAACAGACATATTTTTTTGTGGGGAATCATTAGGAGTAAACTCGAGCATTGACCATACTTTAATACAGGTTACTGAGAAATATGTTATATATTCTATATATTATATTTTTTTTGCTGAGTATTTCTATAGTTGCTATTAATTCAGATATATTAATGTATCTCCATGGAATCTAGTGATGTTATCAATTGAATAATTGTCATTTGTGCCTCTGGTTATTTATTCTGTAATACCATGTATTATGTCCGCTTGCCTTCGTTGTTTGTTTGTTTTCCTGTTCTAATTTTAATTTAAAAAAAAAAACAAAAAAAACAAAGCTGGACATCTTGCCTTTAGTCACAACTTCTTGCAAATATTGGGACTTTCATTTAAATGTGAGTTTGGCATAACTCAACAACTAAAGGTAGTCTAGGTGGTAAAGTTACATGGGGCAAATATAAATGGGTACTACTAGCAATATCACATTTAGAATCTGATCCACGAACCAATCGAGAACCCATCCAAAGAGAGGTGCTTCTTTAGTGAGGACCTACATTTTCCTGGGGACGGCAATACTAAAGATATTTGCATGGCTCTGATCTGAAGTCTGCTGAATGAGTTATGAATTGCTAAATATGTTATGTTAAATAATTCTATAATAGCGTGAACAAATGCCCGGAGGCGTCCTGAGTTGCGGAACGTATGAAGCTGAATTACTACGTGAAAAGCCATATTTTCAGTGCCTTGTGAAAGAACAGAAGGTCCTACTGAGGTTTAATGTGCAGAGGCAGAGAGTTCCACATGTTTTAAGCCCCTGTGAAAGAGCTACTAACACCCCAGGAGGTGCACTTGAACTTTGGAATCACAATGTATTTGGCCATACTTGAATGGAGGAGCCTCTCTGGAAGATACCATTTAACCTTTTCCATACATCGGACGGCCGGGAGCCATCCGACATCACAGTGCCCATGTGCGTCGGGCGGCTCCCGTCGATCGCGCAGATGGCACTGGAAATCCCTCTGGTTTGCTTACCAGAGGGATTTCCTTCAGTCCAAAGCAGCCTCAGGAGTTGGGGAAGAGCTTTCCCAGCTCCTGAGACCGTTCTGCGGTTTTCAGTGAAATGACATTTCACTGAAACCAAAATTGAAATGAGCCAATCGGCTCATTTCAGTTTCACTGCCTACATGCTCAGGGGGCTATCTGAACCCCCCAAGCATTTAGGCAGACAGGAGAGGAATCGTTGGAAAGGGGAGAATCTCCTAGTGGATCCCTGCTTGGGGATCAATGCAGGAGGACCTCTGTCTTGTTGGAATTTATTTTAAAACAATTTTTGTCCATCCATTCGTCTATGGCAAGCATGCAGTCATGAAATCTATGAACAATGCTATCTGAGGAGTCAGAGAAGGAAACCACAATCTGGGTATCATCAGCATATAATACCAGAGAGAAGCCAAATGATATAATCAGAGCAATGAGAGGCGTAACGTAGACATTACACAGTGTCGAGCTCAATGAGGACCCCTGTGGCACTCTGCAGGGTAGTGACAAGGACTTGGATTCCAGTGCTTCTATGAACACTGTCTGTTTATGCTCACTAACAACAAAAAAAACTCAAAAGGAAGAGAGCTAATCCTCTTATTCCGATATGAACCAGATGGTCAATCAGGAGAGCGTGATTGACTGTATCAAATGCTGAGGATAAATCTAAAAGCATTATCCAGAATGCATCTGATCTCCTTGGAAGACAGTATTGGTGCTATGACAGCTCCTGAAACCAAACTGATTATGGTCTTGGAATTCATACTGCTGGATGAAATTGGCCAGTTGGTTATCAAGGCCTTTTCAATTATTTTTGCAGGAAAGGGAAGCCTAGAGATTAGGAGATAACTGTTAGGATCCCTAGGCTCCAGACTATGCTTCTTTAAAAGTGGTAATATCGACTCGTTTTTCTAGCATTTAGGAAGTTGCCCAGTGGTAATCATTGTTTTGAAAATTGTAGTGAGATTACTGGCGATGACCTCTGGGGCCAGGTGCATGATGTTCACAGGGCATGGACTCCTGGGTGAGCCAGATCTCATGTTTTTAATCAATTCTATCACCAGTTGTTTTTTAGGAGGGAGAAATCTGTAGGGGTAGCTATGGTAATAGTTTGAATGGCTGCCTGTCTTCCTTCACTGAAGAAGTGGACGATACCATGAACTTATTAAAATTACATTCTACTTTTGTTGGGAAGAATGTAGCCAAAGAATTACAGAATGAAGTGCTGCTTTCCTGTGTGTCGCTTGAAGGGATATTCAAGAGCTTCTTTACTGTTAAAAACAGTTATTTTATAGAGTTTTTAGGTTTAAATCTATTTTTATTGTCTCAACTTCAGCTCAAAACAATAAGCGATTCTATGGTGCTGGAGCCAACCCCTCCATGACACCAGCATAGAGTGTAACTATCAAGCTAAAGAAAAAAAAGGAAAAGAACCACCCCAGTAACTCTCCCCCACCCCTCCCTGGTACCAGTAGCTGTGTAAACATACTATGTTTTGATGTCTTGAATCTTAGTCACCCTTTAAGTTCCCTCCTTTTCCTCGTCTGTGGCTGGGTCAGAGAGATTTAGTAATCGTAAATAGCGAGGGCAGGTCAGCTCTCTGAATTCCTGGGATAATAGGTTATACAGGATTTCCAGGTTGTTCTCAATGTGTCATCCCAGGCTGTGAGCGTAAGGGTGAGTTTCTTCATTGCTAGGATGCCCCAGAGGCAATGTAGCCATCCCAGGTGTGTCGGTGTGGCAGTGACCCCCAAAGCGATGTGATGGTCTGATGAACTGCCACTAATGCTATACCTATCTGGCACCCCCACATAATGTGAGAGGACCTCTGGGCTGGAGATTTGTCTTCAGTCTGTGCGGGAATAAGAAGGGTGTACAATTCAGAAATGAGGCGTTTGTCTGAGTGTTTGCCTAGGATCTATTTTTCGTATGGCATCAGTGGTCGCTCTGCTCTCCATCTCACTGATGGATGCAGTAACCAATGTCTAATTTGGAGATATCAGAATCGTTCATCCTCAGGGATAGAGTAGTCCTTCTTGAGAGTGTTGAAGAGGATAGGGCCCACCTGGTCGAAGAAATGCCCAGACGCTCTGCAGGCTGCTCCACGCCACACCCGAAAGGATGACCCTGTTCCAGACGTGAAGGCGGGATTGTCGACGACCAGGGTCAGAGGGGAGGGAAGAGTGGTCAACCTCCCCTGCAGGTGCACAAGTCCGACACCCGCAAAAGAGAGCTTGTGATTGGGGAAATTTAGAGTCCGGGTGCCCGATGTGCTCGCTGGAGGAATGGGACTTTCGCTAACGAGGTCCCCGCCAGAGTCCTGTCCATGAACAGCCAGTGTTTCTCTGACTTTGTTCTGGACCACTCAACTAGCTAGCGAAGCTGGGTCGCCTGAAAATACTGGCACAAGCATGGCACTCCAATTCCGCCCTCCGCCAGGGGGACCAACTTCGCTCTTTACTCATCCTGGGCTGCCTGCTCGCCCAAACAAAGTGCCCGCCAGGGGGACGGGTGAGGTCAGGGGCAAAGCCTCAAATAGAAAGAGTATTCTAGGGAGAGTGGACATCTTTAAGGCTGCACCGCGGCCCAGCAGGGACAGTGGGTATTTATTTATTTAAAAAGTTTTGTATAGTGCGAACAAGACCCCAAAGGGTATCAGAGCGCTTCACAGTAATGGAAGGGAGGAACAAAATAAGGGGACATTGAAGAGGGGGTAAGAGAGGGTAACATAATGAGCTACTAAGATAGAACAAGGATGCAAGCAAACATTACTTAATAAGGTAAGGCAGAAAATCATGGACAATATAGTTGTTAGGCAGAAAAAAAATGGTAGTGCCGCCATTGATCAAACTCAGTCCGTACCCATCTTGTCAGCTCTCGTTTGTTAAGAACGTTCATTCTCTCCTGTGTTGGGCCCGGTTGAACACCCAGATAGGGGATGGACTCGGTCATCCAGCAAATTATTTAGGTCTGTTTCAAGACCTCAACTATGGGAGGCGAGACCAAGATGTTGAGAGCCTGGAACTTGTGGAGGGTCATACGGAACTCGGACGCCTCACCGAACTCCTCCAGCACCAGTAGGAAATAGGGTAGTCTCTCACTGGAGTTGTCCAGCATGACCATACATCGTCTGCATATAACTAATCTGATGCTCCTCCCCCCAAGGTCAATACCCTTGATCCTGGAGTGGTCTTGTACTCGCTGCGCGAAGGGCTCCATGTATAGAGTGAAAAGGAGGGGTGAGAGCGGGCAACCTTGCCGTGTGCTGCGGCGTATTGGGAAATTCTCAGAGTGCTGCCCACTCACCTAGACCACGGCCACTGGAGACCGTAGCCACTAGTCATGGCAAGGGCATTTAATATCAAGCTTTAACATGCCCTATTTTTAAACACCATGCACACTGCCTTGTGGACATTTAAAGCCTACTTATGGGTGAC
This sequence comes from Triturus cristatus, assembly GCF_964204655.1. NCBI lineage: Eukaryota > Metazoa > Chordata > Amphibia > Caudata > Salamandridae > Triturus > Triturus cristatus. Next base: position 1,444,727,143 of record NC_140591.1, read on the forward strand.
TTACTAATATTTAAAAGGATGGATTAGGCCTGTGAAAATGAGTTTGCATATTGGGTTTGCAGTGGTAGGCCTGCAGTCATGTTTAGCACTGTCACACTAGGGGTGGCATAATGCATGCTGCAGTCCGCTAGTGGCATTTTACTTACAAGCCATAGGTTCACTTTCTACCATAAACTAGGGACTTATAGGTAAGTTAAAAATGCCAGTTAGGAGCATATCCCATTTCGATGATTTTCTCAGTTCAGAGCACGTGTACTAGGGCGTGGATAGCAGAGTCCCAGTGCACAGAGTAGAAAAACTAGCAGCAAAATCTAGCAAAATATGGTGGTAAACATGAAAAAAGTATACTTTTCCCTACACCCACCTTATATGACAAAGTGTCCAGGTGTTTTTCCTACTGGCTGACTTGATTGCATGCCTGTGAAACACGTATTTGCATTCAAACTCCATTGGCTAAAAAGTAAGAGAGGAAGTTATTTATATAAGCAAGCATAGCAGTACAATCCACATTGTATTCTGAATATTAATCTTCATTGTGTAAACAACAGTTAATAACCATGAATGTCCTGATTCCAACAGCCAAATGAAGTGGAAATTAAACTTACAATTAATTTTTAGCCAGACAAGATACCATATTCAAAATTGCCTACAATCCAAAATGCGCCTACGTCCTGGTAAGTCACTTACAAAATTGGTAGATTTTCTAACAAGGATTACTCTGTAAAGATACATTGCAGTTTTAGGTTACAGTCAGGGTTAGGGATATTCAAAAGCATGAAAACAATAAGAACGGGAGAGAGGTAGGGCAGAGACTGATAAGGGAGAAGCAAGATTGGCAGATATCGCGGGTTTGTCAATGGCGGCTGAGGCACAAAAGTTCCAGGCAAGCTTTCCAATTAAAGATCACTAGGGAACCACCAGAGGCAGACTTCAAGAAAAGGCAGAATCTTCCAGCAGAATTTAGGAACAAGCAGAAACAGTGGGCAGTCACCTTTCAACTTTGTTGTATGGTCTCTGTCTCATAGTTATGGTCCACCTCTTGATCATTGTCTGCACCTTTGTTGTTTTCCCAGTTCCCTTCCTTCTTTCCTTTCCCATCTCTTTTTGCAAAAGAATGCCTCTGCTAGAAGTGAGCTCCTAGCATGCATTTGTCCTCCAAGTTCCACATTTTCTCAATGTTATTTGTGAACTTCAAACAGCCTCCATAGTTTGAAATAAAAACACTAAAGTATATGAAGAAATACCTTTGCAACTGTGCACACCCATACAAAACAATTGGCCATGATTTTCTCAGGAGAATCATCTGATAAGGTAATTGTGGGAAATTATAAGCGCTTATAATTACTTTGCCCCCAACCCTACCCTTTCACATGAAAGGTGTATTTCTTACAGTCATCTACCAAGTCTTCTAGGTCAGACACCCTAAACTTAGTTTGGCTGAACTGGAGCAACACCAGCCTTCCTTTAGTTTAATCAGACACACAATCATAAGTACTGATTTTAGAAGGTTTATCACTGACTACAAACTCCTCCCGAGTTCTCTGCATTACTGATGATTGGCTCTCACTTATATTATTTACTGACATATAACTTCTACTCCTTTTTCTTCACCATTCCATTAATAATTTAACAGTTCAAGTTGACAGACCTATGCAGTATGTATGGGGTGGGTGTGTGTTTGTATGAATTAAGATAAAACACCATACTCCATATTGCAAATGCTGCATGAGAAAACTTATTTATAATCGTCATATATTACGTTATTTGCCTAACCCAACAACGCACTTGCATTTTCCAAGTGAAGTGAAAGTCAGTCAGTCAGTCAGAAAAACTTTATTTCGGCTACAAGCCATAAAAGTCATAAAATAGCATAGTATAATATTAACAAATTTAAAACGTGATTCTTAGAAAAAATACAATTCAGCAATTCACGAATTAAAACAGATTAATAACAATAATTGGTGCCAATATAATTGACTTAGTGAGGTAGTAGTTGTCTTCTGGTTAGCCATATAGAAAAGAGAAATTTAGCTATCACAGTAACGTATAGGGGGGAAGGATCATATTTCAACAACCTGAAGAGATCTCTGTGGTTCGTAACCCCTATATTCTTAGCAAGTTGAATTATCCATTTCCTACGGGAGGTTTTTTATGCCGAACAGAAGATTATAACATGGACCTCAGTTTCATCAGTGGCACCACACCCAGGACAAGATTGTCTGGGTGAGCCGGCCCATTTATTTGTTCTCGAAAAAAGGGGGAGAGACCCATGCCTAAATTGTGAGTATAATTTTTTGGCCATTACCGGTTGAATCAAGTCTATTGCAGGCTCGAAAATATAGCTAAATTTGACCTCGAGAAAAGCCGAGGTCAGATTTGGAGTATTGGCTGATCGAATGATCTGAGTCAACTTAAATTCCTGCAAAATTTTTGCCAATGATCTTTTTGGCAAAGAGGGACAAGTATCCTCAGGTGAGAGCCAAAGGTCTTCTCTCCCTATATCTCTGAGTGATTTCCTAACATGGGCTAACCAAGGGATAGCACCTGCCTTTGGTAGCAATAAAATGGACTTCAATTCCTCCTGAAAGATGGCGAGTTCAGGAGTGCTCCATAGTCGTCGCCAATACATTACTGGTCTGGAGGCGACCATGTCCGCAATTGGTTGGATACCCAGGTCCATCCTGAGCGGCTGTATAGTGAAAGTAAAATGTGCTGATAATGATCAAGACAAAGAAATGACAAAACAAACATGCAAACAATGGAGAATACTGCATATATTTTGAATGTGGAAAGCACGTCAATTTATTGTCCTATAATCCACTTTTAGGTGTGTTCTTTTTTCTGTGCTTTATGTGCTTGTATGTGGCTGTATAGGAGTATCCATGTTTAAATTGGTTATGTGCAAGTGTTTGAGTGTGGGAGATATCTGTTTGGGAGCATGATCTCCAGCATTTATTTCAGTGGTACATTTTGTCTGTGCTATACTTATCTGCTGCACTTTCCTAGGATGCAGGCATGGGTGAGAGTGTGAAGTGAAATTTGAGAGTACATAAGAGCCTCTTAGGGATATGTGTAAATCGTCGTTCAAGAGTAATGTGTAGTGGTGTGTAGGTATGCACAGGATTGTTCATGTGTGAGGCACATGAGCACCTTTTGTTTCAAGGTCTAGTGTGCTGTATGTATTTTTTATACATGATGATTATTTGTAGGACATTTGTTTGTTAGTAAGAGTTGTGAGAATGCTCTGGGCCATTTCTTTATAGGGGACTCTGGTCTAAAGACATCTCTAGTAACCTGGGAGGAAAAGGGGTTAAAAATCAATTTATATCTCAATGTACAGAGTGATCACATGGACCACTCAATTAAAGTCTGAGTCAGTAAACTTGAAGTCAAAAGATTTATTACAAACTCAAAGCCAAACTAATATAAATCAATCTCAAAAACATAATATAAAGATAGAGGACTACTAAAGTAAGACCAAAGTGACATACAATATTGGTCATCAAAAGCAAAGAGCATATAAGATACTCTGTTGCAGCTATGCAAAACATAAGAAAAAGAATTTGATGACCAGACAAATGGTTTCAATCCTTCTCCCCATAAATGGAAAAGGTTTGCATCATCTACTAAACTCTACACTAAACTAAGGATAGGGAAAACCCCATTGTATCAAGGACGCAAGAAAGGTGTCAGCATCTGAACCTCTGTAGAAGTTCTATCGGTAAGAAGGCATGTATAGCATGAAACCACACAATTAGAGATGATAAGAGAGGTTTGTACCTCTTCAAGTCTAAAGGGAATCTGACTAACCCCCAGGTGGGTTTACTAATTAAAATGCACAAAGAACATTCAAGAAACATGACCTCATACATATCATAGTACGTTTCCAGTTTTCAGAAAATAACTTTACTCCCATATTCCAGTCTCTGCTTCCAAAGCATCCTTGGTTACTCCCTTTGAGAGTACCACTATCTCTGAAATACAATGTATTTTTCACTAACAAATGCCTTTGATCTGCACCTGCAGAGGATAAAACATGTAGAAAAACAACTTTCACGTTATTATTGCATGTCTTGACTGCAAGCTTAAGGCCCACAATCACGCTAACTTAACATTTCTCTTTAAATACAGTTTAGGTCTACAACCTACATATAATCCAATAAACTAAATCAAGTTCTTTTTTACTGTACTCTTATATGTGGTGCAATAACTAGTACATGTATTATTAAGCAAAAATGACAACTGGTCACAATTTATAAAGAAAACATTGAACACACATATGATTCATTCTCAATAATCCCTGGAGAATGCACTGTATCAAATACATTTTAGTGCACCACCTTACAATCTAAAACTATTGAAGATTAATATCAGCAATAAAGAGGTTTCTGAAAAGGAAACTGTTAATATGAACACACATATATCTCTAAGCACACAATAAATGCACTTTCTATAGTTTTGGTGCACCACCACTCATTAGTATTATGTCATCACACAAGAACATAGGCCAAATAGTCCTATGCTTAAAGACTTTGCTGTTGAAATGGCAAAAGACTTTGTCCCTTTCTATCTTGGTGTGGATGGCACTGTGCTAAACCTATGCTTAAAAACTTTGATAGAAAAGAAGACATTTGAGGTGAGCAGATCTAGAGTGTCACTGGTGTTGAGAGTGCTCTATACATGAGCTGCTTTCCTCCTAAACTTGAGAACTACCCAGAGTTCCCTGCTTCTTTTTTGCATATGTATATATATATATATATATATATAAATAGCATAACCAAACGTATAAGGATGGAGCAAAATTATGCTACTCTGATCCCCTCTCTGATGGCGATCAAGCCATCACAGATATGAATCAGATCGTTATCAGATTAAACCTAGTTGAGCATCTTATGTCTAGACTCTGTTAGACGCTTCAAGTCACCACAATATCTGCTCTGATCTTCTTATAACTCCACATCTGCTCACTTCCTCTTCACTCCCTGCACTCCCCAACTAACTTGTGCATGCGGATATCCTTAAAAAATCAGTAATATAAATATCACACATAGGGAGTTTATCAAAAGAGGTTTCAAAATAGCATCCATAATTCTACTTCCCAAGCTTCCAAACCATCAACCTACCAAAGCAAATCCATTTCCAATGGCTTTCCAAGCACCTGTTGCATCTACCTCTTTCAAATCCTTTGTCAACTCGGATAAATTCTTAATATATTTCACCAACTCCTTACTTTTGTCTGGAATATAAGTACAGCATTGCTGAGCTTTCAACATCTGACAGGCTCCGCCCTCTATTGCAAGCAAAAGGTCTAAAGCAAGTCAGTTCTGCAAGACCATAGACCTTATCTTAATCATCTCAGTATTTACAAGAAATATGGAATCTGCTGTACTAGTAGCCAATTTGTCCCCTATTGTAGACAGCTTTCTAATGTTCAAATCATTTAGAATTACACCTACAGACATCCTGTCTGGCACCAGAAATATATCCTACTACTTCTGCTACACTAACACCTCATATGGATCTGGATTTCTTCTCCCATACAGGATCATTAAAATGTTCCACATGATAAATCTTTGGGAAAACTATGTCAAGATAACGGGTATCATTCCATCCGTGTGGCAATTTGAAATGTGCATTTTGTCACAAATAAAATAGACTTCAGGAAACGCAGGATCCTTTCCCTCCAGGAAACAATGTTTTCCCTCTTGCTTCAAAGGTATGTTCACATTCGCTTAGAAACAACAGATCTATACAACTCTGATGAATATATATACACAACTTTCCTTTGTGTTTCCAGTCTAAAACTAAGGTGGGTAAATTAGCTTTTTCCTTATGGTCAATTTCTTAACCACTCCACTTGTTATTTTTAAGATTCTGATCCGTTTCAGTTTGAGACTTAAGGTCTCTCCATCCATCATCCACAAACTTCAAAACTTTCTTTTCCCCATCTGACATCAAACAAGTCAAATTATGTCTATTTACGTACACAGTGTCTAGTGACTTAAGGGATATGAAATATTTGCCTGCAATCCATTTACCCTTAAAATAAGGATTCTTAATTAAATATTTGATAAGAGGAACTTGTGGGAGAACTACATCATAGTTCAAAAAATAATGTTGGAAACTACCTTCCCCAAAAAATGTACTTAATTGAAGACTACAAGAAATACCATATGTCAGCAGGAGTGATGATAGGTAATTCCCTTTGAAGCAGAAGCAGGTAGCTGAGTACACACATAGCAACTTCTAGCATTGACCATATCTATATCCTCGTTAAGCAATCTAAAATAAACATTTGAGGTTCAATCCCCTCTTGTTACATCTGCGTGTAGTTTCTTAACCCCCCACTACTACATATTACCACTAGAAGAATGTGGCATGGCAAGAGCAACAGTAGACTTATACTCCACTGAGCTATCTGTAACTGAATATAACCCTATAAGCACTATACCTAATACTACAACTAAAGCCATTAGTGAGCCTATTAGTATTAAAGTTGGCTTCTCTTAATTTGTTGGAATCTAAACCTTGGGTGGAACGCAGAAGTTGCAGAGACTTCTCTGTCAGTTTTCACTTGTGCAAACGGCAAAACCAATTTTCAATCAATATACAGCAAAGTATATACAGAAATCTTCCTGAGTCTTCCATAGCCCTACTCCATGTTCTTCTAAAGGACAACCTTAGGCTCCTTCGGTTCCCTTGAGCCGCGGCACTCTTCTTTCTTCCCTGCAAAGTCTATAAAATATATTTAACAATAAAAGGTTCTATTTCACTCATTATTAATCCCAGTATGAAGTGCTTCAGTTAATCAACTTGCACAGGAAACTCATTTGCATTCAAAAAAGGAAAATCAGCCACATCAACGATAAGATCTCTCAAGGTACTCAATCTTGTCAACAAAAGAAGTTTAAAGGTAAGATCAAACTGGACATCAAGTTCCCGAAGATTCAATTGAACTTTCACAGAGAGACCCAAAATTCCCAGAACTTGTTCTCCCTGTCATTTGCAAGAAAGTATGTCAATTCCGGGGATGGGCACCTCTGACAGGGCACTCTCGTTCACTTCAACCTCCTATAGTATTTTCTCATCTCCTCCTTTACTCAGGTCTGAGTCGTATAGATCCTCTGGGAGATCACTTTTTCCTTGCAGGACCAGTCTCCCTCTCTCCTGCCTTCTCTATGCTAATGTTCTTCTGCTGCTCCTTGTGGTTCTCTAGTACTAGGCCCTTTAGCAGGGTCTGGGTCTATCTCTGTTGGGACTACTGGATTAGCCTCTCCTTCACCAGTTTTGTCATCTAACTGTCCAGAACCCTCCTCAGGCCGATCAAGTGCTTTTTCAGTTTCTGGCTGTTACTCTACACCTTGAATAACCTGCTTCGGTGATCTTGTGGCCACCACTTGCCCTCTTCTGGGAGAAGTATTTTATTTCATCAAGGGGACATGGAACCCTGTGAGTATGGGCAGCATAGTTTCAATTGGGGAGACCTCTGCACTTCACATCAGTTGTAGTTACAAGTATTACTTGGAATGGCCCTCGCCAACCATTCTCCAAGCACAACTTCCATACATGCTTCTTCTCCATCACCCAGTCTCTGAGCCTTAGGTCACGCCACTGCTCTTGGAGGGCAGGTCTGTAGGACCTTAAACCTCATGAGACACAGAATGTACTACATCAGGCAATACATTGCATTAATCTAGTATCAGATCATCAGTAATGTTCACAAGCGCATTTGCAGGTACAGCTGGCAATCTCATTGCCCCTCCCATGATGATCTCATGAGGAGAAAGTCTTGTCCTACGATTGGGTGTGCTGTGCAGGCTCATCAACACCAACAGCAAAGCATCCAGCCGTTTTAAAGAAGTAGAAACACACATTTTGGCAAGCCTTGATTTCAGCGTCCCATTGACTTGCTCCACAAGACCTGAAGCCTCAGGTTGGTAACTGCAATGCAGTCTCTGTTCTACCTGCAAGGCAGTACACAGCATCCTTAGCTTTTTGTTATTAAAGTGTGTGCCTCGTTCTGCTTCTAAAGAATTCGGGTAGCCGAACCTTAGAATCAACTCCATCAACAACAACTTTGTTACTGCTCCTCCTTGTGGGATAAGCCTCAACTCATCGTGAAAATATGCACACAACAACTAACAAATATCTCAGCCCATTGCACACAGGCATCTCAATTAAGTCTATATGCATCCTGTTGAAAGGATCACCTGACCTCCCTATGTAGCTCAATGTCACTACAGTTCTTTCCCCTGCATTGTTCTGATGACATACAACACATGTTTGGCATAACACTTCCGCCATTAACCTGGACTTTGGAGTAAACCAAGTTTGGTGAAACAATCTGACCATGGCATCCCCCATGGTAATGTCTAGCCATTGGCGGCAACAAACTATTTGGAAACACAAGTCTGCCATCTCCTGAAACCCATATTTCATCCTCATCTCTTTTAACACAACCTGCATGTACCCAACGCTGCTGTTCTGCTTCTGACATCTCTTCCTGTAATCTTTTAATTTCCTCTCAAGGATCAGCTTGTGTAAGCGATAGGTTGAAATTGGTTTTGTCCATTTCTTCATTTACATACTCTCCATTAAATGTACAAGCATTGTAAGCACAGCACCTTGCAACCTCGTCAGCATATATGTTGGCAACTGTCACATATTCATCTCCCTTACAATTTGCAGACAATTTTACGACGCAACTTTCGCAGGCAATTGCAATGCTTCTAACAGTTTTCTCACCTGCTCACCGTTAATTATGGGGGATCCTGAAGTCATAAAACCCCTCTTAGACCATAACTGTCCAAAGTCTTGCACCACACCAAAGCCGTATTGACTATCTGTAAAAATAGTCACCTGTAATCGTGGCATACTCGGGTAAGAGCAATCAATTCAGCCACTTCTGCGGAAACTACTCCTTGATGTCAATCAGCTTCCACTACTTGTGAAACTGTACAAACTGCATAAGCAGCTCTCAAATTTCCTTCATGATCTCATAAACATGGGTCATCCACAAACAATGCGTAGTCAGATTCAGGTAGTGGTTTATCTTGCATATCTGGTCTCGACTTGATGCATAGTTCAGTAACATCATGACAATCATGGTCCACTTCATCATCATCATTGCCATTGTCAGGAAGGGGTAGCAAAGTGGCAGGATCCAAAACAGAACACCTTTTTAGGGACACATTCACAGCCACCAGTATGATTTGCTCATATCAGGTCAGGCAACTGTTCGTGAGGTGCTTTGTCCTCATTCTAGTTAACAAAATCTCAACAGAATGAGTCACATACACAGTCAAGGGATGACCCATTACTATACTTTCTCAGCTTTCGATGCTGACACCTGTTATCACCACCACTTTAAGACAGCAAGGCAGCGCTGAAGCCACTGGATCTAACGTGGCTCAGATGTAGGCAACCAGCTCCCCCATGATTTTGTTTTAATGGCTAAATGACTTTATTATTGTTAGTGTTTCTTTTTTTTTTGTTTCAGAAGAGAACTTTATTTAGGAGTAAAGGGGTGACAATATACAATACATGTGAGCAATCATCAAATAATACATCACAAATATATTCCAGCGTAGATACATTTATGAAAATAAAGGATAAAAGTCATAACAATGAAAAAGTGAGAAATAATATAATACATATTCTCGTAATGGTTAGAGAGATAAGTAGAAAAATTATGGGGGTTTAAGTATTTCTTGTTGGGAAGGGTTTATAATGAATGTTGCTTGGCACAAGTATCAAGGAATGTTGTAACAGGTGACCATAACTGAATTGGCTTTGTGACCATAAGTGCGGGTGAGGTGGATAACGTATCTAACCTATGATTGTGGCATATATCATACCACCAGGCCTTATATGAAATTTTTGTGAAGTCTTTCCAATTTCTTGTTATTTGTTGAAAGGCAACCGCTATTAATAAATCAATTATTTTTAAATTAATCACACTGTTGTCCCAAATTGGTGAAAGGCTGCCTAAAAAGATGTTTGTTACAGAAAAAGGGGCACACATGCCAAAAATTTAATTAATTTGAGACCAGACACGTTTCCAGAAATTATGTACTGGTGAACATGAGAATAGCATATGAAATAGATCAGCGTTTGGAGTTGTGCAGGACCAGCATGTATCCGGTACATTAGAAAATCTTTTGTTTAAGGTTTGTGGAGATAGTAGAAGCCTATTATATAGATAGAACAATGTTTGTGTCAAGCTAGCTGCTCTTGAGGACTTGCGTATTTTAGTCCAAATATTATTCCACAATGGTAAAGGCCACATTGTAATAAAATCTTTCTCCCATGCCATTTCAATGCTAGATTTCTGTCTCACCGTGTCTGTAGATTGAAAAAAGGTATCTAAGGCTGATGCTTTAGGTTGAGTGCGTAAAAGAGTGGCTAGAGCCTTATGCAAGTGAACACTATGAGTTTTGGGAGCATTGCTAGATAACTGAGTGTATATATCGAGTACAGTTTTGCGGAGAGTGTAATATTTAGAAATGAATGAGGTGGGTAAAGTGTATAATTGCTTAAGCGAAGAAAAAGAAAGAAATTCTTTATTTGAGAATAATCGGTGAACCCATATTCAGCCACATTGTCTCCATGTTTTCCAGTAAAAAGGTTTGTTACGTATTAATAAAGTTTTGTTGTGCCATATAGTTGAGGTTAAAAAAGAGTCAAGTGTATTATGAATTAGGGGGATATAGAGGGCTGAATAATTTAGAAGTTAGCTTAAATAAAGGAGTGGACAATGTTTGGGGTTTATGGGAAAAAGAGAGATATTCCAGAAATGAAAAAGGGGATAGAAACAAATGTTCAACTGATGTCCATAGGGGATAATCATCCGTAGAGTCAAGCAACCAATATGCCTGCTGCAATAGAAACGTTTTTTGATACGCGGAGCAATTGGGAAAATTAACTCCTCCTTCAGTCTTAGGACGTGCTAGCTTAGAGATAGACACACGTGGTTTCTTTTTATTCCATAACAAAGAGGATAGTATTGAGTTAACAGATTTAAATAGTTTAGAGGATATGGGGACTGGAATGTTGGAAATTGTATATAAAACTATGGGGGAGAGCATCATCTTAATAGTATCCAGGCGGCTGTACCATGATAAATAAAGGGGGTGCCATTTAGTTGTGAGCTATGAAAGTTTTTGAATGCAATTATTCATGCATAATGATACTGTGCCTTTAATTGTCGGCGTAAAATAAACCCAAATATCTGATATGAGATGACTTCCAAGTAAAGTTAGTAGGAGTGAAATCGGCTTTAAAAGTATATTTAGTCAAGGGCAGGATTTCACATTTATTGCTGTTAAGTTTGTATCCTGAAATTAGTGAGAAGGATTGAACTCCCTCCAAGAAGGCAGGGATCGATTCTTTGGGGTTTGAGGTAAAAAGCAGAATATCATCGGCATACGCTGCAATTTTAATATTGGTTGTGGGGGTTTGAAAACCCTTTATTTGTGTGTTTTGACGAATTTTTGAGATAAAGGGTTCAAGGGCCAAATTAAAGAGAAAGGGGGATAAAGGACATCCCTGTTTCACCCCTCTGCCAAGTTAAAAAAATAGTGAAATTAGACCATTAGCACATATGGCGGCGCGAGGGTTAGAGTATAGTAGTGAGATTAGGGAGGTGAATTTTGGGCCAAAACCAAACCATTTGAGGGTGTAAAACAGGTAGTGCCATTCAACTCTAAAAAATGCTTTTTCAGCATCTAGCGCTATAGCTGCGAGGGGATGATTCAAATGTGAAGCTTTAGATATGATGTTGAAAAAAAGTCTAGTATTGTCTTGGATAACTCGTCCTTTCACCAAGCCGGATTGTTCCTTGCCTAATATATACGGAAGATAAGGGTCTAAGCGTAGGGCTAATGCTTTGGAAAAAATCTTGTGATATATATTGAAAGGTGAGATGGGTCTAAAGTTAGTTCTTACAGTACTTTGAGTCTTTGCCTTCTTTGGGTATTAAACATATGTGAGCATCTGAAAAAGAGCCACCAGACTTTCCTGAAGAGGAAAAGTAATTAATCAGAAGATGTAGTTTGGGCTAGAGTAACTTGGAAAAGTGGAGAAAGAATTCAACAGTGAATCCATCTGGTCCAGGTGCCTTATCTTTTTTAAGGTGTTGGAGTGCATCCAAGAGTTCTTGTTGAGTTATTTCAGTTTCTAGGGATGATAAATCAGCAGAAACCTGTTGAGGTTTTTGTATAGTGGATAAAAAGTGTGAGAGCATATGATCTGTAGAATTTGTTTCGGAAGAATAAAGTTTTTTGTAAAATAATGCAAATTCATTCAAAATGTCCACGTCCTTGAACCTTAAAGTAGAGCTATCATCGTAAATAGAATCAATATTCAATAAGTTATGTTTAGTTTTTAAATAGTTGGCCAAAAGTTTTCCCACCTTATTTCTAGCACCATAAACTTTTGCGCTGGATTTCAATAAATATAATAAGGCATTATCTGTTAATTCCTTTTTAAACTGTAACTTTGCTTTTATAAGGGTATTAAGAACATCTTTCGAATTGGATGTATAAAAAGAATGCTCCAGTCTCTTAATATCTTGGAATAATGAACGTGTACATTTGTGGGCAATGTTACTTTTTTTGCCCCATAGTTTATAATAAAATCTCTTGCCAAAGCTTTATAAGTGTCCCAAATTATTGAAAAAGGTAGGGAATCAGTTTGATTTATGGAAAAATATTCAGCAAAAAAGGCACTGAATGAGGAAGAAAACTCTGAATCAAGAAGGAGAGAATTGTTTAATCGCCACTGTCTTGGGGCATTCGTTTTGGGTACAATGTCCAAATCAATTGAAATAGGAGTGTGATCTGATAGTAATATAGGTCCTCTTTCCGCGCACGTAATTGCTTGCAAAATGTTGTGAGATATAAAAAAATAATCAAGTCGCGATTGAGAGCAGTGCATCGAGGAGTAAAAGGTATATTCTCTTGTAATCGGATTACACAGTCTCCATGCATCAAGGAGTTTATGTTGTGTAATCGTATGGGTAAAAGATTTATGTGATTTGTTGGGAATGAATGAAACTTTGGAATTCCGATCTATGAAAGGATCAAAAACCTGCCATTATAAAATTATCTTCTATGCAAAGTGTGATCTGCTTAGCTACTGAAAGCCAAAAAGAGGAATCACCACAAGTGGGGGCATAAACATTGAAAAAAGAGACTGGAACATCCTTCAACACCAGCTTAACGTTAAGCCAACGACCATCTGTATCCGATTCTTGTGAAATGAATTTGAAGTGGAGTGATTTGCGGCATAACATCATAACTCTATTACGTTTACCATGACCACTGGAATAGAATATTTCTCCCACCCATCCTCTTTTTAGTTTTAATGAATCATTTTCTGTGAGATGAGTCTCTTGCAGGAATATTATATCTGCATTTAATTTAGCCAGATGGGAGAGGACTCTTTGTCTTTTATGGGGGAGTTTAGCCCTATAACATTCCACAAAACCAATTTTAATGGCACAGCGGGCTAAGAGGGACAAAAAAATTATGAGAATAAACAATAGTAATCTAAAATAGTCAAGCAATTAGGAAACGCACATGAGACAGAAAATACCTTACAAATAATTGCCACAACTGGAGTAAGAAAAGAAGAGTGCATGGAAAATAGTAGAAGAAAAAGTGTTTGATAGGAAAAATCAGTAAAATAGAAGAGGACATAGTTGAGGCTGAGATAAAAAGGGAAGAAGTGAAAATTTGATTGCAAAATGACAAAGAGGATTGAGAATAAGAACTGGAAAATAACACTATCAATAGTAAATTCAGACGAAGAATAAAAAGTCGTTTGATGAAAAATGTCACAGAAAAAAAGGATATCAATGACACCCAGAAAGAAAGAAAGAAAAGTAGTTAGAAAAAAGAAGAGAAATTAAGTTAGGACTAGAGGTAGAATAGAAATGCAGGAAGGTAACATACCTACATGAGGAGAGAGATAGGTAGACATGAGGGAGGGGTGGAACCACATGGGATCGACGACACATCCAAGGTCGGCTGAACGGGGGACCATGAAGACATCATGAAACAAGGGTAAAAAATCTGTGGATGCGAAAGAAAAGTTAATAAAAAGTTAGGACAAAAATTAGAACGAACAATAACAATAGTAATGGTAGCCAAGAATGACATTTAACAGTTTTACAAAATCGTAAACTGTATTAAGAGCAACAGTAGATGTAGCGTTATCTAAAGAGCTCAATTCTCGAACTGTTGAAGATTATGATGAAGAGAACAAAATTCAAGCAACATATTTAGAGAAAATGCAGCATCAAACAGTAAATGAAGAAGAAGGTCCAGAAGAAACCGTAACAGTTACTTTGCATGAGTTTATCAAACTTTGCAAGCGTAGCGGATCTTCATATGTAGTTGTCTTGTTGTTGTACGTAACTTTGAATAAGCAGGGATGAAAGAGACCATATCTTGCTCCCTTTGAACGAAGATCAGCTCCCATGTTCAGAAAGGCCTTACGTCGATCAGCAGTGGCTTTTGCATAGTCCTGCGCAAAAAACAAAGATGAACCTGACCATGTAATTTTTGGAGAGGATTTGACCCCTGACAGTACCTTCAATAAATCTGTATATTCTAAGAAGTACAGAATGACTCCTCTCGGTCTTGGTGAGGGAGAAGCATGAGATGGCAGAGGACCTAACCGATGTGCTCACTGAATATTTAGTACTGTGCCTTCTGGCATGTTGAGAATCTTGGGAAGGAATGATTTGAAAAAAGTAAGAGAGTCAGATCCTTCAAGTCCTTCTCCCAAGCCATAAATACGTAGATTATTTCATCTGCTGCGATTTTCCAAATCTTCAACCTGTTTTCGAAGTATAGAAACTTGAGAATGGAGGTGGGAGACATTGACACAAATTTCTTTTAAAGGAAGTAACACTTTGTTCAACTGAAGAGACCCTTGTTTCGAGTTGGGACCAATTATCCGTCAAGTCTTGTAGTTTGGTATTCGTCTCTTCCATGAAGGGTCGAAGGGCTCTGATTTCATCATCTAATAACTCTTTAGGGGGTGAGGGAGGGTCTTTTTTTTAGTCGTTTGGTGTCAGGCTTCCCTAAAACTGCATGAGAGGATTCTATTGTTATGACTGAGTCTTGAGAGGTTGACTCTAGAGAGTCCTCTAATTTGGAAAATGCAGAAAAAATCTTCGAGTTCTTAACAAAAATATGTTTTGGTTTGGATAATGAAGAGTGTGGTGCCTTTGTTCTGCCCATAAATTCCATTTAGCACACTCTCTTTGCTAGTGCAAGTGCAATGAGAATAGAGCACAATGCGATGAGAATCATGCAGAAGGAGGAAGATTAATGAAAAAGAGACTTGAGGTAGCCGCATGTGAATAAACCAATGGTATTAAACCACAAAGGTCTCTTTTATTTAAGCAGAACAGTCATGTAGCAAAGTATGTGCCTCCTTTAAAGCCATGTGTAGAATTAGAGGAAAGTACACACTGAGGAAACTTGGTAATGAACCTAAAATGGCTGCTCCATAACTTGCCACACTAGTGCTTAAGCAAAATTCAGATAGTAAAATTCGTCATTAAGCAGCAGAATTCTAATTTGAAATAGCAGAGTTAAGAATTTCAAAAAATCCCAATCCAAGATGTAATAAGGGCAAAGCAAGCCATTGCCACATAGTAAGGTATCAATGTGCCATTAATTTAAAGGAGAGATTTAGGAGTTGGTGTAATCCTAAAATGGCTGCCACACATACTGCGCTGGGAGTGTTCAATCTAAATTCAGTCAATGAGGATTAGCGCAAAGTATCCAAATTGCCCCAGAAAAAGCCTCCATTTGCCTCTTAGGACATGTTGGGAACGTGATGGGCAAGCTTTATAGCTGAGGATATTATTGTAGCGTTCTTATGAGGTGAAGGGCGATCGCATGAGCAAGTCAAAATGGCGGCCGCAATAAAAATGGGACAGCGAAAAACTCACTGTGTGCGATATAAGTTCGTTGTTTGCAGCAAGGAGGTTGCCGAGCGTTTCAACACATGCCTGGGACCTTCCAACGTCCATGTATGTCCTCGGCATATGAGGAGTCTGCTCGCAAGTTGAAGTCTTCCTGGTGAGCCGCGGAGCCTCACTCGTTCGCTGCCATAACCCTCGGGCGCCTAGCCACGCCACCCCATGATTTTGTGTTAACACTGAAAGCCCGCAGCCCTCTCTTTCTCTGAAAATTTAAATGCTTTGTTGTAATCAGGCATTCCTAGTGCCAAGGCGTGGCAGAGGCTTTCTCTCAACTCTAAGAAGGCAACCAAACAATCAGTGTCCTAAGACACAAGATCCGACACATCCTTGTGTGTCAACCTCTGTAAAGGCTTGGCCACTAGGGAAAAGTTGGGTATCCACTGAAGACAGTGGCCCATCATTCCCAAAAATATCATGACTTCTTTCTGTGTTGTTGGCCAATTAATTTGGATGATTGCCGAAATTCTCTCTTGTGACACCCTTCTTGCACTTTTCTCAATATGATAACCAAGATATATGACTTCTCTCAAACAGTACAGCAACTTATTAGGGGACACCTTATGTCCATTCTTAGCCAAGTGGTTTAGCAATGCAATTGTGTCATTTTTGCATGCTTCACGAGTATTTGATGCAACCAGCAAGTTGTCAATATATTGGACTAAAACAGAGTTACAAGGCATAACAAGAGTAACCAAGTTCTTCTTAAGAATCTGATTAAAAATGGAAGGGCTCTCCATATACCCATATGGAACCCAGCACAATGTCAAAATACAGTTGCCAAGCCCACATGCAAAGAGGAACTGACTGTCCTCATGCAAAGGTATGGAGAAGAACACCTAGCAAAAATAAATGAACGTAAACCACTCAGTCTCACGTGGAATTTGAAACAAAATCACAGCAGGATTCATACCATGAGACAGCAAGGGACAGCAAGGGACAGCAAGGGACAACAAGGGACCCAAATATTATTGATCTTTTTAAGGTCCTGCTCTTTGTGGTACTTACCGCTAGGCTTCTGAAAGCCCACACTGGGTGAGTTACATGGTCTCCCCATCATCTTCCCCAGTGTACCTTGTTGAATCATTGTCTCGATCACTGGAGTTATTCCAGCAAATGTTTCATGGGTCACATTATACTGCGGTGTTCTGGGATATTCTGCATTTGGCTCAACTCCTCGAATGAGTCCAATGTCGTGCAGAAGCTGCAACCACTGACAATTTAATTGCATTATCTGCTCTACACCATCAAACAACCCAACAGAATCAACCCCCGCTGTTATGCTGTTTTATTGATTTTTCCGCAGCATTCGACAAGGTCAACAGATACACCCTCTGGCAAGCTGGGAGATTCCTTCATCTCCCAGATGGCCATTGTTTCTCTCTACTCTGACACCTGGGTGCAAGTGAAAACCAGCCCTGCATCTCTATCTGCTAAAATTCGCACCAATGAGGGTTTGAAACAAGGCTGCGTGTTGGCCCCTTTTCTTTTTAATCTGTATACAGCTGATTTGGGGAAAGCTCTGGTGAACAGCTGTCTGGTTCTCCCCTGCTTAGGCTTTAGCCCTCTTCACATTCTTCAATACGCAGATGACATATTCATCATGGACCACACTAAAGTGGGACTCCAACGTGCCTTGACCACCCTAAACAACTACAGTGTAAAATTTTCTTAAACACTAAGGGGATATTCACAAGAACGTGTGATAACTACTGCAAGAGTAGCGGAACGCAACTTTCAATATCGCAGCCTATCGCACGAAAATAACCCCGTGTTAACGTGGAATTCACAACATGGAGGTAGCATGTCCGCTGACAACGCGGCCAATGTCTGCGATATAACAACCCAGACGGAGATAAAAACACAAACCACAACACCAGAAAACTCGCGATGAGCTCATCCACGAGGAGGAAAGCAGGGATAAGCATCACCTGGACTGCAAAACACACGGCAGGCGGGAATAAGCACAACCAAAGCCTGAAAAAGTAAGACAGACCAAACAGAAAACAACAACCAACCACAATGGAGGCAACCCGAGCCAGCAGATAACCCCACCAAACCCATTGGCAACAAAACATGGTACATGGCAGCCCAACGTGGACAAGATGAATGCATCCTGAGAACGGAGGAGGTCAATGGCACAAAACCAGAATCCCAGCAATGATGCGAAAGGCACAAACAAGCAGAAACAGGCCAACAACAAGAAGGCAGCAATGTACACTGGAGGTGGGAGTCCAGCGCCACACCAGGAGCTGGATGACACAGTGGAAATAGGGTCCACCACATCAGTCCGGAGATGGTGGCAGGACTCGGGGACTGCAAAATGCCCCAAACAACAGACACAACAGCAACAGGGAGAGGAAACAGCAGGGACTGGGGGAAGGGGGAGATGGGCACAATGGCACACATGCACAACTAAGCACAGCACAACAGCAGACAAACCATGCCCACGAGCTACAACACCAACCAGGTGCACAAGTCACACAACCCGGCAATGTCACACCACTGAACAGGCACCGAAGTGTACGCAACACTGCCTGAAAGGGAGAAGGGTGAGCCAAATCAGAGCTGAAGGGACATCTCACACACAAAGCAGCACACACACACAGGAAGAAGAGCACCCCAACACCCAACACAATGTGGGACAAACACCAACTTGCGCACAACGAAACACAGGACACAAGTACACCCGCCCGTGGCCGGTAAAAGACCATATGCATCTGACAAAGAACGAAACAGGGACATGATAATGCAAAAGTACAAGCCCACAGTCCTGATGGGGTAGCAATGCACGGATGGCAGGGAGCCAGATAGTCTGTGACACAATTTGGCATGGAAATCAAGACACAACACATCTGGAGACAAGTGAAAGTGTGGAAACTTTATCAACAAGTGGGAGTCAGTACAGACAAGAGAAGTGCCACGACATGCAGACCAATGCAGCAGCATGTCCGAATGAGGAACATAGAAAGCGCCCATGTCCATCTCGGGGGAGTCCCTCACCAACACAAGTCAGTGCCAACCCGCGTTGGTTGTCCGTGCCTGGAACATGAGTCCTGGCCATATGTAGCCATGTCCACTGACGTCTCTGGACTGGTGACCACATCCACAACATGCAACCATGTGTCGTGACAATTGTAATGACTCACATCCAGTTGTGGCAGCAGGTACATTGTCACTCATCCATGAACGCGAGTGCATCTGCGTAGGCCAACACCTCCAATGAGCAATCGTCGTCCACCACATCTGGCATGTCGTTGACGTAATCCATCAGCTGACCAGGACAGATGTGCTGACTCCAACCAGTGGACCCAATGTGCACCAAAGCCTAATCGGGTAGTGGCTCAATGTGCTTGCTGCACACGACGACTCGTGCAATCTCCCAGGTCCAGTTTCCAGCCTGCATGCTGAACATCCATGCATTTAAAGAGAAAATACCAGCTAAGTGTGCACTCAAAGTAATCCAGTAAACAAATTTAAACCGCTTGTATCACTGTGTTTACTTGCTGGGTGTGCAATGCCTGGGGTGGTTCTACCCTGCCACCTGTTCTGTAACAGAAATGCAAACTAGAGCTAAATGTTTTAGTGAGGCTATGCACGGCCTATGACACTCAATAATGAGTGTGTTATCAATTTATCAAAAAAAATGTAATTGAGTAACAAGAAAGAACAAAACAAAAAAAGAGAAGCATATCTTCAACAAGGACTCCAGATTTGTTCACAGGATCATGTTTTGAATACATGACTCAGATTAAGCATGTGATGCTCATGTATAATTATTGTTTTGTTCTTTCTTAATCAATCAATCAGTGACACTTGTAAAGCGCGCTACATACCCGTAGGGTCTCAAGGCGCTGGGGGGGGGGGAGGGGGGGGTGCCGCTACTGCTCGAACAGCCAGGTCTTCAGCTTCTTCCTGAAGGAGAGGTGGTCTTGGGTCAGGCCCAGGTCGGTAGGGAGGGAGTTCCAGGTCTTGGCGGCCAGGTAGGAGAAGGACCTTCCTCCTGTAGTCGCTCTTCGGATGCGGGGGACGGCGGCGAGGGCGTGGTTGGCTGATCGGAGGTGGCGTTTGGGAGCGTGGAAGTTGACTCGGCTGTTGAGGTAGCTCGGGCCTTGGTCGTGTAGGGCTTTGTGTGCGTGTGTGAGGAGGCGGAAGGTGATTCTTTTGTTGACGGGGAGCCAGTGAAGGTCTCTCAGATGTCCGGAGATGTGGCTGGTTCGTGGGATGTCGAGGATGAGTCTGGCTGAGGCGTTCTGGATCCGCTGGAGTCTCTTCTGGAGCTTGGCGGTGGTACCGGCTTAGAGGGCGTTGCCGTAGTCCAGTCGGCTGGTGACGAGGGCCTGGGTGACGGTCTTCCTGGTCTCGGTGGGGATCCACCAGAAGATCTTCCGTAGCATGCGTAGGATGTTGAAGCACGCCGAGGAGACGTTGTTGACTTGCCTGGTCATGGAGAGGGAGGAGTCCAGGAGGAAGCCCAGGTTGCGTGCATGGTCTGTCGGTTTGGGTGCGGTGCCCAGGGCGGGAGGCCACCAGGAGTCGTCCCAGGCGGAGGGTGAGGAGCCCAGGATGAGGACCTCCGTCTTGTCCGAGTTCAGTTTCAGGCGGCTGGTCGTCAACCACTCGGCTACCTCTTTCATCCCTTCGTGCAGGTTGGATCTGGCGGCGGCGGGGTCGTTGGTCAGGGAGAGGATCAGTTGGGTGTCGTCGGCGTAGGAGATTATGCTGAGGTTGTGTTTGCGTACGATGGCCGCGAGGGGGCTCATGTAGACGTTGAAGAGGGTGGGGCTCAGAGATGATCCTTGAGGGACGCCGCAGGTGACTTCGGAGGCCTCTGACTTGTACGGTGGTAGGCGGACTCTCTGTGTTCTTCCGTCGAGGAAGGAGATGATCCAGTCCAGCGCCTTGTCCTGGATTCCGATGTTGCTGAGGCGCCGTACTAGGGTGCGGTGGCAGACCGTGTCAAATGCCGCAGAGAGGTCTAGGAGGATGAGGGCCGCTGTTTCTCCATTGTCCATCAGGGCTCGGATGTCATCGGTGGCGGCGATGAGGGCGGTCTCGGTGCTGTGATTGGCTCGGAAGCCGGACTGTTACTCAATTAAAAATGTTTTGATAAATTGATAACACACACTCATTATTGAGTGTCATAGGTCGTGCATAGCCTCACTAGAACATCCATGCATGCCATAAGCGGTCATCCTTGTGACACCCCTGGTCGTGGTCCAACAGGGGGTGCACACACACATCGAAATCCAGGTCAGCTACCGTTGCGTTGGAGAGGTAGACATCCATGGACCACTTGAATATGCACGAGCGACAATGCAACACAGGCTGCACGCAGGCGACATGCTCAAGGCGTAAGCTCAGACGGTAACTGATCTGCTGCACTGCCAATGGCAGTGCCCCCAGTACATGCAGCAGGCGTGCACGGTACAGCTCCACGTGACTGGAGTAGACCTTGTGTCCGGGATTGTCTGCCATTGCGTCAGTGGCGCTGCTTGAAGCGGGACTGGCCTGCCCTGAGACAGTCCGGAGAGTGAAATGGCACAGCTCGGTGCAATGAGCAGTGGCTGTGTGCAACGGGTGTAGGACTTGAGTGGGGTGGGAGTATGTGCGAAGGACATATCATGCACGCCAACTATGACCAAGGACCACTGCATGTGGGATGTGTACAATTCGGTCTCACGCCGGGCAGTGCAGAGTGTTGGAGTCGCAAGCAAATGCCCTCGTCCCTGTCAGGGGTGCTGCGCACATGCAAGTTCTTGCTCAGAGCTGTAGATGTGCTACCGTCTGATAGTACAGACAAAGCACCTTTCATCCCTATGTAAACTTCGCCAGTTGCATGCATACAGGAGACGTACAGAGGCTGGTCGTGGGTGTGGTGGGACGCCTATGACCCTGGGTATCATGGATGATTTGCCCAGCAAGATGCACATGAGCTTACTCACTTTGTGTCACGTTGCCACACAGCTGCTCTGCCCTGCCACGGGCACCCACACGTGTGTGTGCTATACGGTTGCATCACGTGCACTGGTACAGGACACCATTCCAATGCCTGTCCATGCATGTCCAGCGCCATGCCAACAACACCGCGATGCTGGCCTTCGAAGGTGTGCACCCACTTGGGTATAGGCCAATGGTCCGGACAGGGCGGACACAGGTGTCCGGCCCATGGCTGGCCGGGACCGCGCAGCGAAAGAGGACAGGCAAAAGACTCATGCATCTGCAATACTGATACACATAACACCTGGCATGCATGTGCCAAGAGACCGAGTGTTCTAGCACTCCACGTCCACGTACCTGCGGGCCCGCCCTCCTGAAACATGCCACATTGCAACATTGTGTACTGTGGCCCTGGTGGCGACAACACCCCAATACAGAGACACACTTACTGCACTTCCTGCACCTGGCCAGGGCCAGACCACGGCCTGCACCCCCTGCCGAACCAGCACATGCAGCCTGTGCATGCAGGGGGGTAGGTGCGGGGCTACATGTCCAGGATCACTGTCAACACTGAGTTGACATGGCAACGTCCGCAGAAGACAGCAC
Source organism: Triturus cristatus (assembly GCF_964204655.1). Classification (NCBI taxonomy): domain Eukaryota; kingdom Metazoa; phylum Chordata; class Amphibia; order Caudata; family Salamandridae; genus Triturus; species Triturus cristatus. The sequence continues at coordinate 1,444,749,689 of NC_140591.1, forward strand.
ACTTTGATGTTGCACGGCCCGTGCACATCAAGCTGACACAATGAACACACTTGCTCAGATGGTGTGAATGGCTACGGGAATGCGTGCACAGACACATTTATTTGCAGGCACACCAACCGAGTGACACCTGTGTTGGATGTGTATGGGGTGTGTGCAAGGCCTGCCTGGTGCAGTCAGAAATCAACAACAGTGTACATCGTAAAGGACACAACCATACAACCAGAAAGGCCCCATGATTTGTGCTGCACAGAGTTAGTGGCCCAGATGCACATCGTCCTGCAAGGGCCTGTCGCCACGGGCCGCTGACTTGCGGTGCACTGGGGCAGGGTTCCGAGTGCAGAGCAGGTTCTTGTAGATGACAGGGGGCTTGTCTTGGAGTGTCTCTGTGGACAGTGGAAGGTGTGCCCCCAGGGCAAGATTCAGAGGGCAGAACCACGCAACAAAAGTCACTATAGTGGAGAGTAATGGGACAGACACATGTTGGACACCAAGTCTGGTCCAGACAGATGAAGATGCAGGAAACCACCAGCCTCTGGACTCAGTCACCATCAAGGTCCAACCAGATAGTGCCCATGACTCATTGCGCACAGTTAGTAGCACCAGTCCTGTTAGGGGATGCCGCCTGCGAGGAGGCATGTTCAATGGTGTTGGCTCCTCAACATCTTGGCCAGGACACATTTCCACATGTGTGACATACTGGACTGCAGTGTAGGCCTGAGGCAGCAGTCAGCACGGGCCATTCACCTAGGGTCGTCGGCTTAGGTTGGATGGCCCCACCGGCCTGCGTAGTTCAGGTTCGGTGGCACCACGGCTCGCGGACTTGAGGTGAACAGGGTTGATGGCACCAGGTCAGTTTCTGATAGTGTGCGATCAGCTCCATGACTCGGTTTCAGGTTTCGTCCGGACTGAGCTGCATCTTCCACTTGCACCTCTCCGTGCGTTCACTGGTGTGGAGTCTGCCATTCGTGATTCGCGACTAGGTGCTGGATGTGGGACCTACTGGTCCACAGGGTAGACCTGAGCCCTCATCCACGTGTCGCCGACTGGCGTTGAACAGGGTTGGTGGCACCACGTGTCGCAAGATGCCCATATTGAACTATGCCTCACTGATCGGGGGTCTGGTGCTGTGGCTGCTGCCCAGGCTTTGGGGTCACTGCCATTCAGGACTAAGGGCACAGTTTCACATATGGGACCAACTTGGCCAAAGAGGACGCCGGTGTAGTATGTGTTTGTGCAAGAAGTAATGCGGGCCAGCATCGGGAGGCCAGGGTTGGACAGCGGAGGCTGCAGCAGTCACGGAACTGGTGCTTGGAACTTGCACCGGCATGTGGTGGGCCCTCCTTGACACAAGCCGGTGTCAGCAGGACATCAGTGTGGCCTGGCTGCACAGGGGCAGGTCTGACAGTTCCGTGGTCCAGCGTGCCGGGGTCTGACAGGTGCACAGGATCGCAGGCAACTCCGCTCACGAGGACAGCATCGGCCTCGTGGCGTGGGGAGAGGTGCCACCCTGGCAGAGACGTTAGGCTTTCCGAAAGTGTACCATGCCCAGGGCTATGTGCTTTTTATTCACACCCCTATGCTGGCCTGGCGTACGCCGGGCAATCCCACTCTGCTCACGCTTACGGGAGGGTCGTGACAGGCAACATTTGTGCGAACTCCCCCACTGGCCGGGGAACATGGTTGCGTCCACTGTCCACCACACTCCATACACCAGTGGTGTGTGTCGCCATGGATATGGGTGTGTTCTGCATACTGCGGTCTGTCCAGCACATCTCTGCCACTCTTGGCATTGTGTGCTTTCCCAATCATGGTTCTCCTGCCTCCTTCACACATGCCTGGTTGCAATCTCTTCCCACATTGGGCTAGTGAGTGGCTGAGGTGCCGTGCCATTGATGGCTCATGTGCAGGGCTTGCCCAGGTTACCATTGTGAGTTGTTCTGTCGTGTCTGGTGGGTGGGCATGTTGTTTCGCATGTTGGTTTTGATTTTGTGATGTGTACATTGCCGGAGTTGTGAGTTGCATGGTTGCGGGGTTGATGTGAGTGGGGTGTTAATTTTGAAATTGCCCGGGGCCTGTGCATTTCCCTTGGTACCATCCTGGGGACGCTGGTTGCTGATGGGCTATCGGAGGATGATCGACTCATGCACACTGGCTGCTGCGCTGATTATGTGCTGTGTCGGCAGGGGGCATGGGTGTGAAATGTGTGCTGTGTATTGCCCACAACACGGGCATGCGTCCAGCTATGGCATATGGCCCTTGCTTGGTGTCCAGCAGATCCTGCGCATTGTGTTGGACGTATGGGTCTGGGGTGGCAGGCTGATGGTGTTGTCCAGGTCAGGTGTGAGGGCCTTGGGTGTGGCTGGTTGTGTGACTCCTCCGACTGTGGCAGGTGTTGGTTGGGGGCTGCCAGGGGCCAACAGGTGCAGCCAAGCCAGCAGCATGGTGTGGGGTGGGATGTTGGTTGTCTGCTGTGTTGGTGCCGTCGGCCTGTTGGGCATTGTTGGTCAGGATGCGTAGGATGGTGTCCCCTTCAGCCTGTGGTGGATGGTGACATTGTCAGGGGTTGGGTCTGTGTGGCTGGTGCGCTTCCTGGGGGTCCGCTGTCTTTTTCTGTGCTGCGTCTGTGGTGGTCGGGGTGGGGTGTTCCGGGTGTGGGTTGTGGTCCTGGGGTGGTGTCGGTGGGTGTTGTGGCCCTCTTGGGTGTCTGAGCCGCATGATGGGTGGCTCCATGGCATCTGTTGCCCTTCCGATGTGGTTTTTGGCTGTGCTCCCTTTTGTTGTGCAGGCTGCCGTCCGTCTTTACACCACGTCAGAGCAGGTGTAGATTTCCTGATGCTAACGCGCCTTATCGCCTGTTTTGTGTTTTTATCGTAGTTCAGAATGTTGAGGTGTGATGTTGTCATGTCTTTTGGCACGGGAACGCCCAGTCTGCATCTCATTAGCGATAGTTGTGCGGGTCCTCTGTGGCAATGTTTTTTGTGGCTGCTATCGCGGGTAAACTGGTGCTGTGGGCTGTTTACACCAGCTTGTGAATGGCAAGGTATTTTTATCGCAACTCTGGCTGCGATAAAGTGCCGTTGACTCGGCGATAGTTTCTTGTGAATATGCCCCTAAGTGGTACCAGTTCCTAAGGAGAAGGAAAGATAAGAGAGAGGAAACGCACTATATAAACTCTATGGTTTGTGAGTGACCAAGAGGCCGTCAGAAAAAGAGAAATGACTAACCTCTGAACTGGCCGATATATTTAGGTGGTTGATCTATATAGATTCCACATTACCGAGACAACAAGCCAAATGTCACTTCAAATTTTATCACTGTCTTTGTAAAAACATAATTAGTCCTTTGTAGTTTTTAAATCAAAAAATGTTTTATTTTTAATTAGAAACAAACGAAAAATATTTTTTTTCTTTCCTTTTTTTGATACACTTACACTTTTAGTGCAAACATGTCACATAGTTGATGTGATAAACAATGATCATAACATCCTAAACATCAGAAGACAATAAATACTATGACATCCTAGACAGCAAAATAGACATTTGCTAATCATTCATACTAACATTCACTCAAAAGAAGGAGTTTTTAGATACTAAAGAAAAAACACGGGGAAAGGGGAAACACCGGACCCTTAGATTGGTCAACTTGAATCAGATTGACAAGCTGGAGGTTGACAATTTTCAATATCACTGTGATGGCAACAAGATCGCGGTCAACGCGCGTTTCAGTGGGAGACCACCTTCTTCAGGACCGACTGTTATTAGTTTAAAATTTGAAATATATACAAGGGAAGTCTGGATGTCTGTAAAAAAGACAAAAGAGGTGGCATTGGCAAGTTGATAGGGAATGCCTTTAATTTCACAAGGAGATTACTTCCTTAAATTAATTAGTAATGTTTAATCAGCTTTGGATTCCTAAGGTGCCATAAGAATTCTGCGGGGTTGCTCAAGTTGTATAAAGCATGCAGGAAAGGGTGACAGAGCAAAGTCCAACTATTGTAAGAGCCCATTGATGTTGTTAGGGTGATGATTGAAAGAATGTGTTATCAGAGGATAAAACATGCACCATAGATGAAAACTGTGATACAGTTCGCAATAGTCTTCATGAGGAGATAACTTGGATCATCACCTAATTATATTCTTTTGGATCTGACCTATTACCTCTAACTTGCCAATGGTGATCAGACAATGATCATATTCAGAATGTCCCGCAGCAGTATCGAAACTATGAGTCCTCTGTACTTATGTAATATTTACATCTCCACTCATGCCCTTTACTGCTCCACCAGACCTTTGCTTCAAAGGCCGTTCCAATAGGCCATTTCGAAGACAGCAGTAGTGTTCGTTTGCTTTAAAGTGCCTGACACAGAGTAATCTAGTGGACCTGGGGGCAGATTTATGTTGCACTTGCGGCACTTTTGCGCCGCCGTTGCGTCACTTTTGTGACGCAGCAGCGGCGCAAATCCTGCGCCATGGTGCGGGGCATTTACAAACGTGACGCATCTCCCAGATGCGTCACGTTGTAAAGCCCTGCGCCAGATGTAGGCGTTCCAGGGCAGGTGGGGGCGTTCCGGCGCAGGAACGCCTCCTAAAAGTGGCTGAGTGAAATCTACAAGATTTCACTCAGTCACTTTTAGGCCCATGCTGCGTCAAAACCCTGCGCCTGCTTGAAGCAGGCGTAAGGATTGACGCAGCATTGTACAGATAGGGCCCCCCAGATCATTGCTGGAGCTGCGTCGCGCTTGCGACGCAACTCCAGCAATGCGCCACTTTTCGGCACAGATGCGTCACGCATCTGTGCCGTTTTTGCCCCATGGTGCGCCGCATTATAAATGTGGCGCATCCATGGTGGCGCAGCAGTGCCGCATCATAACTGGCGCATCCCTGCTGATATGCAGGGATGCGCCAGTCGTCATAAATCTGCCCCCTGGTATCTATGTGTGTCCCTGGTTGCGCTTTTGAATCGTTGCCCTCTTTTGTGCTGGATGGTGCAGGTTGGTTACCCCCATCCATTTCCATACCTCATGGCTGGGCTCCCTCTTATATAGATGTGGTCATCATGATCTCATCCCCCTAATATATACACTCTTTTAGAAGGCACGCAGACATATACATTTGCACCTTTTCAAGCTTTCAAAGCGCTGATATGGCCCTAATTCAATGTAGGCCTTCTTTATACCTTCCAAACTGATAGATGAGCACGGGTCCTTACTACACAAAACCGCACTCCAGCAGAGCTCGCTTCCCTATTTTTTGGGAACAGTATCAGACTAAACTTCTTTCAAAGATGGCGCTTAAAATACATGACCATGCACCAAGTTAAAATCAGACGCTTCCAATACCACTTTTATAACACTCTCCACCTCAGACCGGTAACGATATCCAACTCCCCCCTAAGATGGCGTATTACAATCTGAACAAGGATCTAATCTATATCCCCACTATACTATATATGCTTACCAGCATAGCTCGTTTCTCTAATTGCTTGGAATGCTATTAGATCTTACTCCCTTCAAAGATGGCGCCTAAATATCAGATCATGCACCAAGGCTAAATATGGCGCTTTCAAACCTTTTCCAAAACACTCTCCACCTTAGATCGGTAACGACAAGTAACTCCCTTATAAGATGCCGCATCATCATTTGACTAAGCATCCAATCTATATTTCCACAACACTATATACGGTTCTTATACTATGGAGATGCTCTGTCACCACGTGACTGTTGGGTTATCACCCCCTTCAAACATACAATGTCACCTCAGTGGAATGCGTCGCTCTGATTACTTAGAAAGGCAGTATATCCAACACCTTTGAAAGATGGCGCCCAAATATATGAACAAATATCAGTATTAGAACATGACCTCTTTGAAACCTCGCGAGAACATGACGAAGATATAATGTGTCTCAAGCACATTCTGTATTTCCGCTTGCTTCCCCGGTTTGCTTTTCGGCGAGACTTTGATTGAAAGAGGTATGTTCCATCACCGCCACACGGGAAACCTATTGCTCTAGCACTCTCTCTCTCTTTTTTTTTTAAATATCAGCCTATCTGATGCTTCAGTTATTCGGCACATACTATTAGACCTTAATTCAGATATGATTCCTCTCTGCTACAGGAAGTGTAGTACTGTTTCCTTGGACTGGTTGTGACTCGTAGAACCACAGTTGTAATAAATAATCTGTGTTTACATAGAGATCATCGACTTGGGCAAACAAACACGTTTTTCGTAGCATGACCGATGAGTAACCTTACTCGTATTTATGAATCCTATAAGGCCCCCGAGCCACAGCAAGCATTTCATGCATCAGACCCATTACGGACATACCGTCCTTAAGCATGCCACCTCGGCAGAGAAGATCAGCCAAAAGCTCCATCTCCTGTCTGCCAAATCTAAAATCCGTATAAATACAACATATATGACATTAGGGATACGTTTACTAATATTACAAACAAAACATTTCCTTGTTTTTTGCATAGATAACTTGGGACTCGATAGCCCTCAGACAAAGAAGAAAAAGAACTCACAGCAGATACATAGAGGATAGCAGATATGGGACTCTGGTCCAACTATTGATGTACAGCCATACGCCTAGGCAAGGTAACTTAATCTATGGTACTCAGTATACCTTATTACCCTACATCATTCTTCTACAGGTCTAAAAAGTTCCAATAATTTTTCTTACAGCTAACTTTTTTGCGACTGGTAGCTCAGAACGAACCTTGGATATATAAATAATAAATCATTCCTTGTGTACATTCTCCTGAATGGTAGACGCTCTCAGGTATGAAGGCCATTTTATCAATTGCACAATAAGTAAAGTCCTAAAGTAAACAACACTAATAACATACACATCTTCTCCCTCAGAAATTGATACTACGGTACCAACTTGTACAGATGGATTTCACAGCGCACCACGTGCATTTGGTTCATTGACTCTAAGGTCAGCCACCTACATCATTTTCATCTATGGTGCATGTTTTATCCTCTGCTAACACATTCTTTCAATCATCACCCTAACAACACCAATGGGCTCTTACAATAGTTGGACTTTGCTCTGTCACCCTTTCCTGCATGCTTTATACAACTTGAGCAACCCCACAGAATTCTTATGGCACCTTAGGAATCCAAAGCTGATTAAACATTACTAATTAATTTAAGGAAGTAATCTCCTTGTGAAATTAAATGCATTCCCTATCAACTTGCCAATGCCACCTCTTTTGTCTTTTTTACAGACATCCAGACTTCCCTTGTATATATTTCAAATTTTAAACTAATAACAGTCGGTCCTGAAGAAGGTGGTCTCCCACTGAAACGCGCGTTGACCGCGATCTTGTTGCCATCACAGTGATATTGAAAATTGTCAACCTCCAGCTTGTCAATCTGATTCAAGTTGACCAATCTAAGGGTCCGGTGTTTCCCCTTTCCCCGTGTTTTGTCTTTAGTATCTAAAAACTCCTTCTTTTGAGTGAATGTTAGTATGAATGATTAGTAAATGTCTATTTTGCTGTCTAGGATGTCATAGTATTTATTGTCTTCTGATGTTTAGGATGTTATGATCATTGTTTATCACATCAACTATGTGACATGTTTGCACTAAAAGTGTAAGTGTATCAAAAAAAGGAAAGGAAAAAAAATATTTTTCGTTTGTTTCTAATTAAAAATAAAACATTTTTTGATTTAAAAACTACAAACGACTAATTTTGTTTTTACAAAGACAGTGATAAAATTTGAAGTGACATTTGGCTTGTTGTCTCGGTAATGTGGAATCTATATAGATCAACCACCTAAGTATATAGGCCAGTTCAGAGGTTAGTCATTTCTCTTTTTCTATTGCCCTCTCCCTCCTCTGGGGCCTAAAGTTATATAGGGAGAACCTTTGCTCTCAATCTGACCAAGAGGCCGTCTCCAGCAAAAGATTGAGTGTGCGTGAATGGGGAAGACACCTCCTTGTGTGTTCTTGTGCCCTCACACACCCTTGCGAGTGTAAAGCATCATCATCGGGCTATGCACCTCGTGGGGCTGGTGCTGGCAGCAGAAACACCATACTAACTGCAATACGAGAAATTGGGTAAATCTGATTACATGCCCTTGTGCAATGAGGTATGTGGGTATGACCATGAGACCAGGGAAGGTCCTCATCAGTGAGCATAAGAGCACGATTCGATGCAGAAGGACCACCACCAGATTACAGAGTCACTTTCTGGAGAAGAATCACCCTCCTGAGAGCCTCAGATGGACTTTAATGGACTCTAACCCAAACTGGACGACATCTGCTCTGTTTAGACAGGAACAACGATGGGTGTTCAGGCTACAGAGTAATGTGAGAGGCCTAAACGATGACATTCCTTGGGCTCAACTGATGTCCTAAAATCTTGTACAAAATCACTAATACCCATATTTATAGGGCACACTAAGACTTCACCCTGACGAGTTCGTCTCCACACAGTAGAGATGAATTTACACTAGTGCACCATATAGGTCCTCACACTATAAACGTATACAGAGCTATGGGAGGTCTATGGTCAGCGCCATCGCCAAAAGGAAACCGGAGTACATTTATTAACATAGCCACCAGCATCGAACAATCTAATATCATGGGTACGGTGTATGTAGCAATACGAACCATTTCATCTCATATACAAAACCAGGTTCCACGTCTTCGGAAAGCCTCACTATAGGGCGCATTCTGAAATTATTATCAAATAAATGAAGAATATCTCTAATTACATTGTATGCCTACTATAGAGAATGGGGTAAATAGATCCAGCACTCATTTTTTACAGAACAGCCTTTTTTGATTTATTAATCATCTATACTAGCATGTGATCATGCACATATCTTGCTCTTCAATTGCTCAGGGAGACTTTCTAAGAAGGCCTCCATCGAGTGCCCTATATGTCCTCCCTCACCCGACTAAATGTCACCAGGCGCGTAGACGTGCCTCCATTCTTTCAGGAAATACTCGCACTATATTTACGATGCCTCACCTACACGCATCGACCGGCGAGACCTGATCGTCGGACAGGTTTAAAAGCTATCAACTGAGGGTGATAAAGTAAGTTTGGCATTGCTGCCGACCCGCGCCAGAGAGGTATGTTTGCGGAACCCCGCCATTTCGGACGATGTGTAACATACCGACATTGCTGGGTCTCGTCATTCCCTCCTGTTTAGTTTTCCACTCCCAGCGCTATCGCTTGCCGGTACGGCCCTGCACCTATGAGGGGAGGGTATGTCTCCTTGTGTCTTTATATGTATTTTTTGGCATAGAACTATCTGTGTGTTTACAGTTCACAATAATGGGAAGCTGTTATTGGGTGGAGTACACGTTTGGTTGGCACTCGATTGCCTGTTTTGTCAGCATGCATTAAACAGCCCCCGATTTCTCCACTACCGTTCCGCATAAATTACACCAGCATTCACTATTGTCCATGAAGCCGTCATCTGCATGATTCACATGTATCCCAGTGGCATGTTGTTGTGTGTCCACGAGCACTCGCCACCGGGATCAAATAAGACTGAGATGAACACCCAGCTGTTGGATCTTCAGCACCCAGCATAAGTTCACTCGTCACTGCCGATGTTATAAGACCTGCACGAATTGTCGACTAATGGGAGGAAGGTCACAGCCGTGACTTCCTATCCGGCTCAATTTATGAAGTCACTTTTTTTTTTACATAAAGTGTTACCCCTTGTTTTTCTTGACTGCAAGGTGACACACTCGTCTGTGATGCTCACCACAGTGACTGGCATACTGCATGGTTTCCTGTAGACATTAACAGTTATCATATGATGATTGAAGTGATACATTATGCTAAAAGAGGATATTTTCACTTCAGTATTCTTGATTTGCACCACATAACCAATTATGATTCACATATTATGTGTTCTTAAACAAAGCAGATTTCATGAAGACTTTTCAAATGTCTGTCTTTGTTCTCCTTTTTCTTCATTCTGTCTCCTCCATGTTTGAGTTCTGAGAACACGAATAATACGTGTCTCGAACGCTAAGACGCTTTGACCTCAATATAGGTATGGTGGGATTATAAGGTGTCCACTTCCTGACTCCCACTTTTCACATTTCATTTGCATGGTTCTGATGAAGCGCACAGGGATCCATTAGGGACCCACATGTAGCGTGAAACATGCCGACCAATTTTTCACTTTTGAATACACACCTTCTTCGCGGTTTGAGAGTAGCGGGAAACTGACCTGTCCCTCCCTTTTATTTGTTTGAGGAAAGTCTCCAACTCTGCATAGTTTTTAGCCTTACCTGGAAGACCCATTATTAAAATTCATCGGGGTTCTAACAGGTAATTTTAACCCACATTTTATTCACTCACTTGGCCCACACACGTGAGGGACTGCAGCACCACCCCCATGAGGAGCATAGCTCGATGATGATGCTTTACACTCGCAAGGGTGTGTGAGGGCACAAGAACACACAATGAGGAGTCTTCCCATTCATGCACACTCAATCTTTTGCTGGAGACAGCCTCTGGGTCACTCACAAACCATAAAAGGGTTGTAGGGTGTGTTTCCTCTCCCTTATCTTTCCTTCTCCGTAGGAACTGTTAACGCTTAGTGTTTAGGACGACATTCTTTAGGAGCATTGGTACAGGACCTCCATTCATTTTCCTCAAATAGCTCTCAGTCCCCCCTTCCCAAAGTGTATTGATAAATAATTTTCTTACCATCAATTCAGATAAAACCAAAATTGTTGTATTCGGGAGGCACAAGCATAAAAAACAAGTTGAATGCTCCATGGGCTCCTCGTTCATCTCATCTGCCTCGAAGTACAAATACCTGGGAGTCTGGTTCACAGAATCAGGCAAAGCTACTGTCCATAAAAATGACTTAGAGAAGAAAGCTATGGCCATCACTTACGGTTTAATCAAACTTAACAACAAGCTACAAAGTGCGTCATCCAAAGAATAAGGAAAGTTCTCCAAGCATCTCTTCTCCCGGCACTCTTACAGTCATCAAGCATTCCCGGGTGCCTGCACTAATTATATGGAGTGGGCTCAGTGTGTGGGCTATAAAAAGATTGTCCGATTATCAAAACATGTGCTTAGGGCCAGACTTAGACAGGAATTTGGACTGGCCAAACAAGCCCTAACCATCGAGGCTGATTTCCCTAAATATTACATCCGAATTTGGAAGTCACCTGACAAAACTTTAAAGAACCATCTCAGACTTATATTTGAAAAAATCGACTCCCCGTGGAATACTCAGCTCAAGAATGTACTTGTCACTCTGGATATGAATCAATCTGCACATGTCTTGCCCTGTATTTCGTATGGAACCTGGAAAAAGATCATTAATAGACAGGTGCAATCAGCCTCCTTCCAACAAGATCAGGCCTCATTAAAAACCTCTTCGTTCTTGGCACCATTAAATGCCTCATATTTGGCATCCAAACAGCAACCTTACTTCTCAGCTGCTCTTAACCCTAAAGTCAGAAGAGAGATAATGTATATGCAACTATTGGCTCTACCGATTGCGAATTTGAACCAGGCCTGGGCCAAATATACACCTGGAGGAGCTTGTAGAATCTGTAATTATCATCATGAATCTTGGCTCTTATGCTGCTGTCCCACCATAGCCCACGCAAGGAGAGTTCTCCTTAAGGAAATATACTTAAGAGAAGGAGTGAGTTCCTGCTTAGAGGCCTCAGCCTTATGTCTTACTCAAAAAGCCCCCACAACCTTGGCCTGCTGTGCTAGATTCGTGCAAACCCTCAGAGATGCTTTTCAGCCTTGTCTTGGTACTCTTCAACGCCCACACAAAGTGCAAAAAATGATACCGGACTAGTTTAAATGTAAACCTGGCCCTGGTCCTTTTGCCGAACTAAAAATTAAATTGTGAGACCACATCCTTATACCAGCTTAGCCATGCCATGGACGGAGCTCACAGTATGCGACAAGATCTATTTATTGGGGCCTTACCTACAGGAAAATGAATGTTACTAACACAAACTATAAGCATTAGGCTGCCGCACAGAACACATGCACCTTATTGGAGAATTGGCCTTTGGGCTAATCATATGCTGCTGAAAGGTGAGGACTACAGAGCTGGAGAACTAAAGGGCTAGAACTCTGGGGATATTGTTCACATGGGTCGGCCTGGGAAACGTGTGTCTTCTTGGGCATTACCTGAAATTACCCTACCTGTCTTGAACTTTGACGGAAGGATCTGCCTTAACATTTTATGCAAAAAGCCTTTAATTGGACATGAAAGCAATTGGAGTTTTTGTGATTTAGTATCATGTTTTTTTATTATTTTATTTGTTATGCAATGGTTTTCATTAATTTATGCAAATAAATGTACTATATATATAATTAGTCCAATGTCCTTTCCTGAAAAATCCCAAATTTCTGGTCCAATGAATCCCAGAGATGAAAAGACAAGTTTTCTGTCGTCATCATCGGATACATTCCAATAATTAGATTCTGATTTGCTAGCTTAAAAGCAAGGTCCTCATCATGAATTTGTAGCTCTATTCCTTTCGGGGTACAATATATGGTGCAGTTCAGTTTGCACAACAAATCACGTCCTAACAAACCCAAAGGACTTGAATCACAAACCACTAATTGACGATTATCCTCAAAACGACCTATCTTTACAGGGCATACTCAGTAATGGGATTCTTAATTTTTTGATTGGCAACTCAAACAACTCGTATAAATCTTCCCTACAGGGGTAGGTTTGAGACTTCCACTGATCTCACAGTAGAACAGGTAGCCCCAGTTTCAAAGAAAAATGATACATCATAGCCATTTACAGCAGCATCTATAATGGGCCACTCTGGTCTAACTCCAAGACTGCACCAGGCACATAATCTTCATCCCCTTCAGGCACTGTCAGGAACACTCATTGATGCAGAAATGTTCCCTTATCTCAAACATGGGAAATTGTTGGGAAGGATTATTTTTCTGGAAAGCATCCTGATTGAAATTCGGGTCCTGGTTTGAAGAATATCTAAGAACATTAGCAGCTTGCTGTGGTATTAGGGGTTGGGGAAACGTCATCACTTAGGCTTGTGGCACATTCAAATTCTGGGATCTAGGTCTAGGTAGAAAGTCTGGATTTTGACCCTGATTTGCTGGATTAAGACAACATTCTCGCTTCCAATGGCCCAGCCTATTGCCGTAGTGGCATGGATTAGACTTCTTCAATGCAGCTACATCAATTCCAGTGCTCAGATCAATAGGTACACCCCAACCTCTAACTTATGACTGAAATCCACCTCCACCCTGCATCACCAGAACTCCCTGTTGATACACTCCTTGTGTTGAAGGGGCATTCTCTACACATTAGATTGTGAATTCCTCTGTGAGCAGCCTTCATGTGTACCACCAGAATATATACAAAACTGGTATAGAGGGATACATCTCTCTTTTATTTTGCACAAGAGTTTATTAATTACCTTGGTAACACACTATTTCTTATGGAAAATGCAAAAATTATTTTTTATTTTTTAAGCACAAATATCCATCGGTGCGCATCAAAACGAATAGTACACAAAACTAAATGCATTCATTATGAATATACAAAAATAATTTACAAAACAATCCATATATACATAATCATATATACAACGGCTACATCCAAACTATTTTCCCCTAAAATATTTCCTAAAAATCTACACTCCTCAATCCTAGTGGTACATTCGAAGGTAGTTCTATTGGCAAAAAAGTGGGTATTAGCCCTCTATCTTAATTTGTTATGCCAAATGACTCATTTTTTAGTTCAAACAATGGGTGGACTCCTCCTTCGTCTAAGTGTCGACGCGTTCGCGTTTCAGCCTCCACTTTCTTATTGGCTTCCTCAGGACGGGGGTACAATCTACAACAATAATTAAACTAATATAAACTAATATAAACCATATGTTCTGTCGTACTGTATTCTATCCCTTATTTGCCCATACAGTGTTCGGAATGGAGGAGACATCTCCAGTATTCAGTGACTCCACTCAAACAATCTATAATCTCTACACAATTAATACAAAAAGTTTTTACTAGAGTAAGTCAAAATTACACGCACTCAATCAAAATGCTACTCCAAGAGATAGCGCACCAAAGGGTGAGTAAAAAAGAGAAGAAGAGGGGAAAGCAACTTCAAAACCTCATGCACAAAAACACCACTAATGTGACTGTATACCAAACTACCCAAACTTAATCATATCTTATCCAAGAAAAACTCAAATCTACCTGTATATTAGTCCAAACTAATCATACTTCAGAGCAGTCGGGCTTCTACTTTGGCCCCATTCATCTGTATCATAATCCTACAATAATAAATAGATACTTTTAAGGCACTCTTATCAATCTTTTTCACAGATCCCATCATTAATCTAATAATGCTTAATTCCAAACCTCAATATACTTGCTTCATCTAGGGATGACCTGGCCTTCTTCGCATAAATCGTCGTAACCTCAGGTCACTACAAAGAAGAGGCGCAAATTTATTATCAGAGTTTCGCATTTCTAAATGATTATGTACATACCACCTAATCTCTCCCAATTGACATTGCTTTCAAAGTCAATCAAAGGATCTGAACTTACGTTTTGATTTAACATCAATGTGCTCAGCAAACGCCCGGCATTTCTTCCTTTCGTTTCGATGTACTGACGCTGCTAATAACTTCCGGGACGTGTGTAAGTACGTATGAGCATGTACGCGTCATACGTACCCGGGTAATAGACACAAACAAAGGACTAATTTCCAAATTGCACTTAGACTAACGTACTCCTCAGTAATGGCAGCTTGTCCATATCTCGATATGATACCAAATAAAGTAAACTAAAGTACAATGAAAAAATCTCCCTTAAACTCTACTTAAAGGCAAAACAAAAAAAAAGAAAAATTAAATTTAAATCTGGGCTCTCAACTCCTCACCTGGCAAATCCAAAAGGTACATATGAGGCTTTATATCACATAACCTTTTGTTAAGAAACCCCGTATTGAAATCACCATTCTATATCGTGTGAGCCTCAATTCCAACTATTAAGGGTATTGAGGTCAAAAACATCACTCCCAGTGCTAGTATCTATCCATCACATTGCAATATGACACAAAGGATTCTCAATGATAAAATCTCTAGGTAATTTCTCAAGGCCAAGAAAAAGCTCTTATATATCATGCCGTGGCATAAAAAACAAACTCTCTAGGTTGATTCTTCAAAATAGGCAATAGCTTACACAGTTCCTATCAGCGTAGGGGACAATGTATACCATCTATACATCAAGGATATTGTCAATTCCACAACACTGTATGTTCAAAAATCTGGGCTTACATTCTAGAAAGGAAGCCACCAACTAGCTACATGATATTTACTCTTTTAATTGTCAAGTTATCATTATCGACTGGGAGAGAGCGCTAACATCACAATCATCCAGATGTTATAAACGCCTAGGTCTGAAGTTTTATACCTGATATCTGAGGACTAGGGATGTCTCATTCTGTTTAAATCAAGGCCATAGTTCATCTCTCTCATTCAGACCTTCTGTCGCTGTATGATATCTTTCAATCAGTCGCGCCTCTATACGATTTAGCCTCATCTCCAAATATCCTTTATTACTTGCCTTAATTACAGCCAAGATTGTCCACTCTATGTCATTCTCATTATGGCCAAACTCAGTGTAATATTGTACAAGTGGAGCTCCCTGGATTTTACATCTAATGCGGGATTTTTGTTGTAAAATCCGCATCTTCACCATTTGCGTTGTCTGCCCTATGTACATCTTCCCACAGGGACAGATCACAGCATACACCACATTTTTGGTGTTACAATTAGAGAAGGCTTGCATCACATGTTTCTTGTTATTAATCATCAGTGTTTTAGATTCGTTTGTACTTGCACAAGCAACGCAATTGTTACAACGGTAATGACCTTTAACTGCAGGGAGGCCCAACAACGTTCTTGTATCTTTTTTTGCCATTGGTTCTCTCATGGCTTTAACCAAATGCTGTTTCAAATTTTTACCTTTTCTAAAGGCAAACATTGGTTTTGGTATATTGAATTGGTCAATCAGCCTCCAGTTTTTTAAAATAATCTTTTTAACCTTGTTTGCTTTTGGGTTGAATGTTAAAACACATGTCAAAAGATCTGTCTTTTATTTTATTTTGGGAGTGAGTAAACTCTCCCTAGGCGTATACCACGCTCTTTTCAATGCCGTTCATTCTAGTTTTTTGGGATATCCTCTAGAACACAATTTGACCTGTAGTTTTTCAGCATTATCAAAATAATCATCTTTATTAGAGCAATTGCGCCGTATTCTTAGAAACTGCCCGTAGGGCAAGTTTTCTTTTAGGCGTCTAGGGTGCCCTGATGAAAACTCAAGTAATGTGTTCCGATCAGTGGGTTTCGAATACAAATTCACCTCCAATTTCCCTTTGTTGTCAAAGATCCACACGTCGAGGAAATTGATACGTTCATTACTAACGCATTTAGTGAATTTTAAATCTGGTGTGCAACCGTTCAACCAGATGTGAAATCTCTCCAATTCCTCCATTTTTCCATTCCAGATGAGGAAAATATCGTCAATGAAGCGCAGCCACCTGCAGGTGTGATGAAAGAATGGTGCTGCTTCATTATAGATATATTGCCTCTCAAATTGTTGCCACCATCAATTTTTCCTTTAACTTTTTCTGCCTCATTTAAATTTTTTTGTTTCAGTATTTAGCATATCGCAAAATCTCATCAACCAACTTATTCTGCCAACAGATCAGTTGCTGTTGAATCATCATACTAATCTCATGCCTCATTTCTGTCACAAACCTGAACACAAAATGTCCCATATCTTTTCCAGAGTTTCCATTCCACTATACTGTTTGAATGCCTGTAACAATCTCTCATAGTATCCATAACTCGTCTCTTTCGGTTCCTGGGTCGTCTGATCAATCTTGACCCAGTCACTATCTTGGGGTGGCACCTTAGTCTTCAACCACGTCATCACCTGCATACTTCCTTATCACTATAACTGAAGGACCATTAGTCATAGGATTTCTTGTCAGCTCACTCTCTTTTTTGCACACCGTTCACAAATCACTTGGGATCACAATATCAAACAAGGCATTCAAATCAGTCTACAAAATATTTGAAATTTTCACAAACCACTCAACTTGTCTGAATCACAACACAAGCTTCTCTCTTAATTTGGGAAATTCATTAGTAAATGACACAAGATCACACCTACTCCAAGGTGCGTATATGTAGCCTGCACTAGGTACCTCCCATAACGGAAAGCTTGTAGCTCCCATTCCCCCCATGCAAGGAAACCACTTATCATTTCATCCAATTCCAACTTCAGTTTTCCCACAGCCACCAAATTTACTTTTAAAGTGGATTGAAGAGTTCCCGAACTCACTTCTGTACTCCCACTCTCATTAGATGTAGCATTAAGGACTTCCAAAAAGACTTCCAATTGCTGGAAATTAAGACCAGGGTGTACATTAGGAGCTTTAGATACCACCTTTACTTCAGGTGTACTTCTATATATATTTAATGGTAGGTTGCAGGTATGTGAACCAGTACTGGTAAACCCAGAAACGACCTTCAAGGTCCAAATCCAGTATGTTTGTTATGGTATGTATGTTTGGTATGTTATTTTTGCAGGGATTCTGCTTATGCGCAGAACTATGCGCAGAAACCCAGGCCCTCGGTGAATTGTGGTGTACCAAAAAATCACTTTGGGAAAAAGGGGGTGGTGATGGACAGAGTTTCTGAATGATGCAGAATACTCTTACCAAGTCAAGAGATCATGGTTTTAATCCATCACCGTTTTTTAGCTCACTGCACCATCCCAGCTCAGAACCTGGCTACATGCAAATTAGTCTGTACCTGTCCCAGTGCATGATGGGAACAGGGCAAACCAAACTACCAAGCCAATTCTTATACTGGGAAGGAAACAAGCTTCCGGGGACCGGTTTCTGGCATCACAGCCTTCATCGGCCTGGCTTGCCTGAATCCTGATGGTGCAATGAGCAAGGGACTCACGTCTGAGCATACCCTCCCACACTGAGTGTGGATAAAATCACCTCAGAACCCAGAGCTCCTTATCCAGCCAGCATCAGTGTCCCATTCGTTATCCGAGGTTTAGCTCGGCGGTCCCAATGTATAGACAACCCAGAACAAGCGACATAGTATATTTCTCAGGAATGGTGGGAATCAGAAATACCTTTTCGTAATTATTCTCGTACCAGTCCACAACAGAATAAACAGAGACACAGTAAAAGTTTAAAGAGTTTATTTTATAAACCTCGTGTCCTAAGATGCAGCAGTTTGGCTAACATTAGCAGACAAATGAATAAAATCAAAACCATCAGCATAGTTACAATACCATAGAAAATGAAAGGAGTAATCATACTAAAATGACAGTGGATCTAAGCCACCTTCCTTTCTCTAACACACTAATAGTATTATTAGACTAATAGAAGGTCTCTAGGCTTGAATGGGGAACCCCATACCATAAAGATCAGCTCAGAGAGTTCACATCACTGGATCAGCTATGCTCTTCTCCTAGGAACGCTCTTCTTCCGAATGTAATGAAAACATGTACCACTGCAATATTAAAAGCACCCGACTTTCAGGTATTTGCAGCTGCGTGCGTGTTATGGCTAAACTAGTGGGCCGATCAACCTGAACTCAACAACATGCACCGTCTAGCGACCCAGACTGTTTCTTTTACACTGTGTACAGACCAAGGTCGCTGCTCACTGTTTGGGATGTTAACAATAGACAGTTCTCATGTGAAGCAATGTCGAGTAAGCATTTCTCAATTTAATAACATGTGACTACAGTGTCGTGTGCAAAAGCAGCAAAAGCGGCAAGATGGCTTTCTAACATCTAACGCGGTTGTGCTAACTTAGCATTGTACATATGTAGATAACGATCTTCACTACACCCCCCCCCCCTTGATCAGACCACTAACCAGTAGGGGCGCACTTGCAAGAACGCAGAGTTCAAGTTTGATAGAACGGAACCAAGGGCATGAACTACAAGCCCATATAAGGTAAGTGAAAAAGTTCGAAGAAAAAAATAAAGAAGAAAAAAATGTTTTTAAAAGAAGTGAAAAAACCCATGTAAAGGATTTAAAAAAACTCATTAACAGTGTAGGACGAACTCGAAGTGCAAAGTCAATCCATCAATGTATAAGCACAATAAGTTGCAACAGCTTCCAAGATGAAATCATTGGAACAGTCCGCAAAATTATCTGCCATCCAATTCAGGACGGAGAAGGAACATACATGCTCCTCAACCACCGGAGCTTCCAGCACCAGACGAGGACAACTGGCGTTTTCTTCAAGATAACTTCTTGCTAAGAAGTCAATCGCAGACGTTCCGATGTCCCAATTCCCAAGGACTCCATGTGCTGCTCCACAGGCCATAGTCCCGACGCCAGAACAGTCCAACTCATGAGCCACTAAGGGGCTCATCAGCCGATCATAATCCGGGGCAGGAGACACCGAGTTCGACAGACACAAATCCAGTGCCCATTGGAACGGACAATCTAGGCAATGAAAGACGGGCTGCACACAAGTAAAGTAGGGAAACCGGAAGGACAATCCGTAGGCTATGCTTAGAGTTGCCAGTGGTAAAGTGCCATAGCATTCAAGCATCCGGTTACGAAGATGGAGCAGCCGGGACATGCTGTTGTGTGACGCAAGTTGTGCATCCATAGCGCAGGGCGCAGATCAACAACAATATTCCAGCTATGAGGACGAGAAGTAAATGGAGACCTCCGAAGACGCTGGAAAAAATAGAATGAAAAAAGGCCGGGATCACACCAAAAATAGTTTGAAAAGAGGTCACGAGGCTGGAGCCCACAATTTTAAAAAAAGGAGCTATGCCACTCGTTGACGAGGCATTAAAGATAGTCTGAATCAGGGTCCAAAATGAAGTGGGAGATCAGTATTCAAAAGCGCTTGCACCTCAGTGCGGGTGTTTGCCACGTGAAGAACAAATGTTTCCCGGGATGAAGTCAACGCGACTTCTTTTTGAGACAATAGAACCCTTATTCTGCTCATCTTGTTGAACTCTGCTTTCAAGGTTGGAATGGAAGGCCAGATGGATACATCGAGCCGGCCATGCTGGGGTGGTAAAAGGACGTTATTACAGCAAACTACTCTCTGTGATACAGTCACTATGTAGGGAATTCCCACTAACATCCCACAGCAAGCTTCATTATTTAATAGCAAATAACTACCGTTAGCAAGCAGCGTAAAAGAGGGCTTTATGACTGGCACAGGAATCCCTTTCAGGACGCAAGCTAAATTCGGGGCGTGCACATTACATGCACCATGCAATTGAATGTGCCTACACACAACAGAGTGATCCGGAGTGGAAGTGCACTCTTCACCTTTCAAGTAAACCTCTTTGCCGTCTCTCACACATCTATATGTGAATGAGAGTGAACAAACTTCGTGCAGGAAGGCAGTACCAAGTTGTTCATATCTGCCTAGCGCATAATGTTTCATGCACAAACTAAACTTAAACAGGGGGAACGGTAACGTGATCAACCCATGTAGAAGCCACACAGCAGAATGCAATTCAGCAACAGAGAAAGTCAAAGGTTCTAACTTTTCAATGTGTAGTAATGAATATGTAGCATCTTTCATGGACATGAACTGCTGTTTTGCAGTTAAATTAAAAGGAAGGAACAAAGATGAAGTATTCATGTAATCCCAAGGGACTTTCCCTGCCTTTATCGTTTGCAACGTTCATGCAAACTGCATAATAGAGCTCAATTGATTTTGACCATGATACAATACAGACAAATCATCCTGCACAATGTCTACCACAGATGATACAATATTATCTAAGGTATAAATTCTAGAAGAGAGGGTGTTATTACTATTATCTATTACAGCCAACACTTTTTCCATATTGGCTTGATCAATAGCACGTAATCTGGATGCAGCCTCAATTTGCGATAACTTCCAAACCTCGTTATAAACAGCATACACCCATCGTTTGGGCCTGCCAACTGCAGGACCCTTAACAAAATCATTCAAATCTATTTTGTCATTTAGTCGTGCTAAATGAAGTTTAACAGACGCTAAAGTGGAATAATGCAGCCAAGACTGGCATAACTTCCCTACCGAGTAGGTAGTGACAGTGTGAGAAGATTCAAAACGGGGGTCTACACTAACCTGTGTATACCCCTGCTTCAGATCCAGAAACCGATGTTGACAGGAGTCTGAACTCGTTTGCCACACCAACCACCCTTCCGGATTCAATTCAGAAATATTGAAGGACGTGTTGGAAACCTGTGTCTGCAACCTAGCAAGGGATAGATCCGTATGATAACCCCAATTGGGATAAGCACCCAGATCCGGCATGGAGGGAGAATTTAATCTTTTAGAAGTAGCCAATCCAAAACAGGTGCTCTGAAAAATGGACGAATTGAAAAATAACATGTGATTCGGGATGAGACAGGCACGATGCAAAGCTTCTGTTCCCTGTACTTGCCATCGTTTGGAGCCCCAAACCGATTTAAGATCTACTGTAGCTTTCCACAGATCATACCCGCCAATTTCCAACTCGTCCATAAAGGACTTGGAATACAACAATTTGGTGTGTGTCAGTCGAACTTTAGAAGCAGACTCAGGCGCAACATTAAAATAAAAGGAGGCCGGATTTGACACACTAAAATCAGAAAAATAGGTGAACTTTTCCACTAACGTGGCAGAGTTGCCCATCCTAGGGGCGGGGCAGTGTTCCCATTGTGTATAATTTACAAAAATTCTAAACGTATTTGCTTTGTGTAGGAAATGCGTGCCATAATGTTGATAACAAAATTGCTCATCATAATTAGCAGTATCTAAATACAAATCCTCAGCATCAAATGCAGCATAATATTTCAAATCAGAAAACAGTGCTTCTATGGCCTGAACATCCCAGCCATCTGAGTGGATGTTCTGCTTAACGACATCACTCATAGAAACACGAAATACATTTGGCACATTAATTACTTCAGTGGGGCCATGAATTTGAAATTTTACGGCATCCCAAGCGATCCCATCACGTACAGGCCAGCCAGTAATGTTCACAAAAGCCTGGTCCCTCTTCATAATGTGTGATGAGGAGTGGGGGGCCAAAGTTACATTAATTAGTCGAATCGTAGACCTTTCATTCAGGTAGTGTCCATTGATAAGTCTAAAAAACACTACCACAAAGCCAATGGACATAAACAAAAAAACACATATGAGCACCAGCCAAATGTAAGTCCAAGGGGGTATTAAAAAATGTCTTTTGAACCAAGCCACAACAATTGAGACTTTGGCCGGGGCAACGGAAGTCATTGAACGAGAATCAAAAGAGTCTTGTGAGAGGGCAACCGTGGTGGATTGTAAAACAGGCAAGGTAACATCCGCAGGATAAGCATACTCAACTTCTTCAAGCACACCACTAGGCGTTTGTGGCAACAAGGGACCAGTAACGGCATGCATCTCGATGGCAACATCAGGCACTGTGTTAGAAGCTCGGGCCACAACAGAATTTCTCAGCATCGAAGGGCAGGAAACCGCCGGAGTCATACTAAGAAGAATCGGCCACTCGCTGTAGTTTGACATTGTCAATCGATATGTACCTGTTATCCTTTCGACCAGGAAGTGGAGGTAAAATGACTGTTCTAGTACCCTGTACTCCAAGCACTGGAACCGGTGCACGATAAGAGGGGCCAAACTCCTTCTTGTTCTCCACCTTCTCACAGACCAGATCACCAACTCGAGGTAGCCAGCCGATTACCAGAATCTGAAGTTCAGCATCAGATGAGGAGGGTACGTGTTCCTTGGCTAGACTGTTTGTGGCTTCTTGAAGATTCTGCAATACAGCACAGTGTTCATCTACGTTGAAGGGTGCGGCTGACGCCGCCATGTCTAGACCATCAAGGTCTGGAACAAACATTCGAACACCAAAGAGCATCATGTATGCGGTCTGCCCACCCAGAGACCTTCTAGGGAGATTATTAAGTGCACGTTGCACGTCATACAAGTGGGCTAGCCAGTTCCGGCCAGTACCCAAAACTCTGGCTGTCAAAGATTGCTTTAAGTCACGGTTTATTCGCTCCACTACACTATTACCCTCAGGCCGGTATGGAGACGAAAATTTGACTTGGACCCCCAAATTTCTCAAGGCCTTTTTGTACGCCGGGCCCTGATCAGAATGAAAGGTACCACATGCAAAACTCCCAACAAAGACACGCAAATATTTTATGACAGTACAAGAATCAGCACTCCTTTGTGGCCACACCCACAGAAAACGTGTGCACGAATCAACTGCAACCAAGATGTCTTTGTACGCAGTATCAGAGGTAAAAGGACCGCAATGATCCAAATAAACACAACCCCTTGGTTTATTAGATATGTACAACTGAGTTTGTGGTGGGCGCGCCGCTGTTGGAGGTTTAATCTGCTGGCAAATGTCACAATTAGGAACATAAGCTCTGGCTTGTTTATACAAACCGCACCACCAGTAACGTTGTTGTAACAGAGATACAGTAGCTGCAACGCCGGCATGCGCGGACGCCATGCCCTCGTGAGACGCTAATATGAAAGAAGGTCTGCATTCCGCATTGGGAATCAATCTGTCACCAACATCATTAATCCTCACTAATGGGACTTTATCAGGACTTAAGCGATAATGGTAACGAGCAGGGGAACCTCTCGGTGGCTTCGTTCCCTTCTCTGTAGCAGCAATAGCTGCCAGGATGTCATCATCGATCTTACTTTTGGATCTTGTAACTGCTGCTACTAAATATGTTGCCACTGCTGTTTTTGCTGCCTCGTCAGCTAGGCTGTTGCCGATAGCATGGACACCAACTCGTTGGTGACCAATAGTGTGAATTACATTCACGAGAGGCAGACGTTCTTTAAGATCTGCCACTCTAACCTAAAGCAGTTTATGCTTAATCGTGCTACCTTTGGAATCATGGTAGTCATTCTGAGACCCAAAATGTAGATTGTCGTTGTAAGATTGAACACAATAAAAGGAGTCACTCACTATAAGGGTAGTGACTCGTGGATCAGCAATCTCCAGTGTAAGCACCAGAGCACGAAGCTCCGCCAACTGCGCGGTACAATCACCCAATGACTGCGTATTCACGACATCGGACTGGAAGTCACCATTTATGAAAGTACCGACTACAATTGCGCAAGCCGCTGAATAGGCGTGCTTTGATCCAGTTGCGGGTTGCGCAGAACCGTCAGTGTATATGACACAATGGTAATCCTCGAGCGGGCGCAAGGACAGAGGAGCCGGATGAACGAATTCATACTGCAAAAACTCCTGCGTCTGAAGTGCCACGTCAAAGATAAAAGTGACGTCCGGCGAGGTCAAGGAAGTGGCCCATTGTATCCACCTTGGATGCAAAGCTTTAGAATTCGGTACACTTGCTTTCGTCACCGCCTCAAGGGCAGGATAGGGTGTTACCACCAACATGCGTTTATCTTGCGATAGTGCTCGTTTTTTCAGAATCGCCATCTGCACTGCCGTCAGAACTTTCTCGACAGCGGAAAAACGCAGTTCAGCCGAAGTGTACAAGTGAGATTTGTAAGCAATGGGGACGGTGTCGCCCTCATTGAACGTTAAGTATGTGAAACCAACTGCGCCGGGCACTATTCTTATGACCAGGTTAGTGTGGTTATCACACGTCAGTAAGTATTTAGAAGCAAGAAGATCAGCTTGCAATAACTGCAATATAGCTGAATGCTCTGGCAGCCAACAAGATTTGGAAAAAGTAGGTTGTACCAAGGCATAAAGCGGCTTGATACGCTGGGCATAATCCGGGATGTAAGTTCGACCGAAATTCAGAAAACCCAGCAAAGATTGTAATTTCTTCAGTGAAGTAGGAGCACGGAGGCTTGCGCACTTCTCTAGAAAGTGCGGAGCCAATCCTCGACCTTCATTGTTGAGTTCGTACCCCAAGAACAACACTGTATATTCCGCAATGTGTGACTTCGCAAAGTTGAATTTATAACCGAAGTCTGCAAACAAAGCAATAATGCGATCAACGCGACGGAGATGCGACTCCAACTCGTCCTCTGTGAGATAAATGTCATCCACATACGAGTACGCATCCGGTTCTACACCCTCCAAGAGGGAGACCACGCGAGCGGCAAAGACTCCCGGGCCATTCTTATAGCCCATTGGTAATCTTTTGAATTGTTTTTGTTTGCCACCCGAGGTGAACGCCGTCCACTCACTACTAAGAGAGGACAGGTTATGGCTATAAAAGCCATTAGAAATGTCAAGTGTGGTTTTAAACCTTTTTCTCATGAGACTAATAACAAGAGCCGAACTGTGGGTGTTCTGTACTGCACAGGTCCGGCAATGAGAGTTTAAATGCCGGTAATCCAAAACTAGGTGGTACGACCCGTCAGGCTTCGTCACAGTGAACAGGGGATTATTCATTGGTGACACACATGTTTTGATTACTCCTTGATATTCCAATTGTTCAAAGATCGACGCGATGTGAGGCCTAGCTTCACGACGCATGGGGTATTGGGGTTGAGGTTGGGGCGTAGTCCGCAACGGAATCTCATGGCCGGGAGACATTTTATCCCAGCCAATCTGATTTCGATATAACGCAGGCGCTTGCACCTGAGCCCATTCCTCGGCGTACTTTTTAGCTAGGACCTTAGGCACAGTGTGCACAAAGGACGGGAGGATTACTTCCTCCCCTCTAGGAGCATCTAAAACGAAAGCTGGGGGCCAATCTGCCTCCGCCAACAGAATATCATAGGTAGTGGTCAGATTATCCCCAAAAAAACCTTGAATTGTATGTTGTAGGTCCCCTTCAATTTGAATGACTATATTATACAGTCTATCAGGGGGAGACACCCGATTGTCAGCGGTTTCAATATTCACAAATATATCAGTTGCTGTCGCCACCAGATATGGACACAGTGCTTGTCGCACTACTGTAACCTCCGCCGCACTGTCTAGCAGCGTTAGCGCCCATGTCAGGTTCTGAAGCTGCGTCCGTACCATCTCAGGCATACCCCGCTGTCAGTGAAGCAACTTTCTTCTTCTGAAATGGGGGTCTTTGACGTGCAGATTCCTCCTGCTTGCCTTTGCCGTCAGTCTGTCGGGATTGATCAAGTGCTTGTGGGGCACCCTGACTTTTGCCACCGCCTCCGCCACCGGACTGTGAAGCCGATGTTTCCTGTGAAGAACGAGGAGAACGTTGTTCAGAAACCTGAACTCGATCAGGTGACTTAATAGTAGCACGATCGCTCAGATCATAAGTGCGTTCACTACCTGACTGCACTGGAGAGGCAGGACGAGACCCCTGTTTCTGTTGCTGCTTCTCCTGTTTTTTCGCCCGCCAACTTTGTTTTGGAAAATTAGGGCGTTCGTCCTTACCAGACGAGCCATTGTTTGCTGTATTAAATCAGGTTTCTTCACAGTTGGTTTAACACCTAAAGCGCTACGACCAACTTGTTTACAGGCATTCGCGATAATTTTCACGAATTCCCTCAGCTTGTCGTCTTTGCTCACTGCGTCTAATTTATTAAGCACTTGGAATTGCATAGCATCTCCTTTGAGGTTGGCCAGTATCATGGTAGCAACCACATCGAACACTCCGACAAGCCGCATTCCCAATTCCACGGCAGCCTCCGCACCGTGATTCTCCTGAACACGTTTAATAACGGAGGGCAATACCGACAGAGACGGAGTGCCAAAGCACTTTGAGTACGTTGCAGCAAAGACCTTGCCCCAGTTTTCACAATCAGCCATATCTGAGACCAAGTCTTTCGGCAAAGTAATGGTAAGGATCCTGTGTTTCTCCACAGGAGTCGTATGCGGATAAAACGCTTCCAATTGGTCAAATTTCTCAGCAAGCCAATTAGGGAAATCATCTCTATTCTGGGGGCGCTTGCCCACAACCGAATTAACCATAACAGGACTAATAACCACCGCGTGGTGGTCCGTCGGTTGTCCCGCAACAGCAGGTGCCCCCACCTGCACGTTGCGTGACATGTACTGCGCTAAAGCCCTATGTACCATAATAAAAGCTGTGTGAAGTACACGCAACTCAGCCACCGTCACTTGAAGATAGCGGGGATGAGGCGTATATCCTGCCAGTACCGGCCATGTGGCCCTTGCAATCGACAAAGGGCCCATTCTCGCCGGTATAACCGCATGGGGAAGGGCGCCATTAAACCAAATGCTATGTTGCCAGGCAGAAATAGGAATTTCCGGAGTCCTATATGGCGTATAGTTGGCTGGTAGCTGCGTGGCAGTATAGGAGTGGAACATATCATCGTCTTCACTCACCGCCGGCAAAGTAACCCAAGAGTAGAACAACTCAAACAGAAACAACGCATCAGCACTTACCACAAAAATCACAGCCATACCATCGTCCGGCACCCCATACTGCGTCAAATGACGTTTCAGGGGTGCACGGCTATGAGCCGGAATATCGACCGCCATTAGGACTCAAACAGTAAATCTACAGTATATCAGTAGCACAAGGTTCAGATTAAATATCCTTTTTAATGATCAAGCTTGAAAGAACCTATTTAGTCGAAACACAGGTAGGTTAAACCGTCACTCCCGTTATCCAGAGTGAGGGTGTTGTGGACTAATACAAGCACTACTAAGGCGTCTCAAACCAATTGACCAAACGTTGGGCGCCATGTTGCAGGGATTCTGCTTATGCGCAGAACTATGCGCAGGAACCCAGGCCCTCAGTGAATTGTGGTGTACCAAAAACTCCCCTCAGAACCCAGAACCCCTTATCCAGCCAGCATCAGTGTCCCATTCGTTATCCGAGGTTTAGATCGGCGGACCCAATGTATAGACAACCCAGAACAAGCGACTTAGTATATTTCTCAGGAATGGTGGGAATCAGAAATACCTTTTCGTAATTATTCTCGTACCAGTCCACAACAGAATAAACAGAGACACGGTAAAAGTTTAAAGAGTTTATTTTATAAACCTCGTGTCCTAAGATGCAGCAGTTTGGCAAACATTAGCAGACAAACAATTAAAATCAAAACCATCAGCATAGTTACAGTACCATAGAAAATGAAAGGAGTAATCATACTAAAATGACATGTGGATCTAAGCCACCTTCCTTTCTCTAACACACTAATAGTATTATTAGACTAATAGAAGGTCTCTAGGCTTGAATGGGGAACCCCATACCGTAAGATTAGCTCAGACAGTTCACATCACAGGATCAGCTATGCTCTTCTCCTAGGAACGCTCTTCTTCCGAATGTAATGAAAACATGTACCACTGCAATATTAAAAGCACCCGACTTTCAGGTATTTGCAGCTGCGTGCGTGTTATGGCTAAACTAGTGGGCCGATCAACCTGAACTCAACAACATGCACCGTCTAGCGACCCAGACTGTTTCTTTTACACTGTGTACAGACCAAGGTCGCTGCTCACTTTTTGGGATGTTAACAACAGACAGTTCTCATTTGAAGCAAAGTCGAGTAAGCATTTCTCAATTTAATAACATGTGACTACAGTGTCGTGTGCAAAAGCAGCAAAAGCGGCAAGATGGCTTTCTAACATCTAACGCGGTTGTGCTAACATAGCATTGTACATATGTAGATAACGTACTTCACTACATTATGTTATTGAGAATTTGTAGAACACACGTTCACCAACAGGTTTCTTGGCGCTGGATAATTCCTTATTCCATCCTTGGAGACACTGCTAAGAGAAAGCCAAGTCTAACTATAAACTTGCGAGAACAGTCAGGTCTTCAGCTTTTTTCTGAAACGCAGATGCTCAGTTTCTATTCTCAATGACATGGACAGGGCGTTCCAGAACTTGGGTCCCTGAATAGAGAAGCGCGATTCTCCCTTGCGTTTATGTCTGAAACCCAGTACCACCTGTAGATTCTTGTGCATGGAATCTAGTGTGCGCGTTGGGGAGTATCTGTGAATTTTTGAGGAAATGTACTCAGGGCCAGTACCATGAATGTCTTTGAACAGCATACAACCTGTTTTAAGCATGGAACACTGGTCCACAGGAAGACAGTGCAGCTCCTTCAGCAGGGGTTTAACTTGGCAGTGTCTGCCTTGTTTATAGATGATTCTTGCTGCCTGATTTTGTATCAGCTGCAGACTGTGTATCTGGTTACACTGGAAGCCTAGGTAGATTGCATTAGCACAGTCAATTTTGGATAGGATCAAGGCAATGATGATTTGAATGCTGGCCTCCCTGCTAAAAAACCATCAGCTTTTCGCAGTTTCCTAAGTTGGAAGAAGCAGGCTGAAGTAACTGACCCGATCTGCGAGATCATGGTGAGCTCAGAGTCAATATGAATGCCTAGGCTCTTAATCGAGGTCCTAGGGGCAGGTCCTGGTCCTACTTCTTTGAGCCAACGAGTGGGGGTACAATGCTAAAGTTTATTGTTAGGCTAATGATTTCAGTTTTATCTGAATTTAATTTTAGCTGATTTTTATTCATCCAGTTCCTGATAAGAAACACAGTATTCCTGAGGAACTCCTTGTGGCAAAAGTGAGATCGGCCTAAAGTTGTCCAACCTCTACAGGTCGACACCTTGTTTTTTCTGTAGAGGGATGATTACTGCTTCTTTGACGGCTTGTGCAATCATCCCTTGGCTAAGGGATAGGTTCAATAGGGAGAGGATATTCTCTGAAAATACTAAGCATATAGCTTTTTGTATGTGAGGGGGACAAATGTCATTTGGGGAGCCTGATTTTACTTTATTAAGAAGTTCCAAGAACTGTTCACTGCTCAGGCATGAGAGACTAGCCATGGAGAGGGTGTTGTTGATTCCAGGCGGCTCCATCACGTTCCTATTGTTAGAATCTATAGAATCCTGAATGTTCTTAATTTTTTCTGAGAAAAAAGAATTCAGATCATTACATGGCTTCTGTGTGGCAGGGATGGAGGGGGTCACACAATCGGAATTGGCTAGCTCCCTTACTGTGTTGAAGATGTCTTTAGTTTTATTGTTAGAGTTTGGTATTTTGTTGGAGAAAAATGTATTTTTTGCCTCCAAGATGGCTTTTTTTGCAGGCCATAAGATTTGTGTGGTAGTGCTCTCTGGATTCTTTCGAATAGGTGTTTCGCCATTTCCTTTCTGCGTGTCGTGCTCTAAGTTTGGCTGATTTTAGGTCAGCCGTGAAACATTTGGATGCTTCATGCCGCCTGACACGAGAGGTTTGGTTCTGTCGAGGTGCCCAAATGTTAAAAGCATTCATTTGCCAGTTGGTGATTGCTTTCTCCAATATATCTATATTGTCCAGGCTTGCTGGCAACTCATGGTTAAGGGTCTCGCATAAGGATTCTAAACTGCCGCGATTCCAGTTCCTGGATAAGCGCTTTTTAAGAGACATAGTATTGGGCAGAGTAGTATCACACATAGTAAAACTAACTGTGTGGTGGTCAGACCATATGCAAAACAGCAGTTGATGGACAGAATGCAGAACAATGTCATACATTCTCCCCAGTACAGAGATCTGGGGCTAAATCCATCGTGTTTTTGCTCACCAAGCCATTCCAGTTTGAACCCAGCCATATGTAAATCAGTCTTACCCTGTACCTCATTGGAACAGTCCATCCCGAACTGCCAAGCCAGGTCCTCCTTGGACTGGAAACAAGCATCCCAAGACCAGTTTCGGGGTTTCACCCCTCTTCAGCCAGGATAGCTTGATTCCAGTGGCATGGAGAGCACGGGACCCACCTCTGGGCATGCCCATCACACTCGGGTGACAAATGCAAAAACAACCGTTGATGGACAGAATGCAGAACAATGTCATACATTCACCCCAGTACAGAGATCTGGGCCTAAATCCAAGTTTTTTTGCTCACCATGCCATTCCAGTTCGAAACCAGCTGAATGCAAATCAGTCTTGACCCTGGGCCTCATGGGAACAGCCCAGTCCGAACTGCCAAGCCAGGTCCTCCCTGGACTGGAAACAAGCATCCTAGGACTGGTTTCGGGGTTTCACCCCTCTTCAGCCAGGATAGCTTGATTCCAGTGGCATGGAGAGCACGGGACCCACGTCTGAGCATACCTGGCGCACTTAGGGCAAAAAAGCAAAAGACACACAATTGATGGACGGAATGCAGAACAAATCAAAACATTCAACCCCAGTCAAGAGATCTGGGTTAAATCCATCATTCTTTTGCTCACCATGCCACCCCAGTTTAGACCTGGCCATATGCAAATCAGTCTTGACCCTGTGCCTCATGGGAACAGTCCAACCCAAATCTAGTATTCCCACCTGCAACCTCACTCCCACCTCCCTCAGTTCGAACGTCATGATATAGAGGTGGTTGTTCGGACATTAATACATCTAAAAGACTGTCATTAGTATCACTGTCACTGTTTATATCTTTCTGTCCGGATTCTTCGCAATAATGGGTATAATTTCGCTTCTGTATAAGTAAGCACTGCCTTTTTCACCTGTCCCTGATATCTTTCTTTTTCTCTGGCATGAGCTGCATGCTGCATGCTCCCAAGCATTATGGGCTTCAAATTGTGTGGGTCTATATTGTGGTTTCATCTCATATAAAATTCTCCATAAATTTTCAATAATTCTCAGATTAAATGTACCATAACGTGAAACACCAGTGCACCTTCTTTCTAAGTGATCTTATGCCATTGTTTGAGCAAAATACATGTGTTTAACCCTGCATTTTATTGCCATGTAATGACCTGCAGTGACTTCGAGTGGGGCTTCTTCCCCCCCCCCACTCCAGGAGGTAATTGAACATCTCCTCTAAACAAATCGTATACAACTTTAAAACATTTCATTTGCAATTAGAATTTGTTGGTTTCAACTCAAAAATCAATATTTTACTTAAAAATATCATTCCAAATCATTAACCAATAATTTGCAGCACCTTGTGACATAGACAGCCAATAAAAGCACGGTTTCACACCAAACTACCTATACCAGCACGGCACGCAGTGACGATAATCTCATTCCTCACAGCACCTTGCCCTCATTTATAATTTTCATGAACACACTCTTTTCAGCAATATGCTTGCAAATAAATGCAATGAAATAGCAATAAATAACAATTGTCTGCTATAATAAAGAATCAACAGAAATCAATCGTACAAAAGTAACACATTCAAATGAAACCTCATCCTTCGGGGAATCACACTGATCACTGCAGCTTTCTTCGGCACACACGGTCTGCCACACTAATCATACCTCACTTTTACATAAAAGAAAAATGTCCGTATCTAAATTCGGCTGCAGACTACGTCTTACAACAATCCCCACAAAATCTCAGCAGACAATTACAATACAGTGTCTGCTACACTTTTTAAAACCATCCCGGGACGTCGGACCCGATAACAATTTCTCCACAATAAGCGCTACACTCATACCATCAAATTACTGCATCATATCACACAATCTCCGTGAGACACCACACAATTGCCACAAATACTGCAGCTATGCATAAGCCATTTACACACAACCCTATTAATACTCACTCTTCCGCAGTTACAACTAACCCTTAAACCACTGGAACATCAATGCTCCAATTCTAAATATAGGCATTAGTGACTGAGATTATATCTGGACTAATTCTAAAATAATAGTTTTCTAACCCCTCAACTTCAGGAATGAACCATCCTTGACATGCTATCATCTGAGAACACTCTGGGTCGTTTATGACAATTCGACTCTGGTCAATAGACCTTTTTAGTAGCCTGGGAGGAAAAGGGGTGAACAACGATTTATATCACAATGTACAGTGTGATCTTTAGGACCACACAATAAAAGTCTGAGACAGTAACTTGAAGTTAAAAGATTTATTATGAACTGAAAGCCAGACTAATATAAATCAGTATAGAAAAAATACTGTAAAAATACAGGATTATTAAAGGGAGGCCAAATCAACTTACAATATTTGTCCTCAAGAGCACATAGCATATAAGGATCTCCATTGAAGTAATGCAAGATATAAGAAAAATAATTTTATGAGTAGGCAAATGGTTTTGAGCCTTCTCCCCATATATGGAAAAGATTTGCCACATATACTAAACCCTACACTAAACTAATTTATTTATTTATTTATTTATGCGATTTTTAAAGCGCTACAATTACCCATGGGTGTCTCGGCACTAGGAGCTATAACTGATACCAATGAAGTAGAACTCTGGGGCAGTTTTAGAATGATTTAAGAACAGTCGTTTCTTTGAGAAAACAGCCATGTTTTTAGCTGCTTTCTAAAGATAATCAACGTAGGACTGGATTTTATATTAAGAGGAAGGGAATTCCATAATTTTGCAGCTGCGATGGTAAAGCATCTGTCTCCCCAATTAACTTTCCTTGTTCTGGGTATGTGAAGCAGATGAGCAGTGTTGGAGCGAAGCGTTCTGGAGGTTGATAGAGGCTTAAGTGAAGTCCTAAGAAATTTTGGTCCCATGTTGTTTACTGCCTTGTAGACAATACAAAGGGCCTTGAATTTCGTCCGACTTCTAACCGGAAGCCAATGCAGCTGGTCCAAATGTCTTGAGACAGAGCTAAATTTTGGAATGCCTAGTAGAACTCTGGCTGAAGCATTTTGTATCATTTGAAGTTTGGAAATGATTTTTTTTTGAGCATTGAGGAAGAGGGCATTACAATAGTCAGTGCGTGAAAACACCAATGTAGAGATTAGTGTTTTTCCTGTAGATGTGGGAAGATATGGGAGAAGTTTCTTTATTTTCCTTAAGATGTTGAATGATGATGAAACTACAGCGTTCACATGATGATGGAAAGAAAGTTTGTCATCAAATATTACTCCCAAGTTTCTTACTTTACTGACTGGTTGGGGTGGGGTCCCCATTTCCTCCGGCCACCATAGAGGAGACCACAGAGGCTCAATCTTACCAAAAAGCATGACCTCCGTCTTAGATGAATTAAGTTTTAGACAATTGGAGGCCATCCAGCTGCTGATAGCCCTCATGCCATCTTTGAAGTTTGCTGCTATCTGAGAACCGTTTTTATGTATGGATAGTACCAACTGGGTATCGTCGGCATAAGTTGTTAAGTTGATGTTGTAAACTTTTATTACCCTCGCTAAGTCCGAGACATAGATGTTGAAAAGGGTCGGACTTAGCGAGGAACCCTGTGGAACTCCACAAGGATGGCTAAAAGTGGGGGAGGTAAAAGTGCCTAGCTTAACTGCCTGCTTGCGATCCGCCAAGAAAGAAGTAATGAGATCTCTGGCTTTATGTTTAATACCGATGGCCTCGACACGGCCGATCAAAGTAGAGTGATCGACCATGTCGAAAGCCGCCGATAGATCTAGCAAAATCAAGACAGCCTGTCCTCCATTATCCATGGTGGTTCTTATTTCATCTGCAGCCTTAATCAAGGCAGTTTCTGTTCCATGTCCTTGTCGGAATCCGAACTGAGTATCATCCAAAAGGTTGTTACTTTGGATATAGTCAGACAGTTGTTTGTTCATGACCGATTCAAAGATTTTGGCTGGAAACCGCAGGGAAGCAATAGGGCGATAGCTAGAAGGTAATGCAGGATCAAGTGATGGTTTTTTTACAAGTGGTTTAATTATAGTGTTTTTCCAGATTGTTGGATATAGACCTGTTGAGAACATAATGTTACAGATGTGTGTCAGTGGAGATGTAATAGTGTCTGGAATAGTGTTGAATATAGAGGGATGACAAGGGTCCAGTGGGGAGCCAGATTTAATTGACAGAATTAGAGTATGAATATGGTGCGGCTGTGTCTTAGTGAATCCGTTAGTACTGTAGGATTCACGTTTAGTTGTGTGTTGGATGATTCAGTTATGTTCGGGTTTGGGGAAAAGTCCTTAAATATAGAAGTGACCTTTCCGGAGAAAAAGTCAGCCAAAGTGTTGCAAAGTGTTTGAGATATTTCAGTGGGTGGATTGGGTGGTTCAGCAAGATGATTTACGACTTCGAACAGTTTCTTCATGCTGCATTTGGCTTGATTTATTTGGGTGGTATAGTAAGTATTTTTCTCTGTGGCTATACTCTGCTTGTAGTTATGGAGTGCAGCTGTATACGTTGTTTTATCTGATGTGTTATAATGTTTGCGCCAATGGCGCTCTAGATTACGGCAATATTGTCGTCGTAATCTGAGTTGTTCGGTGAACCAAGGGGCCGAAGGGGTCTTCCTGGTGTGCTTGACTGTTCTGGATGGAACTAGTGTAGAAAAAGCCTCTTCGAGAGTAGAAGTATATCTTGTGGCTGCAATGTTAGGATCAGTTTCAGTATCTATACCCAAAAAGGCCTCTGTAAGAGTCTGTGCAAGCTGAATGTAATCCAAATTTTTCCAGTCTCTAGTAGTTAGGTGGGAGTTCTGAGCTGTTCTTTTAAGAGCTGTTGTTGTAGTTTTGATATCGAATAAAATAGCAGAGTGATCAGACCATGTTAAAGGTAGTATTTGGTTAATGGTAATGTGTGGATTATTAGTAAAAATACCATCAAGGGTATGTCCTGCCTTGTGTGTTGGAACCGTTATCAGTTGTTTCAGTTCCACAGTAAGAAGATCATTAATGAGCTGGTCAGTGTCTTTATCGGTAAGGGTTTCTAGATGAAAATTAAAATCACCCAATATGGTGAAATATTTGTGTTCCACAGCTAGTTCACTGAGTTGATGAAGTTGTGAAAGAAATGTGGTACGGGAGCCTGGGGGTCGGTACAAAAGGGTACCCGTGAGTGTTTGATTGGTGGTGAGCGTCACAGTGAATGCAAGTGCCTCACAGCTCGTGTGTTTTAAATCAATAGCTTTAATGCGAAGGCTGTTGCGATATAGTATTGCTATCCCTCCACCTTTATGGGCTGAGATACGATCCTGCCTATAGACACAGTAATCTTCTGGCATGGCCGCTTTAAAATCTGGTCCTGATGCATCGTCTCCCCAAGTTTCAGTGAGAAACAAGAGATCGATAGCATAGGTACTAAGCAGTTCAAGTATGTCAATTTTATGGCATGGAAGCGAGCGAGCGTTAACAAGTGCCGCTTGTATTGGTTTCTGAGGTATCGGTATTTCCAATTTGTGTTTTTTACAGAGAGTACAACGAAACGGCCCTCCAATAGGATCAGTGAATGAACAAATCGGAGGATCATGCTTCTTGCATAGGGTATCGTTTAGGTTAATAAGGTCGTTCGCTGTGTACACTAACCTTGAAGACTCAAGAGATGCAGGGGGGGTGGCCCTAGGCCCGGTCGAGGCTCGGACGGGCGCAGACGGGCTTGGCTTTGGCGCGGCTTCGGCGCGCGCCCGGCGCGCCCGCTGCGCCAGCCCGCTGCGCCGTCTGGCCTTGACACACATTATATGGGAAGAGGAGGGCGGGAGTCTGGCGCGACTACAGCGTTGACCCCGCTACTCCCAAGATGGCGCCCACTGCCGCCAGACGCCTGAACAGATCGTCAAGTAAAAGGTAGGAAATGAAGCGTGTGAAGGGTGTTAGAGTTCCTAAATTACGTTTCCCAATTAATCTGAAGTGAAAACCCCCCAGAGTACAATTATCAACAATTTAAAAGTCTAAAGTCTACCTACGAGAATAAAACTTTTAAAAAGTGCCGTCAGAGTAAGTTCACAAAGTAAGTTCGCAGGTAATGCACAATAGCTCGCAGCCCCAGTAGCAATCACCGGGGAGAGCCTCTAAGGTAATGCTGCCACCGGGAGCCCTTGTTTAAGTATTCTGGGAGGGCGGGAGTCTGGCGCAACTAGAGCGTTGACCCCGCTACTCCCAAGATGGCGCCCACTGCCGCCAGACGCCTGAACAGATCGTCAAGTAAAAGGTAGGAAATGAAGCGTGTGAAGGGTGTTAGAGTTCCTAAATTACGTTTCCCAATTAATCTGAAGTGAAAACCCCCCAGAGTACAATTCTCAACAATTTAAAAGTCTAAAGTCTACCTACGAGAATAAAACTTTTAAAAAGTGCCGTCAGAGTAAGTTCACAAAGTAAGTTCGCAGGTAATGCACAATAGCTCGCAGCCCCAGTAGCAATCACCGGGGAAAGCCTCTAAGGTAATGCTGCCACCGGGAGCCCTTGTTTAAGTATTCTGGGAGGGCGGGAGTCCGGCGCGACTAGAGCGTTGACCCCGCTACTCCCAAGATGGCGCCCACTGCCGCCAGACGCCTGAACAGATCGTCAAGTAAAAGGTAGGAAATGAAGCGTGTGAAGGGTGTTAGAGTTCCTAAATTACGTTTCCCAATTAATCTGAAGTGAAAACCCCCCAGAGTACAATTATCAACAATTTAAAAGTCTAAAGTCTACCTACGAGAATAAAACTTTTAAAAAGTGCCGTCAGAGTAAGTTCACAAAGTAAGTTCGCAGGTAATGCACAATAGCTCGCAGCCCCAGTAGCAATCACCGGGGAGAGCCTCTAAGGTAATGCTGCCACCGGGAGCCCTTGTTTAAGTATTCTGGGAGGGCGGGAGTCCGGCGCGACTAGAGCATTGACCCCGCTACTCCCAAGATGGCGCCCACTGCCGCCAGACGCCTGAACAGATCGTCAAGTAAAAGGTAGGAAATGAAGCGTGTGAAGGGTGTTAGAGTTCCTAAATTACGTTTCCCAATTAATCTGAAGTGAAAACCCCCTAGAGTACAATTCTCAACAATTTAAAAGTCTAAAGTCTACCCACGAGAATAAAACTTTTAAAAA
Source organism: Triturus cristatus (assembly GCF_964204655.1). Classification (NCBI taxonomy): domain Eukaryota; kingdom Metazoa; phylum Chordata; class Amphibia; order Caudata; family Salamandridae; genus Triturus; species Triturus cristatus. Next base: position 1,444,787,292 of record NC_140591.1, read on the forward strand.
GTGCCGTCAGAGTAAGTTCACAAAGTAAGTTCGCAGGTAATGCACAATAGCTCGCAGCCCCAGTAGCAATCACCGGGGAGAGCCTCTAAGGATAGGGAAATCCCTATTGTATTTCACCACAGTGGTCATCAACACTCCTAATGCACTGCACTGATGCTCCAAAGACAACTTGTGTCACTGTGGAATGGATCAGCTTCAGCACCCAACTGAGTGCCTGCACCATGCCACGCACACTGTACAGCTATATCTCCCCATAAGCCTAATGCAAGGATGCCTCAGGATAATACCACCATCAAAAACAACAACTGCAGCACACCATTGAGTGCTTGCCCCATTGCCCCACCCTGCTGTGGACAGGGGAAGGGAACTACACTCACTGGATGCTGTTTGTTACAGTGGCACAACTTTTCCTTATAAGTATCAGTCATCACTGAACTGGCTGGGTTGCTCCTGTAACTTATGTCATGCATCTCACCTCTCCACTGACCTGGCCATGTTCCAGAATGATGTGACACATTCAGGCAGTGACTGTATTGGTGCCTGTTCCAAGAGCCACCAATCCTGAATTCTTGGAGTACCGGCCTGTTATCACTGACCTTGTGATGGTACCACTGAACACTGCTTGGAAACCTGTTTAGGAGCTGCCAGAGGATCACATGGTTCTTGCTTATGTGTTATTCTTTTTAGATCTGACCTGGAATAAAGGCATGTTGAGCTCTTTATTAGAGACGGCATGGTGAAAAAGTCTGGGGGTGGTTTTTGAACTATTTGGTGCCATGAAGTTATCCAGATGTAAGGGTTGTGGAAAGTGGTTTTTGAGAGAGTAGTAGTGCCAGGTTTCCCAAACAAAAGGTTTCCTACAAACTTTCCTCTTCTATGCTTAGTTTCAAAAATGAAATCCATCTAACACATTTAAATGCCATCCTAGCATTTTTCACACTGATGTTCGGGGAGGACTATTTCTATTGCAACTGATTAAAGACTGATTTGCATATGGCTGGGTCCACACTGAGATGACATGGTGTGCAAAATAACAAAGGAGTAGGATGCATCTTGAGGAATTACCAGTGGCTGAGAATAATTCAAGGTTTCCATCCATCACTTTCTTGTGTGCCCAGACGTGGGACTCGTATTCGCTGTGCAACTGGAACCAAGCTACACTCAACTGGGAGCCCCAGTCAGAAGAAAGCCATTCTTGGATTGCTTGTGTTTTCACTCGGCAAGGACCTGACTTGGCAGTACGGGCATCACTATTCCTTTTGGAGCAAGGATAATACTGATTTGCATATGACTGGATCCAGGCTGAGATGGCATGGGAGGAAAAATAACAGTGAATTGGTCTGCAGCTTTAAGTAATTATCAGAGTCTGATATTAATTCAAGTATTCCACCTGTACTTTTTTTATACTCCAGTGCAATGCCCTAAGTGTGATGGGTAAGTCCAGATGTGGGGCCTGTGTTTACTGTATCACGGGAACCAAGCTACACCGGCTGCCCCGAGCTTCAATCAGGGTTAAAGCAGTCTTGGGTTGCTATTGTTTCAGTTCAGGGAGGACCTGGCCAGGGCAGTTTGGGCTGAACTGTTCCTATTGGAGCCTGGTCAAGACCCATTTGAATATTGATGGTTCCAAATTTAGGTGGGATGGTATGCAAAATACTGATGGACTGGGATGGAGCCCTAGTAATTTTCAGTTGCTAAGATACATTTAAGTTTCCCACTAATCACTCTTTGGTATTTTAGCATTCTTTTCTACAGCAGAATCTGTAGGTCAAAGGTGTAGTGAATTTAGTATGATTTCCCTATTGGAGGGAGAAAGGAAAGCAGGAGAAAACTAATTTTCCATACTGCACTTAAAATATTTGTTTTTCCTTCAGTAAGTTATAATGTATATCTAAAATCATTTTCCAATGGATAGAGAATTAGTTATGGGTTCATAATGAAAGAAAGGGATTACAGCACCACCCAGGATCCAGACTGTTCTGGGCCTGCAGAACAAATCCACTGGGCTTGAACAAGATGGGAAAACTCAAAAATAGTGTTGAGGCAAGGCCACTCCATCTCCAAAGCTCTACTAGTGTTTAACCTTTAGAACACAACCCAGTATACACTAAATAACAACCCACAGGCCAAGGAGAAGTGAGACCTGCAATTTAGAGATTACCTTTGGTGAGGTAAAACATTGCCAGGAGTAAGTTTCAAAGAGCGCTGCTGGCTTTCCGTACGAGGGAGAACATTTTGTTAAGCCAGCATAATGATCGTAAAGGCTCTTTTGGAAATGGTAACTAGAAATGTAAACTTAAAATTAACTTTGCAACAAAAAGACCATACATGTGCAGTGATCTTCTCTCGAATTTGAAGAGGGCAGGGATTTTTCAATTTTTTGAGGGTACAGAAATTATTTTTAGGAATAGACTCCTAACTTTGTATAATTAATATATAAAATAGCTTAAAAATGGGCTAAAATTAGCAACGTTCTTCTTGAAAGGCCAACGAGCTATGCTTTGCCTGAGAGATCTATGCAGATAACTGGATTTGTCCAATGTTCCACTGACAGACCAAAATGTTGAGGCACTGCAAAGTATGGGGGGTTGCACTGCTGAAGCATATGTAGCATGCTTTCTCTCTGTTTTACTGAAAACATGAAGGCATCCACCTCTTCATTAGTACAATCAATCAGTTATCCCTTGACACAAAAATACGTATTTATCCGTCCATGTTAATCAGTCATCTATCCATTTATGCCCCATTCTCAAGTGACTCATTGCCCATCCGCATTGCCACAACCACAAACTTTCAAATCACTAAAGAAATACTTTGACTTACACGTATTAAGAGCCAGACCTACTGTTTTTTTTCAAACATGTTCAAATTGTTCCCCCCACATTGATCGAACAATGAGGAACAGGAAGTCAGAACGGAATCTGATTGGACATGAGCCCACAGCAATTTTTAGGCCTGCAGGTTTCCACCAGCAGAAGCCTATTTTGTACCTTACATTTCAATGTGTACTGAACAAAGCTGTTTATATAAGCTTTAATTACTTTCACAAACAAAACCTACTAAGCCACATATACTAAGTTGGGGGCATATTATCAAGACAGACGATAAAATTATCGCCGCTTTGGCGGCAGAAAACTGCCGCTAAAACGGCGATAATGGGCTTGATAATATGCTCTATGGAATTCCAATTGAAGCCCATGTTCTGTTGTCTACACCTATGAAATGAAATTATGAAATGAAATGAAATTAGACTTATACCGCGCAACTTAGCCCAATGGGCGTCAAGGCGCCTAACCGAGATAAAATCAGCAAAGGGAGTGACAGTTGCTTATTGATAGGCTTTAGCAAAATACCATGATTTGAGTGCTTTCTTAAAAAGAATCATGGAAGGTAGGGCTTTAATCTCTAATGGAAGGGCGTTCCACAACCGGGGAGCCACGTTGGAGAAAGCCCTGCTTCCCCATCTGACTTTCTTAAAGCGGGGGACCACCAGTAGGTTCATCTCTGCAGAATGAAGAGATCTGCTAGGTAAATACAGAGTTAAGAGAGAGCTCAGAGCATTAGAGGGAGTAGCCCTTAAAGCTCCAAACACCAAAATTAGCAATTTGAAGGAAATCCTATACTGGATAGGGAGCCAGTGTAAGCTTTTCCTTGCTAAGGTGGCCGATGAGACAGTAGGTGCCGCTAAAACAAATCTGGCAGCAGCATTTTGTACCACCTGGAGGCGATGAATAAGGCCCTTATTGATTTCCGCATATAGAGTGTTACAGTAGTCTAATCTGGATCCGACCAGCGCCCCCACGATCTGCATACGTGACTGAGGGGAAAGATAGTGTACGATTCTCCTAAGAATCTTGATGACCCCCCAGCAGGTGGCCACTGTTCTGTTCACCTGGAGAGTCATAGACAGTGAGGTGTCAAATATGACACCCAGGTTCCTGGCCGAGTGGGATGGAATAGGGCAGGTACCCAAAGAGGGGGGCCACCACTCATTAGACCAACAATCCTGATCCTTCCCAAAAATCAGGACTTCGGTCTTATCACCGTTCAACTTCAAGGAATTTTGAATCATCCATTCGGAGACTGCTTGCATGCAGCTCCTGAAGTTGAACGCTGATAGATCCTTCGAGTGGGCCAGGGACACCATGATTTGGGTGTCATCAGCGTATGACACAACTTCCATCCCCTGCGATTTCACTAGCCTTGCCAGAGGGGCCACATAGATATTGAACAGGGTCGGGCTCAAAGCCGACCCCTGTGGGACCCCACATCGCAAGACCTTAGCAGGGGAAAGAAAGTCACCAAGCTTGACCCTCTGCTCCCTTTGAACTAAAAGGAGGACAGAAGACTCAAGGCAGTGCCCACTACCCCTAACTCCCTCAGACGTGATGTTAAAGTCGAGGGAGAGAGGGTATCGAATGCCGCCGTGAGATCTAAAAGGACCAAGACAGTGGTCTGACCCTGATCCACCTTCATTCGGATATTATTTGTCACCATAGTAAGCGCCGATTCCGTGCTATGGCACCTCCTAAAGCCATGCTGGGAATCATCTAGATATCCGGAAGCATCTAAGAAGGCCGACAAATGATGGTTCAGATGGAGCTCCAGCATTTTCGCAGGTGCAGGGAGCAAGGAAATGGGACGGAAGTTTTTAAGTATTTCAGGATCAAGAGTGGGCTTCTTAAGCAAGGGCTTCACAATTGCCTTTTTCCATATTGCCGGAAAGACCCCCTGTGTTAAAGCGCCGTTCATCACCCCCATCAAGGGGGGTAATAAGGTATCCCTGCATGCTTTCAGCACTGTCAGAGGACAAGGATCAAGAGGGGAGGCCGATTTTATTCTATTCAAAAGAAGATCCATCGCCTCAGGAGATAACAGCGGGAAACAGGAGAGAGTCTTAGGGGGATCCAAAGTCCGAACTTCCAGATTTACCGAAGCCAGGGGTAATTGGGGGCCCAAGGCACTCCTCTGAGCTTCCAGGGCAATGTATATGTCCTCGATTTTATTATGGAAGAAATCTGAGATTTTATTACAGAGCACTTGAGACCCCACCACTGGGTCGGGCATTTGAAGAGAACAAAGGGACTCCACAATTTTAAATAGCTCCCTGGGTGAAGTAAGGAGGCAGTGAGGTTGGTAAAAAACTCCTGCTTTTCCTTTATTAGTCTAGCCTTATATTCTCGCAGCAGGCGCTTATGTGCCTTGCCTTCAGTAGGATCCCATGATTTTCTCCAACTTCTCTCCTGTCTCCTACAGTTCTGCCTCATAAGTCTTAGTGTCTCAGAGAACCAAGGAGCAGAGGGGTTGTGCCTTGCTGAATATCGGAGAGAATCGGGAGCTAATGCATCAACCGCTCTAGTAATAGAACTAGCAAGTTCTTGTGCCACTTCCCCCACTTCCCCGAGAGAGAAAGACGACCCATCCGCTATAAAAGGAGAAAGGGAGTCATTGGTAATATTCCTAAAGTTCCTTTTAAGTTGTTTATTGCAGGGATTCCTTCTGGGCGCACATACTAAGGAAGATGTTAGTTCCAGGGGTACTGCCAAATGGTCAGACCAGGATAGACGGATAGGAGGACCAACTGACAGTCTCAGATCACTGGAAAAAACCCCATCTAGGATATGGCCAGCTTGATGAGTAGAAGTACTGACCAATTGAGTGAAGCCGCATGCATTAAGCGAGTCCAACAGGGCATGAGTATCCTTAGACCCCATATCTTCTAGGTGGAAATTTAAGTCCCCAAGTATAGTGAAGGAAGGCCTACCAAAATATGGTTCCAAAATTCTGAACAATTCCCCACTAAAATTGGATCTAGGTCCCGGAGGTCTATAGATGAGAATGCCTGTGAAAGATAGTGACGGAGAACCAGAGATAGAGAAATACAGGGCTTCAAAAGAATCCGAAGGCTCGGATAGGGCATTTATACTACAAGTAAATGAGCTTTTAAAAAGGATAGCCAGCCCGCCCCCTCTACATCTAGTTCTATCCAGTCTATGAAGTGCATAGCCTTCCGGAATGGCCAACAATAGATCGTGACCCTAAGACTCCGATGCCCATGTTTCTGTTATAAACACCCAAGACGGATCCCTAGCAGTCACAAAATCAAAGAACGCAACGTTATTTCTGATCAATGATCTCGCATTGATTAGGAACCCACTTCCCAATGGACGTATGTTGGGCGGAGCATGAGAGGTATGATTAACCTCATTATTAGGGTCACGAGCCGACCAACAGACCTTGCAGGTGTGACATTCTAAGGAGCAAAGTAGACCATTGGGCGAAAAGCGATAATGACAAGGCGATGGCCGGGGTTTCAAAGCCAGTAAGTCCTGCAGGGTATACATGAACTTTACCTGCCCCTTCGAATGCAGCACCTAGGGTTTTGTACTGAGGTGTGTGCTTCAGTGCAAATGCTAGGCTAGACACAGCAGTCTTAACTTCATTAAACAATGTGAGGATTAGCATCTCGCAGTACAACCAGATTTAGCACAAGCCCCACTGATGATGTAATTAGCAGGTGACTCATGCTAAGGGCAGATTTATGAAAATGTCACACAATGCAGCGTAGCAGGACACCTTGCTGCGCTGTGCGCGTGACAGGGAGAGGGCAGGAATGTGCCATAATTAACATTATATGGTGCATTCCTTTCCTCTCCTTGAACTGCCACACTATGTGCTGTCTAACGCCAATGTAGGTACTCTTGCACCATGGTGCAAGGGTGCCTGCATTGCAGGTAGGATTGCTTTTATGCCTTCATGAACAAAAACAATCCTGTGAGGCCCTTTTCTCTTTGTAGAAGAAAAAGGAGAAATAAACATCTTTCTCCTCATTACGCCTCCCCTGGGAAGGCATAGCATTTTGACGCATTCCCAGCTCCACCACTCATGGCAAATCTGGGAATGCGCCAGAAACCATGGGCGGGTTCATGTGAACACCCACACCCCACCCATGGAATGCCTTCCTGGGGTAGAGTAACGCAATGCAGCAACTTGCATTATTCTAGATCTACCAAGCCATACAAGGCCACTCAAAGTGGTCTGTCTTGCGCGGCTCGGTAAAATCTCATTCTAGGTTTTGCAGCACCCCACGTCTACTTGTGTGGCACAAAGGCGATGCAAAACCTTTGATAAATATGCCCCTAAGTCTGCTGTTGCTCTATTGCTTGCCTTTCGCAGAAGGCAGGGCTGCAATATTTTCATGCAATAATTCCTAACAAGTCAATAATTATGTGCCTAAAATGTATCTTCTAGAGTTACAATATCAATGAACACCCTCCTCGGAGTAACCTTCCTGAAAGTTTATTGGAAACTAAAGGACAAGTGATAGCTAAGAAAATTCTGAAAACCCACATTTTACAAAGGGATCCAAGGAGATGTACACCCTTCTCTTTCTCCAAATAGCTAGAGCCCCACTTTGTCATTTGTAACTTGGTAATCGAGTCTGCCTCAGTGACCAGAAAGATACTATAGAACTATGGTTAGAATCATATAGAATACAGCCATTTCGCAGCATATTTTAAAAGCCTGTGTTCTTTCTAAAGAAGGCTTTACCTTCGGGGACACAAATGTGCAGGTGACATCTGCTGGCAAATATGTTACGAAGAGCACCAGAAATACATGGCTTCATTGCGCAAGACATCAGTGTCAATTTGACCCTGTTCTAAGTGTTTTCAATTTTGATTTGAAAGGAGTTCCCAATTCCCAGTCTGTTCTTACATGAGCATATTTCTGATACTGCTGACATACTATGACAATCTTGACATTGATAGAATGGCTCAAATGCACTCAGAGTGGAAATCGATTTTAGCTCTAGAGTACAGTGTGTTTCTGCGACCAGCCATTTATTCCACCAGGGTGACATGTTGCCTTGTTTTTGCAGCTCCTTAGTGTCTGCAAACCACATCACTGTGAACGTTGAGTAACTGGATTCGGAGCGAGTCTTTCCTAGAGCGCTTCGAGCAACGAGATGGATAACCAGAACTTAAATGTATCCTGATGTACTTCATGTTTGACAGAAAGTTAACCCCTTCCAAGTTACTCTTTCTCATCAGAGGGCATGAAAGTTGTTTTCCTTCAACTTTGTAAAAAATACAAATACGTCTGCATGTATGGAGTGCTGTACATGATCAAAGGCAAAGACCGAGTCAGTGAGTGACTAGAGAGGAAGCTGGTTCTGAGTGTGGAGTTGGACTGTTACCTCATAGTGATGTCATTTTTTTTAAGAGGTGCATCTTCAGCTCTCTCCTAAATTGTAGCAGGGCTAGTTTGGGTGGCAACAGGGAAGTTACTCCAGTACCAAGGGGCATAAATGGAGCAAGTATGTTGTCATGTTTTTTTCTTTTAGCATTTCATCTTCACTAGTCAAATGGTGTTCTGGCTGTGGGTGTGTTGTGAGCCACTGCAGCTGCTGAGCTCGACAGCCAGATAGACAACAGGAGTGCCAGTCATAAGGGCTTTGTAAATAATGAATGTGTCTTTTTTTAATGCAAATAATGTTGCTGTATCTCAAAAAGTAATAATCCACTGAGTATCTCGTGGTCAGGGCATTATTATAAAAGAGGGTCTTAAAATCTAGGGACACGTTTATTATTATTTTACGCAACGGGGTGCAGCAAGGGAATTGTCTTTGCTGTGTTGCGTGAAAGGGAGAGCGCAGACGTGCCCTTATATTTGCAAAGAAATTGAGTATTTCTGCTCTCACCTTGTGCTGATGCCTTTGTACTGCCTATAGCCAAAGCAGACACCTTACACCATTGTTTAAGTGTGTTTGTGTTATGAGTAGGATTGTTTTTGTGAAAGAACAGACAGGAATTAGAGGCATATTCCTCTATTTATGTGTGTTGCAGAAAGAGAAAGCAACCAGGAAAAATCAAGATATGTCTCCTCATCACGCCTCTCTTGGGTAGGCGCACCATTTTGGCGCAAAGCTAAGTTTATAAGTCTTTGGAAATCTGGGTTTCAATGAAAAAACATGGGTGGATGGATGGGAATTCTCATGCTCTTTCCATGTTGTAGAAACTTCCCAGCCAGGGTACCAGCCAGTGACTACAACACACACAGAGCTTAGTAATGCCTGTCTTTATTTGTCTGTGTGGAACTGCAAACTCAACATTTTAAAGCACCCTTCACTGCAATGGACTCTATTCATTACGCCATAGCTCTATGGAGTTCCTCAGGAGCTAAAAGGGTTCCGTCATTGTTAATTCGTAAGACACTACATGTCCCCCTCTGTTAAATGAAAACTTATCACTTATACAAAAAGAAACACATATGTACATTTAAATCTCTTCAATAAATCTCTTTTGCACTGTAATTGTTTGACCTGACAATGTCGTGTGAAGTTGAGACCAGCTATCATCATGATCTAAGATCTACTGGATGTTGAAAGCGCTGCAGCAGACACTGGTGTTTCAGAATCAGTCTGTCTTTCATCATAGAGATCTGGTAAACTATGAATCAAAGTGAGAAGAGTCTCTGGTAATAGACTTTCCAGGGTGTTGGGTAGTCACCATGTGTCCTTTGGTCCACACTACTTCGGAGGTTTCTGCATCATAGGGAACATCAGATTTCCTTGTCCGCATCTGCCAGGTGAGCATTCTGTCTCCTCTCTGGAAAATAATGTTTTTGGCATGTTGTATTCGGTCCGCATATGTTTTGATCTTTTGTTTCTGACCCAAGTCTCTTGTACAAATGTAATTCTCATCTCTTTCTCACTGGGGTATCTTGGTTGTCATTGCTCTCCTGAAAATCAATGTTGCTGGACTTTCACTGGTGGTCAAGGGAGGTGTTGAATGGTAAGCTCGCAATGTAAAGTTCATCACAGTATGTAAATTAAGCTTTTCATGTGTAGCACACAGCATTGCTTTCTTTAGTGCACTCATAAACATCTCAAACAGTCCTCTAACCTGTGGCCACAGAAGAATGCTCTTTTTATGCTTTGTATTCAGATGCTCTAAAAAGTTGTTGAATTCCTGACTATTAAAAGGCAGGTTATTGTCAGATTTTAGTGTGCTGGAACACCCCATGTCGCAAAGATGTCATCCAGTCTCTCAATGACTCATTCTTGAGTGCAACAAAAAAGTCAATGGCTATTATCTCCCAGGCATGGTTCAGAGGTTCTGCCGTGTTTAGTGTGTGCTGAGTAACTTTGGTAAATAGGCAGCTGCTAGGATGACAGGCCTTTATTTCCTTCTCAAATCGCTCATTTAGATATGGGAACCAGACTCAGTCTCGGAGACCTAGTTTTGTGGCAACGACTCCCCTATGTCCTTTGTGGGCCACTTCAACCATTTTATCCTGCAAACTCTCAAGAATCAAGATTCGCGACCCTCACAAAATAATTGTCTCTTCAGTTATGGACAGTTCATCTTTGACATTTCTGTATTTATGATATTCACTTTCACTGGTGAAAGGTCGATTGTGCTGGTTCCAAGACTGATGTGTAATTCTATCTTTCAACTTCAGCATGTCAACATCATGGTTTGTGGCAGTGATAATCTGGGCTAACAAAATGGCAGCTGGTGAGTTTGTTTTTACAATGGAGTTCATATAAGCTTCAGCTAACTTGGATGCTGTGCCATGACCTTGAATGACACTCCATCCAAGTGAATGGAAAAGTAGTCATCAGGGTTCCAAATCTTTCCTTGATGATGCACAGTATTATAATTATACTCTTGTAGCCGTAAACCCCATCACTCCATGCAAGGAGGCATCTTGACCTTTGGATTGCCAAATATTGTTAGTAAAGCTTGATGATCTGTCACCAGAGTTAAAGGCTTTTTGTACAGAAATACATAGAAGAGTTCAGATGCCCACACCATGGCTAAACTTTCTTTTTCATCCAAAGCATAACTTCTTTTTACGTGTAGACATCACCTTGTGTCTTCAGTCTTTTGATTTGATTTGCCTTTCATACGCATGACTGATTCATTCTGGGCACCTCCGGTTTCCATGTCAGCAGCTTGTCGATTGGCATGCTCTTAAGCTCTAGCAGCCATCAACACTCAGTCCAGACTCGAAATTTCATTCAGCATTCCATATCTGAGTAAATTGGACAAGCATCCATCAATTACCCTAAGACATTAGGATTTTGGGCGGTGTCACCACCATGGCGCTGGCGGTGCGGAAAAATGCAGTTTTCTGCCCGCAAGCAGCGGACCTCACGCCCGCCATATTAGTATGGTCAAACATAGGCCATTTCCCGACTGCGGCGGTGCGACGCGCACTGCCAACAAAGTGCACCCGCCCCCGCGGCGGTGGGAGCCAATGGAGACTCACCGCCATGCGGAATGACATCCGCCCCGCTCCACAAATTAGGATGACAACACACAACACACGGGCTGACACAGGGTCCAAATCCAAATCAGACACCCTAGGGGGGACAGGGACACATCCACAAGAGCACCCACACATCACCCATCTGCCACAAAGTCACCCCGCTGGATCCTGGACACACAGCTACCGCCACCATGCAGCAATGTCCCTGTCACGTCACCGCAGCGGCGAACAAAAGCAAATACATGCGCACAACGCAGAAGGCAGGGCCAGTGCCAGGCATGGGCAGGGCACAAAGACCACAGGGCCACACCCCCTCCCACCACACATTAGCACACCCCATGAAGGCACATGCCATGTGCTCCTCCTGTGCACCCCATGCACAACAACAAGCCAGGACAATACACACCCTGCACCAAACAACAAACAATCTGCACAAACTGCAGGAGTGGCTGCACAGGAACACACAACACACAGCACAGTAGCACAGGGCCAGGGAGACACACACACCACCACACCACCACACTCAGGGAAATATAAATGAGGACAAGCAACAAATGAACACATACAAGGAATTAACATCCAAATGGACACACAACCTGCACAGTCACACATACATACCACGGACTGACACACACACACACACACACACACACACATACACACTCCACATGCCAACAGCAATGGAGCACAACACATATGGAAACCAAGGTGGGCTGCACCCAAATGGAAAGCCATGTAGACACACAACAAGCATGTGTACATCACATCAACATAAGGAACAGAGCACAACACCCTCACACTATCAAAGCACACATGGCTGGCACAGTCAGTGCACTCTAACCACAGACAGCTCAGTGCAACAACACGGGGAGACAGCAAGGCAAACCACGTATAGGCACAAGGATGAAAGGAAGGCCCTGAAGTCAAACTGTGACCAGCGACACATCCATACAACGACTCCACAGGAGTACACCAGCAGCACTACACACAGGGACCATCTACACGCCTCAGGACTGACAAACACCAGTAAGAACCTACACACATACCCCCCTCACACCAGCAGCACACAACACCAGTGCCAAACACTCTGAAGGCTAGCAACACTTGACAGTCAATACACACACAAACAACCACACACCCTGGGCTCAGCCACAAACACCACACACACACACAGGGATGCCACCACAAATGTGGAAACAAATACAACAGAAAAACACATAGCCCAACAGAAACACACACAGAGCCACACACAAAGAGAGGGAGTGCAGACCCACAATGGGTAGGCAGCTGAAGCACAGATGTGGATGGCATGACAACACACACAATATGCCACACTGGAGGCAAGAAGGCACCATGTGACAGCAAGGCATGAGAAAACACAACCACAATGGCAGTGTGGAGCAGCAAGTCTGGACAGTCCCCACAAGCAGCCACCCGACACATGGATGTGCAACAAAACACAACACTGACTTGTCAGTAACACCCTATGCATACTCACAAGTGACAAAAACAACAAGTAGGAGTCAGACAGAACTGCAAGGACACACCAACACACTGCACAGCGCACAACATACAACTAACACATGTGCATATAACCACATCCACAGGGATGAACAATCAAAACAACAGGCACACAACTTCTGGGTGACACATGTGTAGTTGACATCGCAGAGGCATGTAGACATCAACACTCCCCACACACTCACCCCCTTCACACTGCACACTACCTGGCCATCCAAGAGCACAAATGGAAAGTAAGCCATGGGACTAGGATGACTGGCCATCACATAATGACCACACACATACACCACTTGGCACACATATAGGGAGAACACACACACATGATGACCCTGGACAGCCTGCCTGCAATACTGTGTGCAGAAACCCACTCTGTGCTGGCAGTGCCCCCCCACCTGACGTGTACAATATAGCCAACATGAACTAATCAAGTAAATGACTACTGCTAACCATTCAAACTTGACACCATTGCCACCACAAGTATCTGGGTCAAGAAGAACTGAAACCCTGAAACCCTGTCACCCCTGAAAAAAAGAAAGTAAGTGAGCCCAAACATTGACTATGTTGAAGTGCCACACAGACCATGTGGCACAGTAAACCATTTACACACAGCAAAAGAACTTTATTCAGTAAGGACACTGACAAAATAGACAACAGGAGCAACTGTCTTTATTCACATATTGCACAGATAGGTACCATGAGAAGAGAAGAGAAAGGCACAAGATGCAGAGCATGTCCATGAGAAGCAGCACACGCAGGGGGCACACAGCAGTGAACGACTAGGCCAATGGGCAGGATAAAGTGCAGACTGAGTCCATGAGAAGCTGCACAGGCAGGAGGCACACAGCAGTGAACGACAAGGCCAGTGGGCAGGGCAAAGTGCAGACTGAGTCCATGAGAAGCTGCATAGACAGGGGGCATGCAGCAGTGAACGACAAGGCCAGTGGGCAGGACAAAGCGCAGACTGAGTCCATGAGAAGCGGCACAGGGAAGAGTTCAACACAGCAAAGAGCAACAAGGCCAGTGGCCAGTTCAGGGTGCAGAGTATATCCATGAGAAGCTGCACAGGCAGGGGGCACACAGCAGTGAACGACAAGGCCAGTGGGCAGGACAAAGTGCAGACTGAGTCCACGAGAAGCTGCACAGGCTGGGGGCAAAACACAAGGCCAGTGGCCAGTTCAGGGTGCAGAGTATGTCCATGAGAAGCTGCACAGGGAATGTGTGCAACTGTACATTTCCATGGTCAGCTACACAGTCAGGGGGCAACAATGTGCAGTACAGGCCCACCTGTGTGAGAGAGACAGGTGTGTGAGGATGACTAACACTCAGACTTGGCTGTCCGTCAGACTGGGAGCTGGCTGTGTCTCGGGGACTGTCGGGGCACTTGACGGGGGAGAGAGCGGAACAGCTGAGGTAGAGCTATCAGTGGCTTGGCAAGCCGGAGGGCTGCTTGGACCAGGTGGTGTAGTGGCACGTGGAGGTGGAGTCATGCAAACGGGAGACACAGTGTGGCTGGGAAATTGTAGAGGGGTGCCCTAAATGGCTTGCCTGACTTTGGATCAATGGGAAGTGGTGTGGGCACAACAGGCACACTCACCACCACAGCTGCAGCAGGTGCAGGCACTGGCAGCCCCTCTGGTGATGTGCTGGACCCAGCGGAACACTTTGCCTGGCTTCGCCTCTGCCACCCCCTTCCCCTGTTTGCTAGGTGTTACCCCTACAGTGCCCTCCGGCCACTGCTTCACTGGGCTTGGAATGAGAGTCGAGGTGTTTAGTGATTCTGCCTTGGATCCCTTACTAGGTGTACCCTTGGCATGCACCACCTCCTTGGTGGGCAAGACACTGTACGATTATCTTTGCGTGATGCTTTAGGGGCAGGAGAGTTCTTGGATGGGGATGCCACTGAGGCATGTGTGCCTGAGGTCTGCTGCTTTGCTTTTTGTCCACTGGTGTCACCTGACGGCCTTTTCTCCCTGTGTCTCCCTGTGCTCTAGGGTGGCTTTGGTCTTCTGTGGGGATGGTGTCTGCGCCCGGGACCTCTTGGGTTGCTGCTACTGTGTGCTTCGTGTGCTCTATCATGACTTTGATGTATGTGGACCGTGGTCACTATTGTCACACGTGGCCACTGCCAGGGGGGTGGACAAAGGGACCAGAGCTGGACTGTGAGTATGTGCCTGTTGCAGGGCAGACATCACTGTTGATGACAAAGCCTGGACTATCCGGTGCAGCCCACCCACGTCGGAATGTATGCCCTCCATGAAAGCAACCACCTGGGCCAATTTCTTGTCGTGGTCAATGAAGGCATTGACCAGAGAGCTGTCTGGCCTACACACAGCTGGCGCAAAAGGTCCACAGACTCAGCACTGATGGCAGCAGGGGAGACAGGAGCAGGGGCAGCTGTGCCAGGGGTGAAGGACACTCTTCCCCTCTTACTGAGGTGGACACGGGCAGCACCAGAGGAAGAGGCTGGGAGGGTGGGCAATGGGCACTGTGTGGTGGAAGTCTATGCAGAGTCCCTGTGCCCTCCAAAATGGATGCATCCCTGCTGGCATCGGATGATGTGGTGCTTTGCGTCTCAGGTTGGGACTCCTCCAGCAGACTCCTGTCCCCTTCTGAGGCGCTGGTGACATCTGTTGTGCTAGTTTCACCCCCACTGGTGTCCGTCTCCTGTCCCTCCATAACCACAGGTGATGCTGCATGAGAGAGAGAGATATAGGGTCAGGTCAGTGGCAGCAACAGAACAAACATATGCAAGCAATGCATGACAAAAGTTGACCAAATCTACATGTTGCCCACCACCCTGTGCAATGACATCGTGCCAACTCACTATATAGACTCAAGCAGTGCGTGGAAACTGGAAACTCAGGCATGAGTGAACCATGTGATGACCACACAGCACAACACCCTGTTTGTAACTCTGTTCAAACAGACACACAACTAGTTCTGAGCACACCTAGGGACATGATGGGGGCACACTACTTGTTGCCAATGACAGAACTGGATGGAACAGGAGGGGACAACACAGACCCAGACTACAACATGACAGTCCACAATGGACATTAGCCCATGCCACCCACCATGTCTTACCTTGGGGACAATATAATGCTGCACATTGCTGTAAGATGTGTAGGCCCTTCTCAACATGGGTGCATGCAATGGACGCATTGATGTACGCACAGTCAGATCGGGCACACTGCCGTTCCCTCTCATGGGATTCCCAAGACTACCCCAATGAAGAAGAAACCTGAAGAGCACAACTCAGAATGTAATGTGAAGGCACAGCATCCAAATCACCTTTGTAAGTACAGGTAGGGCAAATGCATGCCACCGGCACCCAGGTCAGCAGCCATTTACATGCCACAGCATCACACTACCAACATCACATAGGCCAGTGTTGGCACAGGCTCTGTACACATGCAGCCACTCCCAGCCAAAGTCAGACTCCCCAAATGCTCACCCCTGGCTTGCTGCTGATGCTCTTTCAAACGTGCATCCAGCTCAGGCTGTGTCACCGCCATGATGCGCCTCATTAGTGGTGTCATGCTGCGCCGTGCCAAATGCCCGGTGCGAGGAAGCAGCCCCAAGGTAATCTCCGCCACATTCTTTGCCAGCCGGCAGATGTCGTCCCATCTCTTGTGGCATGTTGCGCCATCAGTTTGAGACCTCCGAAGCTCGCACCTTCGCTGCAATGGCCCTCCACACGGCCTTATGCTGGTGAACCTTGAGCTGCAGGCATGGGAGACAAGAGGGGGAAATGATCAGTGACACAGTGTCATGTACTGACATCTATCAGTATAGCAGCAAGATACAAAATCATCACATATCCAATGATAGG
Source organism: Triturus cristatus (assembly GCF_964204655.1). NCBI lineage: Eukaryota > Metazoa > Chordata > Amphibia > Caudata > Salamandridae > Triturus > Triturus cristatus. The sequence goes on from NC_140591.1 coordinate 1,444,803,922, forward strand.
TCAATCAGAGACTATAGTACAGCTCACATGCATGCGAAAAGCTGATGTTAAAACATGCAGGTGTGAGTGGGAACACAGTCCTTGCACATCTCACACACATGCAGGATGCCAGCACTGAAACACCCATATAGCCTGCCCACATCTCCAGTCCATTGTTGGCTTGAGCAACACATACATCACATGTCAACATGTGCTTGGGGGTGTCCAAGACTGCGCAGCCATCAATGTCCCTGTCCTGTGAATAGTTGAATGTGTCATGGTGGTCACATAGAGGGACATGATCTAAAAAATGCAAAAAATCTAAAAAATGCAAACTACAGCGCTGAGATGGACCATAGCTGGAGTGCAATGTAAAAAGACTGATGTCATACTTGTAGGCGGGGACTGTGCAGGCCAGCTGTGCTCACACTGAGATGGACACACACAGCCATCCAGCCAAGCAATCACTGTCCTGACTACAGCATGAACAACCTTCTGTGTCACTGTATGTCTGGCAACCCAACACAGGTCACTCATACATACATGTGCAGGGAGGGAAAGCTGTGGCATTGGGTACACACTAACCCTGGGCGTAGTGAGCGTAGTGGGGCTACGTGGAGCATCGCATAGTGTGGCCAATCTACGCACACTCGTGCACTCCGCGTAGCTCCACTACGCGCTGCCCGCCTCCCGCCCACCCTCATTTTAAAATAATTTTAACTATTTTAAAGTATGAAAATTACTTACCTGAGGTGCGGCGTCCCGGGGCTCCCTCTTCCTGTTGCAACCGCAACTTCTTCCTCACAAATGCGCATGCGCGGATGCCCGCGCATACGCATTTGTGAGGAAGAAGTTGCGGGCGGGAGGTGGGTGGCGGCCAGCTCTGCTCCGCCGCGCCGTGTGCGTAGTGCTGCCTGCTATGCCTACTTCGTGGACCGCGAACCAGGCCGCACTACGTACACTCCGTGGGCGGAGCGGAGCGGAGCACTCCGCCCACCCTTAGTACACACACCCTCCCACTGGAGACAGCATGTCAGGCAGTGCATGACACTACCCCACACTCCCAGACATACTGCATCAGTCCATCTACTTGTGTGGCCCCCCTGCCCTACCCCACCTCTGTTGAAGTCTTACCACGACATTTGGGGCACCATATAGCCTTGGGTACTGTGTGAGCACCTCGTCCACCAGGACCTCCAGCTCCTCGCTCGTGAAGGGACTGGCACAGATCTTCTCTGTCCTTGCCATCACTGTGGACATGAGACAACAGCAGGGGATTTGGGTGGTGAGGGGTTTCAGGCAGCAGTCCCTGGAGGCAGCAGCAGGTGAGGGGTCTCAGGCAGCAGTCCCTGGAGGCAGCAGCAGGTGAGGGGTCTCTGGCAGCAGTCCCTGGAGGAAGCAGCAGGTGAGGGGTCTCAGGCAGCAGTCCCTGGAGGCAGAAGAAGGTGAGGGGTTTCAGGCAGTAGTCCCTGGAGGCAGCAGCAGGTGAGGGGTCTCTGGCAGCAGTCCCTGGAGGCAGAAGCAGGTGAGGGGTCTCAGGCAGCAGGCTCTGGGAGCAGTGGCAATGTGAGGCTCACTCCCACACATATGAAAGCCCCTTGGGGTCATTTCAAAGGTGTCAAGCTGCAGCAATTGGTGGTCCAGGTCTGCCTCTTTCAAATGCATCCAATGACCTCCTCCACGGTGGCGGAGCCCGCCTACCGCGACCTTCAAAATTGCATCATGTCACCACAATCATGGCTCCCATTGGCTGTAAGGGCATGCTCCATGGTGGTGATACAACGCTGTGGCCCAGGGTGCGCTGTCGCGATGGTACATCTTTCAAATGCAGCCAATGTCTGCCTCCGCATTGGCAGAGCACGCCTACCGCGATCTTCAAAATTGCATCATGTCACCACAATCATGGCTCCCATTGACTGGAAGGGCATGCTCCATGGCGGTGATCAAACGCAGGGGCCCGGGGTGCGCTACCGCGATGGTGCATCTTTCAAATGCAGCCAATATCCGCCTCCGCAGTGGCGGAGCACGCCTGCCATGACCCAAAATTGCATCATGCCACCGCTATCGAGCTTTGCATTGGCTCTAGGGCAAGCTCCATGGAGGTGACAGACCGCAGGGGCCCGGTGTGCGCTACCACGATTTTAGTGGCGGAACATGCCACCCGGCATTTCCACATGTCTCCATGCCTATGACTACTGCACTTGTGTGAATGGGGGTACTGGTGACACACCACCAGGGCCAAGCGGTAGCTACCGCAATATGGGTACCATACAATCGCAATGCCCATCTGTCAAACATCAACAGGGCACAGTGCCAAGATGGTCAATGGAACATCACTGTGCACACAAGGCCAATCTCCCATTTACTCCACTGATGGCTACAGAAGCCATGTTTGTGTGTTTCGTAGATTGTCCTGTACCCACTCACATGTCACTTATGGATGTGATGTTGGTGTAGGCAGAACAGTGCTGTTCTGGACTGGACAATGTGTACACATGTCAATGTGTTGAGATGCAGTGACAATCACAGCGATGCTCATCCCAATGAATGATGAACTATGTTGCATTGCCTCGCATGTCTGCTCATGCTCACATTCATCATTCCAGCACCCACTGTGATCATTGTGTGGTGGATGTGTGCCAGGTTGTAATGACACATTGAGGTGTGACAGGTACATCAGCTAGGTATGAGACAGTGGGTTCGATTAGTTATACATTTGATGGACGCTATACTCCCAGGCATGCCCATTTGAAATGTGGCCGTATCCCTATGTGCATTCACATTGACCAAGGTGGTGTTTGAGGTACTTGTCTTGTGTAAGTTGACAGGTGTGGCCTTTGTGCACATGAAGGTGTACCTACATGTGAGCTGGTCTGTTAGTCAAGGTTGACGTAAGTCATCGTTGTCGTTGTGTCATCCAGAACGTGATGTGCTGTGCACATCTCATGATGTATTGCATTGACATGTATTCACTATCATCTCCACTAGGAGGAGGCCAAATTTGATTTGTCACTTGACGGTGCTGGAGGACATGGAGGATGTTGGGATCATATGGAAATGCCGCCTGGACAGAGCCACCCTGAAAACCCTTTGTGATCTGTTTGAGCCCCACCTGCAGCCCCGCAGGACATATCCAACAGCTTTCACCCCTACTTATGAGGTGATGGCAGCCCTGCATTTTTTTGCCACTGGATTATTCCAAGAGAGAGTGGCCAGCGCTGGTGGGATGTCGCAACTGATGTTCAGCATGGTGCTGCGTGATGTACTGTCCGCCATGATGCTATACAAGGACAGATACATCCATTTCCCCAGGGGTGCTGAATTGCCAGCTGTGAAGGGAGACTTCTATCCCCTTGGACACATCCCCAATGTTGATGGGGCCATTGATTGCACCCATGTTGGTCTTGTGCCACCACAGGCAAGTGAGCACATTTACCGCAATCGCAAGCATTACCACTCCATCAATGTGCAGGTGGTGTGCCTGGCAGATATGACTATCTCGCACATGTGTGCCGAATTCCCAGGCTTGGCCCTTGACTCCTACATCCTGCGGAACAGCATTGTGCCCCAGCTGATGGCTAATCTTCTTCCCGAGCGTGCATGGATTGTGGGTGAGTATGCCTAGTCGTGTGACGTGCTGGGTGTGTGACCTGCTGCCCTCAGCTTCTGCGATGTTGCAATGTCTATTTGTGTTTGTCATACCTAGGTGACTCTGCATATCCCAACCGTCCCTGGTTGCTGAGCCCACTGCAGAATCGCAGGTCCCCTGCTGAAGTCCGCTACAATAAGGCCCATGGGAGGACAAGTTGTGTGGTAGAGTGCACTTTTGGTCTGCTCAAGTTACGTTTCTGCTGCCTGGACAAGACCGGAGGTGCACTGGCATACTCGCCCAAGAAGGTGTGTCAGATTGTAGTGGCATGCTGCATGCTCCACAACCTAGCCATTCGCAAGGAGATTTCCCTGCTCCTGGATGATGGTGAGGACCCAAGCCCCCACCTTCAAACCAAGCCGTGTCCAGTGATGAGGACAGTGGAGAGGAGGAAGGTGTTGACCTGTGTGAACAGCTCATCACCCGCTACGTCACTTGACGGTGGGTGTCAATGTGCAACATACCCATTGTCTGCTGATATTGCTGTTGTCGTGAAGGGGTATGTGAGAATTGTAGCAGGAGCCAGTTGTAGACTCAGTGGTGGTTGGAAATGTTTCTGGGACATGTTATTTGGGAACATCAACAGGACGTGTATGTTGACACTTGTTGGCCACTGTGACACGTGCATGTTGGGTTTTCCTGATGGTAGGAGTTGTGTGATGTCTGTGATGCCACACCCAGACCAGTGAAAGTTGTTCTGTTGTGTTTCCCTAGGTGCCTTCGATTTCTCCTTGCCTACATACAGCCCATGCTCCTGGTACACTGTGATCATGTTGAAGACTATACATCCTGCAATAAAGACGGAGCAGACACAACAACATGTGTTTGAGGATAGTTATTTGCAATGTTGAGATGCGAGGGGGGTGTATATTTCCATTGGGGGTGGGGTGGAGCAGTGAGTTGACAGTTGTGGTAGATGAGATAATCGAATAGTCACCACATTGCTGTGGTGACCCAGTCCAACAGACAGATGGCATTCACAAGGCAGTGTGGGGAAGGACAGTCCAAAAAGTCAATGCAGTGGTGGAGAGGTTTGCCATCATGGCTGGCTCCGTGACTGGCGTCTGGCAGGTGCTTGGCCTCCAGATACTCCCAGGGTCTTCTTGGGACGGACCCTTCATTGTTTGGCAGGGGTGGGCCGTGCTGCAGGGCCAGTGGGTTCTGAGGACCCACCCCTCTCTGTGGGCGCAGGGGAGGATGGTGAACTGTCATTGTGCGGCCCACCAGAGGGAGGTGGAGGTGTTGTCTGTGGCGCATGCCTGTGCCTCAGTACCGCCACTTGCTGGCCAAAGAGGTCCACGATTTGTCCCATGCGGGTGTCAGTGGACCTCATCAGCAGGATGAGCTCATGCAACAGTTCATCCGACCAGCCTGTTCGTCCCTGGGCCTGTTCGTATGCGCCCAGGGTGATATGTTCCAGGGAGTGGGTCCAAGCCTCCTGATCTCCCTGAGTGACCCTGCCCCTCCCACCTACCCTGCTGCCACAGACCTGTTGCCTCACCACTGTGGGCATCCGCATCCTCTCCCTGCCCTCCTCCGTCGGTGGTGTGTGCTGGTCATCCTCTGGGACAGGAAGAGTGTTGTAGGTAACACTGGTGGTGGTGGTGGTGGCGGTGGCCGCACGGGCCATGACAGCAGGCGTCTGCTCTGAAGTTGTTTTTGGCGCAGATGTGGTGGGGGGGACGATGGGTCCTGGGACCTGTTGCTCCCTGGCACACACAGATGGGCCGGCCTTGAGCTCATCGTCCATGGAATCCTGGGAGTCAACATCAGAGAGTCTATGTACCGGGGGGGAGACTGGCTCTGCAGGTTGCTGGTGTTGTCCTTTGCAGTGAGTTCTTGGTCACCTGTGGGTCAGATGGGAAATAGTCATTGTAGTGCACCCAGCAAGCTTTGTGTTAGCTGTGTGTCATTCACTTTTTGTACACTTCACAATGGACAGATCATCACATTGTTGACTATGTGCACTACTATGCTTCATGACATGATGCAGTGGTACAGGCATTACTTGTCCATGGTGTGAGGTGTCAAGGCATACCATGCGACCCGTGCACAATTAAGGATTACAGGGACTTGTTGCCATCTAGGGCCTGGCACAACATGTGTTTAATCGAGAACTCATTGTTTATTTGACTGACCTGGCAGACGTCACATCTGGCCATGGACTGGCCATTGCCATCTCGTGCATCCCTTTATCCTGTCATGTGCATATCTTGATTTGTGCCACCACACATGCTTTCATGTTTTTCAAATGGTGCTTGTTGTACTTGCCCCATGGTTATGCACATGTAACTAGGTGATGTGCTTGATTGTGCCCTGTCTTTCTTCTGCATGTGCATTGGTGTGTCACATTTTGGTAGCTGTGACAGTTTCCTTAGCTTACCTGTTTGCACACGGTGCTTGGCAACGGGGTAGGTATGCCTCTTTGTGCAATGAGAGGACTGGTGTTGTCATATGGCACCATTTAATTTGTGACAAATGGGTGGGCGCACGTACTGGCTACTTACCTGTAAATTTGTTAGGTGCACTGCAATGGCTTCCAACTGCTTCTGATTGGGGGAGTGGGACAGAGGGAATGTTGGGAGTAGTAGTGCTGGCCTCCAAGCTACAAACACCCTCACTGTGAAGATGGCTACCTAACTGTAAGTTTGATGAGGGTGATGTAATGGCTTCCAACTGCTTCTGGGTGGGGGAATGCTCCATCCTGCTCAGGTGTGGGACAGAGGTAATGTTGGGAGTAGTAATGCAGGCCTCCCACCCACAAACACCCTCACTGTGAAGATGGCTACCTACCTGTTAGTTTGTTTGGTGTACTGCAATGTCTTCCAACTGCTTCTGGGTAGGGGAGTGCTCCATACTGCTCAGGTGTGGGACAGAGGGAATGTTGGGAGTAGTAGTGCAGACCTCCCAGCTACAAACACCCTCACTGTGAAGATGGCTACCTACCTGTAAGTTTGATGAGGGTGATGTAATGGCTTCCAACTGCTTCTGGGTGGGGGAGTGCTCCATCCTGCTCAGGTGTGGGACAGAGGGAATGTTGGGAGTAGTAATGCAGGCCTCCCACCCACAAACACCCTCACTGTGAAGATGGCTACCTACCTGTTAGTTTGTTTGGTGTACTGCAATGGCTTCCAACTGCTGCTTCTGGGTGGGAGAGTGCTCCATCCTGCTCAGGTGTGGGACCGGGGGCATGGTGGGAGTAGTAGTGCAGGCCTCCCACCCACAAACACCCTCACTGTGAAGATGGCTACCTACCTGTAAGTTTGATGAGGGCGATGTAATGGCCGACACATGCTTCTGGGTGGGGGAGTGCTCTATCCTGCTCAGGTGTGGGGCAGAGGGAATGTTGGGAGTAGTAGTGCAGGCCTCCCACCCATAAACACCCTCACTGTGAAGATGGCTACCTACTTGTAAGTTTGATGAGGGTGATATAATGGCTTCCAACTGCTCCCGGGTGGGTGAGTGCTCCATCCTGCTCAGGTGTGGGACAGAGGGAATGTTTAGAGTAGTGGTGCAGGCCCCCCACCCCCAGACACCCTCCCAGGAAAGATAGCTACCTACCTGTAAGTTTGTGAGGGTGATGTGATGGCTGACACATGCTTCTGGATGGGGTGGTGGGAGGGATCCATCTTGCTAGGCTCTGGGACAGGGGGCATGGTGGGAGTAGCGGTACAGGCCCCCCACCCCCAGACACCCTCCCAGGGAAGATGGCTACCTACCTGTGAGTTTGATGTGGGTTGTGTAATGGCTGACACATGCTTCTGGGTGGGGTGGTGGAAGGGATCCATCTTGCTAGGCGGTGGGACAGGTGGCATGATGGGAGTAGTGGTGCAGGCCCCCCACCCCCAGAAACCCTCCAAGCGAAGATGGCTACTTACCTGTGAGTTTCATGTGGGTGGTCTAATGGCTGACACATGCTTCTGGGTGGGGGAGGGATCCATTTTGCTGATGCTGTGGGCCAGGGGGCCTGGTGGGAGTTGTAGTGCTGTCTGCCTGTACACATGCCCCCATGGTTATGTTGGTAGCTATGTTGGGGTGAATGGGCGTGGGTGAATGTTGGATCTGTGGGCCATGTTTTTGTGAGTGTGTGGTGCAGATGGATTGTATGTGTCCTAGGTGGTGTAGCTTTGTAGTTGTGCAAGACAGTACATAGCAGAGTGGCAGTAGTCATTTGTTTGTACTTACCAGCCTCCACTACCCCGTCTGCTCCTGTGAGACTCTTTGGATACAGTATGGCAAGCACTTCCTCCTCCCATTGTGTGAATGGTTTTGTTGGAATGAGAGGGCCACCGCCAGTCCTCTGAGCCAGCTCACGGTCCTTGCTCCTCCTCTTCTTGGCCACCCTCTTCAGATCATGCCACCGCTTCATGATCTCCTTTTTTGATCTTGGGGTGGTCCCTACTGCATTGTCCCTTCGGACTATCCTTGCCCACATTTGTGTCCTTTGTGTCCTTGTGGCTAATGGTGTCTGTTGGACCAGGGTACCAAAAAGCTGTGGTTCCACTCTGACTATCTCATCTACCATGACCTTCAACTCACTCTCAGTGAATTTGGGCATTTTCTGTGTGGCCATGGTGTGTGGTGTGCAAAGTGCTTGTAAGTGCAGGAGTGTGAGTGGTGGTTGTGGTTGTGCTGTGTATGGTGTGTGTTGTGCATGGGGTTAGTTGTGCTGGTGTGGAGGTGGTGGTGCTGTGTGTTGTGTGGCTAGTGATGTTGTGGCCTTTGCTTCTTCTATCAGCTGGGGTATGTGTCGCTTCTCTCCTGGAGTATTGCAAAGTATTCTGGTCAGGGAAGGGGCTGGTTCTATACTCAGCTATGTGGGTGTGTCCAATTGGGGTGTTGCTGACAGGTGTGTTGTCCTGGGATTTGTATTTTTCTTTTTGCCATGTGGTTGTGTTATTGGGGTGTGTTTTGTGTATTTGGGGTGCATGGCTTGTTTTCTGTGTGCACTTTTTGGCCTTCTTGTGGGTTTTTTGCTTCGTCCGCCATATTTTTAATGGATCGTCCGCCGCGGTGGCTGTGCTTCAGCTCTTCCGCTGGCTCTCCCATTCACCCCATTGTGCGACCACGGCGGTCGGAGACAGCGGTACGTAGCGCAGGACCGTCTGGGATATCCTAATTTCCGGTGCAGTGTCTGCGCTATACTTGCGGCGGGTTGGTGTTTTTCCGCCGTGAATCCAACCGCCGCGGACAGATTTTGGCCATCTCCGCACGCTACGGGCGGTTTTTCGTGGTCTCATTCCGCCGTGGTCAGATTTTTTGGGCAGTTGATCCTAATTTGGCCGCCGGTTTTACCACGGTGCAGGCGGGCGGTTATTTTCCGCTTCCATGGCGGTTGGGGTGGTTTTCCATAGCCTGTTCATCATTAAATTAATTGAATTTACATTGTTTAATGAGTGTGTCAAGTCTCTCTACAAATTCACCAATGGTTTCGCCAACTTTCTGTCATTATTGACTGAAGATATATCTTTCATAGTCAATATTTGGAATTGGATTGAACTTGAGATTCAAGGTTTCTTTAATCTGACAGTATTATGATTTATTGCACAATTCATGGCTTTTTCTTTATGACTTACTTTACGACATCACCAGCAAGAAATTTGAGGTATTTGATAAGGTTCACTAATAGAATATCGATCCCCAAAATATCCCCATACACAAACATCAGCAAAAATATCGATGTCAAAAATATTGACATCCTATATTTAAAATTGTAAGTACAAAAATATCGAAACAAAAATATTGATGTAAAAAATATAGATTAAATAAATTTGTATGTTAAATATATTAAATAATAAAAATTAACTTAACAATTATTTAGTTTTAATATACATTTTAACAAATATAATAAAATACATTTAATTTAAAAAATATTTAAACATACATATATAAAATGTAATACATTTATATAGACATATCTATTTCCTTTAAAACAAATAATAAACTATTCACTTTAATTTGTTTTATAATTTTATAATTATCCCAGAGGCATGGAGAGCACGGGACTCACGTCACTACGCCACTGGAGTCAAGCTATCCTGGCTGAAGAGGGGTGAAACCCCGAAACTGGTCCTAGGATGCTTGATTCCGGTCCAGGGAAGACATGGCTTGGCAGTTCGGGCTGGACAGTTCCCATGAGGCACAGGGTCAAGACTGAATTGCATATGGCCATGTCTAAACTGGGGTGGCGTGGTGAGCAAAATACCGATGGATTAAACCAGTTCTGTGACTGGGGGTGAATGTTTTGCCAATGTGCAACAGTCCGTCCATTATCTTGTGTGTTTTGCTGTTTTCCCTATGTGGGAAGGGTATGCCCAGACGTGGGTCCCGTGCTCACTACGCCACTGGAGTCAAGCTATCCTGGCTGAAGAGGGGTGAAACTCCGAAACCGGTCCTAGGATGCTTGATTCCGGTCCAGGGAAGACATGGCTTGGCAGTTTGGGATGGATTGTTCCCATGAGGCACAGGGTCAAGACTGATTCGCATATGGCCATGTCTGAACTGGGGTGGTGTGGTGAGCAAAACAAAGATGGATTAAACCCAGATCTGTGAATGGGGTTGAATGTTTTGCCAATGTGCAACATTCCGTCCATTATCTTGTGTGTTTTGTTGTTTGCCCTATGTGGGAAGGGTATGCCCAGATGTGGGTCCCGTGCTCACTACGCCACTGGAGTCAAGCTTTCCTGGCTGAAGAGGGGTGAAACCCTGAAACCGGTCCTAGGACGCTTGATTCCGGTCCAGGGAAGACATGGCTTGGCAGTTCGGGCTGGACTGTTCCCATGAGACACAGGGTCAAGACTGATTTGCATATGGCCATGTCTGAACTGGGGTGACGTGGTGAGCAAAATAACGATGGATTAAACCCAGATCTGTGACTGGGGGTGAATGTTTTGTCAATGTGCAACATTCCGTTCATTATCTTGTGTGTTTTGCTGTAAAAATTACTATTCCCACTCCAGTGAGTGCAACAGTAGGGAAAATGTTGGGTAGCGGAGGGTTAAAAATGATTTTACCCACTCCAGTGGGTGCAACAGTAGGGAAAGTGTTTGATAGCGGAGGGGTTCAACTTAATAATCCCACTGCAGTAAGTACAATAGTAAAGAAAATGTTAGCGGAGGGGTAAACATTACTATTCCCACTGCAGTGAGTGCAACAGTAGGGAAAGTGTTGGATAGCAGAGGGGTAAAACTTAATATTCCCACTCTAGCGATTGCAACAGTAGGGAAAAAGTTGGATAGCGGAGGGTTAAAAATTACTATTCCCACTCCAGTGGGTGCAACAGTAGGGAAAGTGTTGGATAGCGGATGGGTAAAAATTACTATTCCCATTCCAGTGGTGCAACACTAGGGAAAGTGTTGCATAGCGGTGAGGAAAAAATTACTATTCCCACTCCAGTGAGTGCAACAGTAGGGAAAATGTTGGATAGAGGAGGGGTAAAAATTACTATTCCCACTCAAGTGGGTGCGACAGTAGGGAAAGTGTTGGATAGCAGAGGGGTAAAAATTACTATTCCATCAAATGTCTCTATGCAAGCTTTCCATCTATAACTAATATTTTGCTTTTCGATGGTATCGAATGGTGGTGATGGTATCAGGAAAGCAGAAGCGTTGTAGACCATTGTGGAACTTACTGACACTGCATGTGGATCTCTATGGCTTGGTTCATGTGACTCAGCAGTGATGTCTTACGATGTACTGGCTTCTGGATCATCTTTAATGATAGCTGGAAGCGTGACCTCCGGCTCTGCCTGCTGAAACATTTTACTATTCCGAAGATATTCGGAGACTGTGGTGATGGTTGTGCACTTGTTAAACACAACATCTGTGCTTGATCAGGGATGCAGCACCTGGCCCTGAGGTCATACTGGCTCACTTTACTCAGGTTCTGGTGAATAAATAATTGTTCTAACTTTAGGCATCTCTTTGCATGCTCTTTGTCTTCTCCGCTTTCTAATTGTCATGTTATCTTGCACGTTCTCTGTCACTTTGCACTTTTCTTGACACCTGGTTGATCCCTGCTTAGCACCACTTGTAGTCACAGCGTTATTACTCCGTACTAGGTATAGCTGTATGCTGCATAGTAGCACAGTAATCTTATGTATGGCCTGATCAGCAGGTTCTCAACCAACGATGTGTAGATTCTCTGTAAATGCTTTTGATTTCAACTGCTTGTCTGGAATTCCACATTGACTCCACATGCATTCAACGTCGATTCTGTACTTCGCCGATGGCACACGTTGCACGCACGAGCAGTATGCTTGAACAATAGCAAACTCTGAGAGAGCACTGTCAATCTTTGGGTTACTTATCAACTATCTCGTTGACATTTGTACTGTCTTCCCAGCCAGGGTATCCGCCAAGGACTACGCCACACTGAGCTTAGTAATACACGTCTTTATTTGTTTGCGTGTAACTGCGAACTCAACATTATGAAGCAACCTTCACTGCAATACGCTCTATTCATTATGTCATAACTCTACAGAGTTAATCAGGAGCCAAAAGTGTTTCGTCATTGTTGATTCGCAAGACACTACACATGTAACACCTACCATGGTCGCCATGTGCTATCTCAGGTTCAAAGTTTGGAGGTTACTTGGAGGGGCATTAATCTTCATTGTCAATTTACATTTTGGGCTGCTCCACATGCCATTCATCACTCTCTCTCCAGAGTACTGACATACCTCCATGGAATAATTCAACTTCCTCTGTGTGAGGAGAAGGAGGAGGATTCAGAATATTTACTTGTTATCCAACCGCATCTGCCCGCCTCGGTTGCACGTGATCAACCTGAAAAGGAAAAAACAATTAAAACATTAGAAAAAGAGCGGAAGGACTAACAGGGACATGAAAAGGAGGGATTCAAGAAACAGGAAAGGGACTATCATTTTCCCCACAGGAGACAGTCAGGGGCCGATACCGATCCGGGTCGGAAGGGCACCGGACGCGATCCGGCCGGAAAGACTACGAGCCGTACGCGTGTTTTCCGGCCGACTCGTACAGCTGTACGAGCGCGCAAGTACGATGTGAGCTACATGAGATTCTCCGACCGAGTCGTTTCCGGGTCTGAACCGCTCCGTACGTCTCGTTCGGAAGCTAACGGTGGCGTGCAATGGATGCGATTTACAACTGAGCCAGTACGATGCACGCGTCGGACAGCCTGTGTGAGCCGGAGTGTCCGGCTCGCAAAAGCTCCCAGAGTCGGACTTCTGGGGTCCGCGCCAGATCGGAATCGGCCCCTTAGTATTGACAGGCTAAATGAAGATGGACATGAGGCAAAGAGGGAGAGATGGAAGAGGACGGATGAGAAAGGAGGAGCTAGGTCGCAAGAGAGATGACAGGACGCTAAGAGGGTTGGTCTCTAGTGAAAAGCCCCAGGAACAAGTTCAATAGGAGTGGAGAGAAGACATACTCGTTGGGAGGCAATACTCACAGCCACAGTGCCTCCCAGAGGAAAGTGAGGGGCACCCAGCTCCAGTGATGATCACCAGGGAACGCAGCTCATGAAGCTCAGTGCTCGCATACAACAGTGGAGGAAGCGACCAGAGAGCAGTAGAGAGAAGGAAGCAAAGTTGCTTTAAATGTTTCTAGAAGTGATTGGGAAGACACCATAGGCAGAGTGAGGAAACTCATTTTTAAAATTTTAAGCCTAGACTTTTTATGGACAGTTTCCTTAAACACCGCCTACAGAAAGCAGAAGGTTATTGTATGGATTCCGCATGAAGGAATGTTTATGAGAGATGTCCTGACAAACATGGGAATGTGACCCACTGTGAAGTATAATTGACAGAGAGATAAGTGAGGTTTATAGATTATTTTAAGCAAGAGAAAAGGGAAAAAGAAAGAATAGAAAGCGCAACACCTGTGACGAAGTAGAGCTAAAAACTTACCAGCAGTTATTTCTTTTCTCTATGAGCGACTCTGGTCCACATGGAAGACAAGCCTAGAGAGAAGAAAAGGAGAGAAGTTTAACAGAAGTCTCACCTATGAGCCTAAAGAATTAACTCTATAATCTCTTTTGAAAATCCTAAAGAAAGAAGCTCGAGAGAGAAAACCGAGAAACTGGCTTGAAAAGTCTTTATCATAAGGGAGCGTAGAACCCACCTGTTGCACTCTGCTATATTTCTGTGGTTGTACTGTGAAATCTTGTGCTATAAAACACACTCTCACCTGCAAACAATGCATCCTTGTAATGAGCAATTATGCAGTGTGCCAGTGCTTTCCGCATGTTGCTTGACAGTGACCAGTGCTAAATTTGTAAATAAATATAAGTGCCAGGGCCCTCGCCAGGAGGCCAGTTCAGCTTGCACCACCCATTGCCCCTGCCACTGCTGCTAGTGACAGTACCAACATAACTACAAACTACCACACTCCTAGAAGTGTGACCGTTCAGACTATTCCAGGCCCCCAAAGCTATAAGAATGGCTTGGGTGGTAGGAATGAGTCCTTTTTAATGTATTTTGAATGAATAAACAATGGTTGTTGTCCTCATCTCTAAATTAGATAGACATCACCACCATGTGGCAGACTGTCATAAGTGCTGGTGTTAATAAATAAGTACCGGTGCCCAGCATCGGAAACCAAGGGCTCAAATTAAGCACTACAATCACTCCCACTTGGAGTGGTGGCATGAAGGGCCTGAAGAGATGGCTAGACCTGGTGTCACAGGTTGGGGATCACCTGAAAGGAGTAGTTCTTCCTGCCCTGGGAATGAAATTAAGGTTTATTACATATATTCCTAGTAAGTATTCAAAGATTTAGAGAATACACCCACTTGGCTATGTGCCATACCAATCAAAGTGTTGATTTGAGCAGTGATGGTGCTTCTACACCACCCAAAGAATTATTGTAAGTCGTTCTGTTTCCAATGGGTTTCATTTTGCAGAAGGATTTCTTTTCAGAGGCATGTGAAGGATGGGTGAGTGAATAAGTGATTGAGCTAATTTATATAGCACACGCCGCAAAGCAAAGGTCTCTTGGTACTGGTGAAGTACAAAGCAAGAGACAAACATTTTGTCAAATAAGTAAATAAACAAAAGATCCCGACCAAAGCATGTCAAAATGTATTCATGAAATTCCAAAAAGTGAAGAAAATTCTACTAATGTGTTAAAACGTATTGAAGAAAGTTAATTCTTCCTCATATGACCAATGTTCAAAACCATATAATATAAGTAAAAAGCAGGAAATTTGGCAAAGCACTTCAGTGGCACTACATAGGAAGTTATCTGGAAGTACTTATGGTCAGAATGAACTTAGATCTATGGCTGGTTAAGGATTCTTTTGTATTTATTTACTTTTAGAATTTTACATTGGGTGTGGCAAACTCAAGTGTGATTGGTGAGCTTTCTATGAGGAAAAGAACATTAGTCTTAAAAATATGGAGATAAATATGTGACCAGAATACGGAAGGGAAAAGACAGAAGAAAATCCCTCAAAATGACTCTTTGGGACAGAGATGAATCCCGTTTCCCATTAAAGACTTGAACATCCATTCAGACGGAGCAGAATATGAGAGGTGGGGGAAGAACTTCCTGCTGTGGGATGTTGGGTCAGATCAGTCCATATGCAACAAGTTAAACTGTAAGCAGGGCACAAGCCCTAAAAAAAGAAGTGGGGGGACTGACCTAGTTTGGCAGTATGCAAGTGACATCACGGCGCGTGACATCACGGCCCATGACGTCACGGAACACAACATCCTGGCACACTACATCACACATGGCATCACAGGAATTGACATCGTAGAAAGTGGCATCACAAGCCATGACTTTACAGGAAGTGGCATCACAAGAAGTGACATCAGATCTAAAGCCCTCACATTTATGTTTAGCAGGTCTAGCATGTGCATATTTGAGCGCATTTTGAGGATAATAGCACAGTGAGCTATGGAATGTTATGTGACTTCTGCACCTTGCAATCCCCCAGTTTTATGTAACACATCCTGTACATTCATTTACAAACTTATATAATTTATTGTACACGTAATATGCACGTGTTGATGTAAAGCGCTCTGACACCCTGCATTGGAATGAGTAGGGCTATACAAGAAAAAATATTGGTACTTAAATTATTTCAACGCCTCCTCAGGGGAAGTAAGCTCTATATAAATGCAATTTGCTTTGTGTAAATACTGGGAGAGACCAACACATCTGATATTCCTACATTGCAGGCAAATCTCCTAAACAAGGACTGATCAAAGTGAAAAGCTGCCTCTCTTAAGTAAGTGTGAAGTGCTAACAAGGTGTGAGCCTTTGTTTCCCCTCCACTTCATTTGCATCAGGTGTGAGGCTCCTGACTGCTCCCAGCCAAGATACTCGAACGAAAGGAGACCCAATGACCCCTCAAATTCGGCCTTTGTTATGGGCCTAGCAGGAGTCTTAGATAATGAAGCCCCGTCCCCGCCTGCATGTTGTTGCTTGTTGCAGATGGAAAGCAGACAACGTGCAGTCGCTGCTAAAAGTGTCTGGGTGTTTGGAAATTACACCGGGACGATTTCAGCACATTATTCAGTGGGGCCTAATTTCTTGGCAGGGTGGACGCCGTTCACCCAGTGAAAAAAGTGGGTGGACGCTGTCCACTCGCGTGAACCCCGACTAAATAAATCCAACATATGAGTATGTGTACTATTTCTCCTGGCTGGTTGTTAGGCCAGCCAGCTCTTGTAAGTTCTGACGACATTAATGAGCACTTCTAAACATTCCACTGTAATCCTAATACCATGTTATGCAGTTTGTAATGCTAGAATCAGGCACTTGTGCAATGTAACAATAATGCAGTGCATTACGCAACAATCAGGTACCTTGCAATGGAAAAGTAATGCAATGCGTAACACAACAATCAGGCACTTTGCAATGTAAAAAAAATGCAATGCGTAATACAACCACCAGGTACGTCGTTATGAAGAAATAAGGCAATGCGTAATACACTAATCAGGTAGTTTGTTATGCAGGAATAATGCAATGCGTAATACGCTAATCAGGTAGTTTGTTATGCAGAAACAATGCAATGCGTCATACGACAATTAGGTAGTTCGTTATGCAGAAATGATGCAGTGTGCAATACGACAATCAGGTAGTTTGCTATGCAGAAATAAGATAATGAGTAATTCACTCCAGCACCGATCACAGTGCCTTAGGCGGTCTCTCCACCACTCCTTCTGACTCGCAGTCAGCCTCTGTCAACAGTTGCCCCCAACACAGGTATGGTGTAACAAAAAGTGCAGCTCCGCACTATGGCCCCGGTACTGCCACTCCCTTGGCAATACGGGCCGTGATACGAGCCGAAGCAGAGGCTTGTGCCGCTGGACTGAGAGAGAGGCCGAGAGCGTCTCCCTCTGAGCCCGCACCCCGCCCCAGGAGTTGACACACGTTACCTGGGGGGCGCAAACTCACTCTCCTCTCCTCATCCAACAACTTGGGCCTCCGATGCAATCTTTGTGAATTGGCAACGGCGGGCTCGGGTCGGTGGCTCAGCTCCTCCGGGGTTGCCGGTCCGGGATGCTACTGCTACGAAGATCTCAGGCTGCCACAGGGCACACGCACACAGCGTCGCTGAGACTCACTTTAACTCTAGGTGCACAATAACAAGGCAATCCTCATGAAGGTCTCATGCTACACAAAGCACACGCACACAGCGTCGATGAGACTCATTTGGATTCCGGTGCACACAATACCTGGACAATCCTCATAAAGAGTTCAGGCTGCAAAAAGCACACGCACACAGCGTTGCTGATCCTCGCTTGGACTCCAGGTGTCCATGATCACAGGGCACTGCTTACGAGGATCTCAGGCTGCAAAATGCACACACACACAGCGTCGCTGAGACTCTCCTGGAAACTTTTGTGTACCTGAGTTGGCAACGCTATGTAAGAAAAGAGGTCTAGGGGCATAGCAAAAAGTTTAGGAAACTTTAGCCAAAAAGGGCCAAGTCCTACAATACATCATGCACAAATAATGGCACTACAGAGTGAAACCCATGACCTGTCTATCGCCAGAGTCTATATCGGTATTTGTGTATTGAAAACTTAGGTAGCAACCGAGTGCTGGTAAATCTATTGGGTTGATTAACCAACCAAAGAAAGGAACACATAACTTAAAGCTGGAAACCTCAAAAGGCCTTAAACAGAGTACCACCACTCCGCCCAATTATTGGGGCACACATGAGACTATGTAACACCGCATGTTTCAGACAGGAAGGAAAAACTCGGTGCTAAATCCCATACATCCCATTTTCCCATCTTTGCTTCTCTCTCACTGTCCCTGTCTTATCCTTTGTATGAGCACCAGGGGTCCAATTGTCCATAAAAGTCTGCAGAGATACATTATTTGAGTAAGTGAACACGTGATGGCAGAAGAAAAGGCCTGCCCTCTTTTACACAAACTTAGCTGCGCGGATACCTACCAGATCTCTGAGTACAAAATAAATATGAACCAGAAACTCTCTTCAGCAGGGGAAGCTTTAGAACACTGCAGAAGAAGTGCAATCAATACAGGCATCTGTGCAATCTCCAATAATGCACTGAGGTGCTCTCTTTGGAAAGGATGTCTTTCTCTATTCCTTGCCTTCTTGAGCTTTCATTATCTTTAAACAACCTTAACCCCTGCTAGGTTACAATGGCTGGTCACCACATTGTGCGAAAAAGCAGGACGTGTCAGCAAAATAAAATGCAAACAAAGTGGAATGCGTTATCCATGAAAACCTTTGCATTTTAAAGGTATATTGCAAATATTTCCATAGTATATCTTGAATAAGAACCCCAGTGACAAATGTGAGTAACACAAACCAGCAGGGCCCGGTTCTGAAACTGCACTTTGTACTACAAAACACACTACGAAATGAATTTTTAGTCTATCATTTTTCGCGTGGGGTTCTCCGGTCGGATTGCGAAGTCTCCGCACATTTAAGTATAGATTTTTGTGGTAAATGTGGGAGAGACTCAGTGGAAAGGGTGGCGAAATGGGCAGACTTCCTAGTAATGGAGAAGAGATTAGGGAATAGTAAGAGGGGGTTTGGGAAGGTCATGGAGGAGTTTAGGAACACCACCCACTCGCACAAGAGGAAACCAAGGGCATTACTCTGGTGGTGGAGACATGCAACTTTCTCTTTTGTAGTAAGCTTATATTTGGAGTTTGTGAATACTGAAAGTGAATGTGCCATCATTTAAAACACAAGTCAGTTGATAAAGTGTGTATCTCCTCGCACAAGACAGAGTTAGTGTAGGGTTTAGCTATGCTATTAACTTTTATGAAGCATACATCAGGGAGATTTTATTCATTACATAATTAAGCTCTGAATGTCTGGACATAAGCAAGAATTCAGTTTTAAAGACGGGTTTAATTTCAAGTGGTAAAAAATATTCAGGCTTCAATCTGAAAAGATTATGGGGCAGATTTACAAAAAAGTGACGCATCTGCAGAGATGCGTCACTTTCCCTGCGCCACCATGCAAAACCCTTGCGTCACCATAGATGCGCCTTATTTACAATACGGCGCACACTGGCTCAAGGATTGACAGATGGGTCAGAAATTCTGACGCATCTGTTGACGGAAAATTCACGCATTGCCAGAGTCGTTTCGCAAGCATGACGCAACTCCAGCAATGCATGTTGCGGCCTATTCCCAATACACTGCGTCACTCCTTACGCCTGCTTCAAGCAGGCGTAAGGTTTTGATGCAGTGGCGTTGTAGTGGTGACTCAGTGAAATCTTGTAGATTTCACTGCGTCACTTTTACAAGGCTTTCCTGCGTGGGAACGCCCACCCTGCATACATTATACCTGACGCAGGTATAATGTCACGCAGGGCTTAACAACGTGATGCATCTCCCTAGATGCATCACGTTGTAAATGGGTCGTACCTTTTACGCCGCCGATGCGTCACAAAAGTGACGCAAAAATGGCGCAAAAGTGATGCATGGGGCTTGTGAATCTGCCCCTATATTCCCAGGCAGGGCGTTATAAGGGGAGGAGTGCCGCTTACGCTCTTGCCCCCACTCACCACACTTATTGGGTGTCATGCATTCCTGTTACAAATTGTATTTACACATTAAAAAGGAGTAGTTGTTCTTTCATGAGGTAGCTAATGTAGCGACAAAACTGGGTGTTAAAATATAC
Organism: Triturus cristatus; assembly: GCF_964204655.1. Classification (NCBI taxonomy): domain Eukaryota; kingdom Metazoa; phylum Chordata; class Amphibia; order Caudata; family Salamandridae; genus Triturus; species Triturus cristatus. The sequence continues at coordinate 1,444,823,654 of NC_140591.1, forward strand.
TGCGTTATTATTTCCCTAGAGAACTTTTAGGGCCTGGTTTAGAGTTTGGTGGTCGGTCCACCAAAGGTCTGTCATGGAAGTTTCAATCCACCCGTTATGCTGGCGGAGGATATCCTGCCCAATTTAGATTTTCAACAGTAGCACTGCCTTCTGCCATGATGGAAGAGAAAAATTAGTATGTTTCTAAATTAGAAATTTGAACCAATTATACTCCATCAAAATGTGGCAAATATGAGGTCTAATATATTACATGTAAACCTGTTTAAAATACATTGTAATGCAGCAGAGATAATATCCATTACATTTGTGACAATGTATCCTTTAAAAACAAATTATAACATTCCCACTATGTCACTTTCATATTTTTATTGCTCTGAACATATGTCCAATTATATTAATTTAAGAGTAATGTAGACAGACTGCTCAATTTTAAGCAACCTTCAAATTCAAGTCATGTAGAACAATGTGATTGGTCTTTAACACAATGTTTACCATTATAGTTCAAGTAATATTCAGGTGAACATTTATTTGATCTCGCCCAACACACGGCAGGGGTGCCCATTGTCGCCCCTGCTGTTTGACATAGCAATGGAGCTGTTGACAGCGAGGCTGAGACAACATCATGCACATAGGGGACTGGGGTTCACGACTAGCGGTCTGGTGGCATATCTATATGTAGGTGATATCGCGCTTTATATCACCAATCCATCAGAAAACCTAAACCCCATGATATGGGAACTGTTAAAGTTTGGCCAGCTCTCCGGTATCCAGATAAACTGGTCTAAGTCCACAATAATGCCACTTACAGACTCAACACTGCCATTTGCGCTGGACTTCCCACTACAGTGGGCAGAGGGACCTGTCAGGTATCTCGGAGTGTGGATACGTAGGGATATGAAAGAGCTATAGGAGGCTAACTATGGCTACACAATGATGTGGCTAGAGGAGAAAATACCAATTTGGACTAAATTGCCTATTTCAATGGCAGGTCAAATAGCCATTGTAATGATGGTGGTGCTGCCCAACCTAACGTATCTATTCATAAACCTGCTCATTCAATTAGCATCAGCATTTTTTAACAGACTTAGGGGCACATGCATCAACAATGCCATTTGCGATTCCTTATTAGCGAAAAATAAGGAATCGCTAATAAGGAATAGCAAAAGGCTATGCATGTAGGAATCGCTATTCAAATAGCGATTCCTTAACTTTCCTTAATGCTACTAGCAAATTGCGAGTAGCAATTAAGGAATGCCATCCCAATCATTCAATTTCAAGGGTGCAAGGGTGTCAAAATGACACCCTATTGCACCCCTGAAATTGATATGTGCACATATGTTGCACACACACATGCTCTAAGGGCATGTGTGTGCGCAACATGAAACTTTGAAAAATGCACAAAAGTGCATTTTTCAAACTTTTAGAAAATTACCATGAAGTTCAACTTCATGGTAATTTGCTCCCCCTATTAGCGAATTCGCTAATTTTTTAACTTTCATGCATTGCATTTAAGGAATCCCAAATTGAGATTCCTTTATTGAAGGAATCTCAATTTGGGATTCCTTAAATGCTATCGCTATTTAAGGAATCGCTATTTAAGGATTCCTTAAATAGCGATTTTTGCTTTTGGGTTGATGCATTGGGATTGGGTATTTTTAACTCAATACCGGGAGCTATTAGCGAATCTGTATTTTACCGACTGGATTTTAGCTTGATGCATGAGGCTGTTAGATCAAACATGATAACTTTGGTCTGGGCTGGCAAACAACCCAGAATTGCCTGGGAAATCCTAACATTGCCACTACGAGATGTTCAACTATATGTATATTGTGCGCAAGCCCAATTTCTTTTTTTTTTTTTTACATTTTTTATAGCCCTCATTTTGCCAACTCTCAATTTGAGTCTCCCTTCCTACCTCTCTATACTGAATGTAACGACCATCAGAGAGGAAAAGGGAGTACCCCTTAAGAGGAATGCTGTTACTGGTCCCATCTCCACTTCTATCTGTGCGCCCTGGTTAAGGATTTCTGGAGACGCCAGAGCCTCCAGCACTTTTTGGCCTAATCATTGGACCCGCTTGTCTTCTCTCTCCAGTCCAACAATAAAGTCCAGATCTTATCTCTACTTCCTACATCACAGGCCATATCTGATTCACATGTTAATATAACACTCTTTAAGCACTCAGCAAAAATAGGTGGATTTTCAGATTTCCACTTCATACATATTTCACATCTTGCCAATATTACCATATACAAGGTGAACTTAGAACCAACCTCCTTCCCTATCGCTTCTTCTTGCGAGAGCCCAAAGAATATTAAATACGGGCTTACCTTCATCTGTTTTCCCAGAAAACTACATACGTCCAACCAATATTGCATGATTTTTGGGCATTCCAGAAACATATTTAGATCCCCTGCTTCTCTCTGCATACATCTTGGACAGCAGTACTGATTGCCTGTGACCTTCGACAGCTTCCACGGAGACCAATACACTCTGTGGACAGGAAATAGATGATTACGCTTTAGTGCTGCAGGGTTTCTGACTACTCGTAGCATATCAAAAGAGTCCGTCCACAGAGTCTTGGCTTCCTCCTCCCTAAATTCTTTAACCCATATATTTCTAATGTCCATGTCGAGAGTATCCTCTGCTTCTATAAAGGACCAATACCAAAAGGAGACTTCCTTCTTCCAATCATCTGTTCTTGTGAGCTGACCTAACTTTAGGTCTTCCTCCTCCTGCGTCCATTCTTGGGTTGCCCACCAGGAGCCTAACTGATAATATTTAAACCTTGTCAGTTTCCCCCTGGTCAAATTACTTAGGGTTTTCCAGCTCACCAATCTGTTATCTTTCAGCAGGTCTGCCCAATAAATTATGCCCCCTGCTTTTAATGGTTGGCTCAATTGGTCTTTCAGGCATTTCGGGGAGCCCGGAGATTCCCAAATCAGCGCCCGGGTGGAATAATAAGGGAATCTCAGTTGTTTCCATACATACATCCATATTCTTAATGCAGTGCTTAAAACCTTCAATCTAGCCTTCTTAAAAAACTTCGGGTCTCTGTACTTAAACAAAAAATAGTGCTGGCCTTGACTGACATCCCCAAGCATTGCTGAGAACAAAAAACCTAAAGATGACCTGTCAGGCTTATTTGCTAGTATCGAATATTTTTGAACTGGAAGGCATAGCAGTAAGCAAACAAATCCGGTAGTGCCAGCCCCCCTGCCCCTAATTTCTTTCTCAACTTCCTCTATGCTATCCGTGGTCCCTTAGATGCCCATATAAAAAGCTCCCAATTTTTCCCTGTGTCTTCGCTATATCCTCTTTCCTGAAAGTTAGAGGGATAGAATTAAAAAGAAAAGTGGCTTTCGGGAGTATAACCATCTTTATAGCCCAATTTCTGCATTATTGGCTATATCTAACCCCATACCAGCCACATGTAGCTATAGAACAAGATGACACTGCCCCAATTCCGCTGACCGCAGCCTTGTACCAAAAATACAAATGCCCCAAAAAAGAAATAGATATATTGGAAACCTTAAGATGAGCATGGGATAGGTTAAAGAAAAGAGCGGGACTGTTGGTTGCCCCCTTCATTCCATTGACACTGCACCCAAGTTTCCCCATGCTGAAGGGCAGGGACGCGAATAAGAGTTAGAGCGATCTCCATATCACTCAATTTGAAGACCTCTACACAGCAAATAGGTTTATAGCCCCCCTGCAATAGTCAGAAGGTGACCCTCTGAGCTGGATTGCAGAGAGGTGGTCCGAGGCCACGCCCTTTTTTACACCACTCTGCAAACGCGGCTCCTGGTGCACTACTGGGGGGGGCGATGAGGTCCTCTTGTGTCCTGAGGTCCTCAGGACACAAGTGGACTTCATCCTCCGAGCAGCAGGGTGGAGACAGGGAGAAACATCTGCGCACCTTGGAATCAAGATACATCTTTGACCTTAACACCAAAATCCCTAATGGTTTGCACAGCAGAGAGGAGTTAGTGACCCATATAGGATAACTGCCCCGTACTCTGAGTCATATATCTGTAGATAAGTATATTTATGAATATAGGGATGAGATCCCAGGAGGGTTTTCCTCCAGCGATCATCTACAGCCTTTTACAGAGGATTCCGTGTTTTTATTTTGGGTTGGGTCACACATTCTTTCAATTTTTTCACTTTACTAGTTTTATATATATAGGTCCGGGGTGGCCGCGATCGTTTAATATGATCATGACACTTCCTCACTGAGCAGATATAGGGTAGAGTTTATGAATTGAATTTACTCCCCAACATAGTGTCACAGCCCATTCCTGTAGGGGTTTCCTGCAGGTATAGGGATCCCACATTTAGATTGTTGCTGTATTTTTGCTGGACATTTGTCCAATCACCCACAGGGTTAGATTGTATAATGTTCCGTAAGGGTTTCCCATGAGGGCCAGCCTGTGAGGAATCCGGACCTTTTAATCTTCTAAATATATTGTATGTTTATTTTGTTTAATAATCATCACATTTTGCACAGTAAGGGTGATACCTTTGCCAATAGAGATGTATTATTAGTACAGAAAAATATAACTTTTATTAATTACATATATACATTCCTCGATTGTCTGTTTTGAAATGCATAACTTTATTGTTCCCTGCCATTGACAAGTAGTGAGGTATGATTTGATTTAAATTGCATTAGCGTTGAGGAACCAACTGATGAGGTGTGTGAACACATTGCAATTTGACAATATATGTGTGAACATAGCGGGGGTTTTTAATTTTGTTGCCACAATGAATTGAATTTTGCAACTTTATTGAATACCGCCAACAAATGGAAAACAATGTACTAAGATTACTGCAATATATTATTTATTTTGTCACTATTTAATCATGAGAAACATCAGTGTATGCTGAAATCAACAATATATTTTGTAGGATGTTTAAAAACAGGATACGATCGTCACATGCAAAAGTATCTCTTTTCTGTCTATGAACTTTCAAGTTTATTTCTGAAGGCATTTGAGCACTATAATGTTACTCGAAAAAGGCATTTGCCAAAACGCTTCGTCTTTGTGCATAAATAAATCATTTTATGCTGTCTGGAGGTGTGCTGCTGTGTTTATTCTTGGAATTCCAAGAAGTCGCCAGTTAGTAGTTATAGTTAGAACCTAGTTTCCATTAAAAAAGCATTTTTTTATTTGCTAATAACTTTGGCGTCGTTTGATGAATGTTTGCGTAATTCTCCTAAAAAAAGGTCTATCCAGGTGAGCTCCTATCCTGAAAGTTTAGGGGTGATTCGTCAAGCAGGGGCTGAGAAAAAAGGGGGTCCCAAAAAGTGTTTTCTCCATGTTCATTTCCATAGGAAATTTTATTACAGGCTACAGCCCCAACTGCTGAACGGAATTACACCAAATTTTGCAAAAAAGTAGAGCTTGGTTCAGAAAGTGACCTTTTTTTTAAATGGTGTAAATCCGTTCAGTAGTTGCTGAGAAATTCAAAAGCCCTCCCGCAGCCCCAGTGATCGCCACCTACCCAGGGCTTGTTTTTTAATTGTTGGAGGGCTTCCAAGGCCACCCCAAGTCCCGGAGATCGCCACCCGCCGGGGCTCTAATTAAATATGCAGGGTGGGCCTCGCGGGCTCCCCAAAGCCCTGGGGACCACCTCCTCCCGGGGGCTTTGAAAATAGAGGGAGGGGGGCCACATGGTCCCACTCCTGGAGCACTTGATGGCCCTGGGGATCGCCACCCCCCAGGGCCGGCTACTGCAATGTCCCGGGGTGTGCGCCCCCGGGACATTGCTGTTTGCTACCTATGACAGGGCGGGATCATAGTTTCCACCCTGTGAAAGCAAACCCTGGATTGCTTCATTGAAGCGAGAGGAGGAAAACCTCCTCTCGCTTCCATAAAGGAAAGGAGAATTGCGTTTGGGCAAAAGAAGCTGCATATTAGCAGCTCCCGTTGTCCAAATCAATGCCGGCTTCCGCAGGAGTCGGGGAGCCAGCAGGACTGTGGGGGCATTGGGGCTCCCCCCACGATCCCCAACAGAGAGGGGTGGCCCAGGGGGATGGGGTCCCCTGGGCCAGAAGTGGCCTGGGAGAGAGGCCATGCGGCCCCCTTCCCCTTTAAAAAAATAATTTACGAAAATAAACGTTTTACAAAAACAGTTTGGAGTCGCGATCCCCAAGCCCGGGGCCCGCAGACAGGGCACCCTCCACATCATGCAGCCCCACTCTGCAGGCCACCGGGTCTCACATTTGGTGCTGCATCTTGATTTTTCCATGGCAGAGGACATACCAGTGCCCCGCCATCATCACAGGTTGCACACACGTTCAGCCCTTGCGGTGCCACTTACTCTGTGACCAGCGAGGCCACACCACGTGGCAGTAGGCCCCCGCTGTCCGATGGCTCAGGCCTACACTGCGGTCCAGCAGGGCACACAAAAAGCTGAGCTGTCCGGACCGCCGGGACGGGGCATCATCGCAGGCTGCACATCTGCTCAGCACCCACCTCAGTGCACCGAAAGTCACCGTCCCGTGGCGGTTTGCCTGTGCCGGCCACTGTGCATCCGGTGCCACCAAGTCTGAAATGGAAATGGCGTGGAGCATGTGCGCCCAGTCCTTTTTATTGGCAGGGTCACGTATCCTGTAACACCTGTGCTTGATGGGTGTGGTGTGGGTGTAAACCAGCCGTGAGGGAGTGGCTGTGGCTGTGGCGTACTGACAACTAGACCTGTTATCAGCAGATCACTACAATGAAAACGTGGGCCATGTAGCGTTGTCGTCCCTCCCTGTAAGCATAAGCGGAGTGGGCTGGCCTGGCTTATGCCAGTCCTGAGTGAGGCTGTGAAGAATGACTCCAGAGCTCTGGGCGTGGTTCCGTCCTGGGCTGTATGAGGAATCAACTGATACGGGTGTCCCTGTTGTAGTGCTGCCGCCACCCGGGCCGCAAGCGCCAATGTGTCACCCTGTGACCCAAGTCCCACAACATGGCCAACATGGAAGGTAGGGGGAGTCACTGACCCTACATTCATCCATACTTCCACACATGAAAGATCGTGGACATGACACATCTGTGTGGATATAAATGTTTAGTGCACATTCAGCGGAGTGTTGCAGCTGTAGCAATACAGGGCCATGCAAAGCCCAAACTTCCGTTTTTGGCACATGGAGGGCAGCCAATTAGAGGCAAGCTCGTGCTCGGGGGTTAGGCTCCACCAACATATGTACTTATCCAATCACTCGGCAAATCCCCAAGCAATTATAAATTCACTATACGCTCTCCTTGCAGTACTGTAATGATCCAGTCTATACACATGTACTTATACAATGACCCAGACAAAGTACATAAACAAAGTCTTCCCCACTGCCAGAGGTAACATGGTTGCGTGCGCTGTCCACAGCACAATATAATGTGGTAGGGTCCAGAGGCATCATGCATACATAATGAACACACGGACATAGCTAGATAGATAGTGGAACTGGGTACGGGCACGCTCGGCCCCTTTTTATTACCAGGGTCACATGTCCAGTGACCTCTGTGCTGGATGTGTTTGGGGTGAGTGTAAGCCAGCCCTCAGGGAATGGTTGGTGCTGGCAACAAGTGCAACAGTAATCATCGGATCACACACAGAGATTCAATCATAAAGAGTCCATGACTTGTCCTGCACTAAGGTAGGGACACTAAATGTAAAATAACACACAAAAGATTCTATCGTAAAGGGTCCATGACTTGTGATGCACTGAGGTAGGGGCACCAGATATGAAATCATACACAAAGAATTCTATCATAAAGGGTCCATGAGTAGTGGTGCACCGAGGTAGGGGCATCAGAAGCATTCAGCATGTGTGCAGCCTGCGATGATGCATGGTGCGGGTGGGCCACACTGGGAGCAATGTCTCTTGACTACTGGACTGCGTCATCTACAATCGTGACTTAATCTGAATTGTGAGCCCTGCTGTCCACAGTGTAGATGGAAGGCAGTAGTCAGCGCAGACATCGAGGAATGCTTTTTGTCACTTCCTCTTGTCAAAATCTGAGGACATAGAGTACAATTCTCTCTGCAAATAATAAATCATGTCTCAATGTAAATTGTGAGCTCTGCTGACTGCAGAGTAGGTGTATGGAAGAAAAGATAAAATATGTATGGAATACATTGACTAAATGTGTAGGTTTCAGGGACATTATAGTTAGTTGCCTACTGGACTCTGAAATTAATGAATCGACACTCAATTTAAATTGTGAGCCCAGCTGACCGCAGTGTAGGCCCGAGGCAGCGGTCAGCAAGGGCCCACAGGTAAATGACATTGACTTGAGCTGCAGAGTTAGTGGCAACTGAAGCGCTCAGCGTGTGCGCAGCCAGTGATGATGCGTGGTCTGGGCAGGCTGCACTGGTAGCAATGTCTGTTGCCTACTGGACTGCGTCATCTGCAATCGCGACTCTATCTGATTTGTCAGCCCTGCTGACCACAGTGTATGCCGGAGGCAGAGGTCAGCAAGGGGCCACAGGCACATGGCATTGAGTTGCACAGTTAGTGGCACATGAAGCACTCAGCATGTACACAGCTAGTGATGATGCGCGGTCCAGCCGGGCCGCACTGGGAGTAATGTCTGTTGCCTACTGGACTCTGCAGTGAATGAATCAAGACTCAATTTGAGGTGTGAGCCTTGCTGTGCATAGTGTAGGCCGGAGGCAGTGGTCCGCAAAGGCCCACAGACAAGTGGCGTTGAGTTCAGCTGCACACTTAGTGGTACTAGAAGCATTCAGTGTGTGCGTAGCCCGCGATGATGCGTGATCCGGGCAGGCCGCACTGGTAGCAATGTCTTTTGTCTAATGAATTCTGCCTTATTAAGGCTACGGGGCGATGACTTATGGTGCACAGAGTTAGTGGTACCTGAAGCACTCAGCGTGTGCGCAGACTGCGATGATGCGTGGTCCGGGCGGGCCGTACTGGGAGCAATGTCTCTTGCCTACTGGACTGCGTCCTCTGCAATCGCGAGTCGATCTGAATTGTGAGCCCTGCTGTCCGCAGTGTAGATGGAAGGCAGTAGTCAGCGGAGAAATCGAGGAATTCTTTTTGTCACTTCCTCTTGACAAAATCCAAAGACATAGAGTACAATTCTCTCTGCAATTAATAAATCAAGACTGAATTCGAATTGGGAGCTCTGCTGACTGCAGTGTACGTGTATGGAACAAAAGATGAAATATCATATGTATGGAATATATTGTCGAAATGTGTAGGTTTCGGGGACCTTATAGGTAATTGCCTACTGGACTATGAATTTAATGAATCAAGACTGAATTTGAGTTGTGAGCACCGCTCACCGCAGTGTAGGCCGGAGGCAGGGGTCAGCAAGGGCCCACAGGCACATGGCATAGAGTTGAGCTACACAGTTAGTGGCACAGGAAGAATTCAGCATGTGTGCAGCCTGCGATGATGTGTGGTCCCGGCAGGCCGCACTGGTAGCAATGTCTTGTCTAATGAATTCAGCCTTAATAAGGCTACGTGGCGATGACTTATGGTGCACAGAGTTAGTGGTACCTGAAGAAATGAGCATGTGCACAGCCTGCGATGATGCGTGGTCCGGGCGGGCTGCAGTGGGAGCAATGTCTCTTGCCTACTGGACTGCGTCATCTGCAATTGCGACTCGATCTGAATTGTGAGCCCTGCTGTTCGCAGTGTACATCGAAGGCTGTAGTCTGTGCAGACATAACTGTGCGGAGCTGTGCTGCTGGGTTCGCAGGGGGCCTGTGTCGAGGAGGCCCGCGGTAACGGTGGCGGCTCATGGCAGGGTGAGGGCAGCCACTCTGGCAGATGCGTTGGCCTTCACAGAAGTGAACCACGCCCAGAGCCCCAGACTATTTATTCACACTTCTACGTTGGAGTGGCGTACATTGGTCCAGTCCACGCTTCCGGTTCATCTTACAGGGGGGGGGGGGCAGCTACATGACAGAGAGCTTCCCCACTGCCTGGGGTAACATGGTTGTGTGCACTGTCCACAACACTACAAGCACCAGCAGTATATGTCCACATGGAGAGGTCTGTGCCCTGCATAGTGAGGTCTGTCCAGCACATTACCACTACACTTGGCATTGTGTGCATTGTTATTGATGGGTGACTTGCATCCTTCACACATACTTAGGTCCCGATTCACAGAACTAACTTAAGACAAAATCCTAAACTTACTACCATTTTGGTATTCACAGAAGGCACTTACTCATTTTGGTATTCACAGAAGGCACTTACTCATTTCGGTATTCACAGAACTTAGGAGTCCTAACTTTAGGATTCCTAAATGCCTTCTGTGAATACCGAAAGTCTTAAAATTAGGATTTTTCTGTTTAGTAGTAGTATAGTTAGGACTCCTAACTTTAGGACTCCTAAATGCCTTCTGTGAATACCGAAAGTCTTAAAATTAAGATTTTTCTGTTTAGTAGTAGTATAGTTAGGACTCCTAACTTTAGGACTTCTAAATGCTTTCTGTGAATACCGAAAGTCTTAAAATTAGGATTTTTCTCAATTTACTAGTCGTAAAGCTAGGACTCCTAACTTTAGGACTCCTAAACTGAGAAAAATCCTAATTTTAAGACTTTCGGTATTCACAGAAGGCATTTAGGAGTCCTAAAGTTAGGACTCCTAACTTCTGTGAATACCGAAATGAGTAAGTGTCTTCTGTGAATACCAAAATGAGTAAGTGTCTTCTGTGAATACGAAAATGGTAGTAAGTTTAGGATTTTGTCTTAAGTTAGTTCTGTGAATCGGGCCCGTGTTCCCATGTCTATCAACATTCAGCTATTGAGTGGCTGAGGGGCCATGCCGTTTTGGGAAGGTTCACTGTTCTGTTCTGCGCTGCCTCGGTGGTAGTAGGGGGGGGATGGTCCGAGGAGAGGTCCCGGGGGTGGTGGCGATGGGCGTTGTGGTCTTCTTGGGTGTCAGAGCTGCATGATCAGTAGCTCTATGACATGTGTTGGTCCTCAGATGTGGTTCTGGTCTGGGCTCCCTTTTACACTGTAGGTAGTCGTCCTGCTTTACACCAGTAAAAGGCAGATGTTAAATTCCTACTACTAACGCGGCTTATTACCTGTTTTTGAATCGCATCACAGATTTCGCTGGTCGTTGACAACATCGGGAAGTGGTGTTTTCATGGGTTTTTTTGTACGGGAACGCCTATTCTGTATATCATTAGCAGTAGTTGTCGCTCTCATTGGTGGCGATGTTTTTTTGGGCAATCTATCGGTGGAAAACCGGCGATATCAGCAATTTTCACTAGGTTGAGAATGAGATGATAATACTTTTGCTGAGCTAAAGTGCCGATACACCCTATCTTTTTTTATATTTTTTCGTCCGGATTCGGGCACCCAGCTTTTAAAAAAAAAATTAAAACACTTTGGGCCCTGTGGCTTTTTGCGGGATCCCCTGAGCAGGCCTAGGGGGTGAGGGTGTTTGTACCCTGCCCACTTTTCTTGTTTTTTTATCTTTTTTATTGTGATTCGCATGTAGCTACAACAAAGTCCTAATAAACACAAGGGCTCATTTTAGAGTCACCCTATGACCCAACAGTTGGGACTTATCGCCGAGTTATCAGCAGTTTAGCGCAGCAAAAGTGGCAAAAGAATTATCACCCATTCTCAAGTTGGTGCACACTGCTACATTGCCCACAGGCTGACGGTACCAACACAGCGGACAATCAGCATCGTTACGCAGATGAAGCTGCTGGCTGTGCTGCTCCTGTTGGCCTCTGGTATCTTTCAACTAACAACGGCGAGAGTCGGAGGAGTCTTACAGCCAGCTCTATTAAACTTCCTTACATGTCTTGGATGCATGTCTACAAAAGCAACGTAGGGCCCCTGCATCCGCACCACTCACTCGTCCCAATTCGTAGTATTCCTGCACAACCAAACCCGACCTCAGCTGTTGTTTGACGCCTCGATGCTCCCGATCCAAGATTGTAGTCACTGAAATGGGGGGGTGCCTGGTCATGAAGTCTAGTAGTCAACAGTAGTGGAAAAACAGTACTTTATTAGAAAAACATAAATTAACAATACAAAAACATCAAACAACGAGTGACATTGCCAATGAGGAACATCAACTTGTGGATTGAAATAACTTTAGATCGTCCTGGAAATCCCAAAACTTCATATTCAGAAACCTGTCGGATAAATAAAGACAATGGTCAATCGTTAGTATGGTCACAAACGTAATATGGTACAATGTATTGTACTTGGACAAACCGGAACGCTTACAGGTATGTTCAATCCTGCACAAAATACCCGTAACAGAAGCTTGTGCGGTCGTAACCTTTGTAGGAAAGAAAAGGAACGTTACAACTACACAAACTTCTGTTATGGTCTCATTATGCAGGATTTATCACAACTGTAAGCATCAGGGTTCATTTCAGCTTGATACACCTGCATGTTCAATTTACCTGCACTGCGCAGAAATAGCTGGAGACCAAGCAAGGGAACCACGCCATAGCAGCCTTCCTGCATGTGTTGGGAGCAACTGACTGCACACATGTACTACTTGTGACCCCTGCCAACACTGCACAAAATCACCGTAACAGAAACCACACGCATTCCAACAATGTGCAGGCAAAACAAGACCACCGGGGCCTCTACACTAATGCCGTCGCATACTTCTCAGGCAGTGTGCATGATTCCTACATCTTTCGCAAGCATCCCAGCCCTGGTCCCCAGACCAGTCCGACGCCCAGCGATGACTGCCCGACCCCGTGCACACAGACCTCAATGCTCATCTGCCGCCACTGGCGTGTCTCCAAGAGGGCCCACCATGTGCCTGAACAACCTCCTCAGTCATCCCTGGATTCCGCAGTACAGGCCCCCAGCGCATTCCTGCTGCACCACGCCGAGGAGTCATGTTTGTACAGCCAGCTGCCTTTGGGGTAAACACGGTCCAGCCGAGCTCACAATTCAAATCTGGTCTTTATTGCCAGGATAGCGTATCGAGGCCACGCATCATCTCAGGCTGTGCACCCGCTCAGCTCTGCTGGCACTGACTCAGTGCAGCCCCAGTCATTGCCACGTGGTGGGAGGCCTGTGTCGGCCAAAATGCCTCAGCTACCACCAACTCTTTGCACCTCAAGTTATCGTCATGTTGCAGGAGGCCAGTGTCCGGCATAGTGCTTCGGCAGCCACCAACTCTGTGCACCTCAAGTCATAATGACGTTGCTGGAGGCCCGTGTCGGTCAAACTGCCTCGGCTGCCACCAACATAATAGGCACACGGATACACCCAGATAGAGAGTGTAAATGGCGTCGAGCATGTGCGCCCGGCCCATTTTATTGGTAGGGTCACATGTCCTGTGACTCCTCTGCTGCATGGGGTGGTGTGGGTGTAAAGCAGCCATGAGGGAGTGGCTGTGGCATGCTGACAACTAGACCTTTGATCAGGAGATCACTACAGGAAAGACCTGGTACATGTAGTGTTGTAGTTCCCTCCCTGTAAGTAAAGCGGAGTGGGCTGGCTAAAACGCGCATCATTCATGACTTTACCAACATGGCAGTTTGAATCCGCACACCCACCGAGATAGCTACACGATGGGTGCACGACTCCACTTTTTTCAACAAAAAAAAATATATATATTATTATTTAAGAAAACAGAAGACATTATATTATTTTCAAAATATAGGTTTTATGAACATTATACTGCGAAATTAGCATTTAAAAAACCTTTGAAATTCACAGAAAAAAACATAAGTTTCAGGCACGTTATAGTTAGAAATTAGCATTTAAAAAAACCTTAGAAATGCGCAGAAAAAACCAAAGGTTTCAGGCCTGTTATAGTTAGATGGACATTTCACTCGTACAAAACCAAAGAAATTCCCCCGTTATAGTTAGTTCAGCTAACTATAACTCGTGCCCCTGCAATATACTGCTGATGACGTCACATATTACATCATTCATGACATGGTCTGTGACATCACTGATGACATCACTGATGACCTCTCAAATGACATCACTGAGGACATCATCCATGTGAAAATCTGATGCACCTCCTCACACTCTAATATAACCTTTGATACACCGACTGTAAAATACAGACTAACATTTTCGAAACAATCGACACACCAATACTAGTTACTACAAACGCACTCACTGATTTCTAGGTTTCCAAACATATCCGCTCATTCACCCATACAATCATTCATACATGCAGTGAGTCATCAATACAACACTATCATAAGCACTCATACACCTATGCAGACACTCATACACCACCACTCATCCACAGTTACCCACACACCTAGTCAGTCATGCAAAGAATCAATCACATTTCCATTTACTGACCTATACAGTTATACACACACCACATCACTTATTCAAACAGAAGCAAACGCATACTTACTCTTTTCTACAATCACTGATACAAGTACACACTCATCCATACAGCCACTCTCACAATCACTGACTTTCACATATAGTCATTTATACACTTCAACTTTCACATATACTGCCTTTTACATATAAAGTTACTTGGACATGTACCATTGAGATATCCATTCACTTACCAACATACCCATATACACACTTACCTACCCATACAGATGTTCCCACATGCACTCTTGAACCCATACACACAGTGAATCAACCACTCACACATCTATGCACAAATTGACACCCACCCACACAAACACTCAGGCACCCATACAGATATTCACGCAACCAATAAATAACCCATAAAGACACTCATGTAGCTACTCACCAACCCATGCAGCAGCTTACACAACAACAGAGAGACTGATACAAGCATTCACACAGTTTAGTCACTAACCCATGCATTAAGCAAGATACAATTAATCACTCACTTATACAGTCAGTCACACACCTACTTAATCATCCATCCTGACTCTTACACACCCATGATAGTCCAATCCCCACAGATGTCGGGTGCTTCAGGTGAGTTGACAGGTGTCTTGACTCTTCAGCTTCGAGTGCTGCGGTGTCGGCGACCAGATTGGACCCAACAAGTCCTGGAAACGGCAAGTCACTTGGAATCAGAGAAAGGACGGCGGTGCAGACCAGCAAGGTCTGGGGGACTCACCCAGCAAGGGTAAGTCGGGGTACATCTGGAGCAACCAGGAAAGCCCAATCAAAAGAGGAGTTGCCTTCGTGGGGACCTACTAGCCAACGTGCTAGCGATTGCGAAGGAGCCTCGAGCGGTCGCACTGGAAACTGGCCCACGGGTCACTCGTGGAGTGGAGGCCAGAAATCTTCAGTGCAGGAGATGCTGAAGGCTGGGGCTACTTGGAGCCCAAAGCACAACTTCATGGGAGACCAGGAAGATGATGGTGCTGCAAAAGTTCACGGTGTCCAGGGGTCACGGTTCCACGTCACTCACGATAGCCATGGGCCTCAGCTTTGATGTGGACTCAGGGTAGCCTGGGGGAAGTCTGGAAATCCACCTCTGGTGATGCAAAGACTTCAGCGTCCGGCGGGAGCTTCAGCGATACAGACCAGTCAGTTGCTTCTTTGGTGCCTGCCAAGCAGGGGAGTCACTCCTTGACCCCAAGGGAGATTTCTTACAGTCTTCTAAGCAAAGTAGAGCATCGAAGGTCCAGGATATATATTGCAGAATTTTGTCCAGGGTAATCTAAAGTCTCAATGACTGGGTTCCCATACTTATACTAAGTTTGGGGGTTGGACATACTCTAGGGACCCACCTATGGGAGGGTTTGGAAAGAGGCGTGGTTACACCCATTTCCTTTGTCCAGTTTCATGCCAGAGCAGGGGCAGGTAGCCCCTGCAACCGGTTTGAACTGAAGTGTGGCCTACTAAACTCTCTTGAGTTGTAGAAAGGGTGTGCTATCCCTTAACACACAACTCTAAGTTCAGTAGAACTTACTGTATACTAAACTTGATATTATATGTACCTACGGTACCTTTAGTGGTTTTCAGTTGATCAATTCAATTGAGATTTTCTGGTAAAACAATAGCAAGCTGGAATCCCACACGCTGCACGCCAATGTGAGAAGTTGGCCTGATATATGCTGTCCACTAATTATAGTGGGCACCTTGTATCAGTCCAAACAACCCATTATGGTGAATAGGTTAAAGACAACCTTTATTGAAAGCTATCCTAGTGGTAGCTATGGAGAGCAGCCTTCAGGCTAGGTCTTGAAGGAATGTAAATCAGCTTGCTTTACCAGTCTATAATCTCTTGAATGAACAAATGAAAGGACAACCACACCAGGTATATATTTAAAATATATGTATTTAAGATAAAACACACCCCTCTAGTCTCTTTATGAGACTGGAGTTCGAAGTACTTAAGTTACAAGTTAGCAATCGACAGTAATAGCACAATTGGGCCCCAGGGGCGTACCAAACCATATAGCAATACAGTGGTATAAGAACCACTACTGAACTAGACACAAGACCTAGAGCCTGTAGAATCGCTGGAACCCCAAGGAACCACCCAAGGTAGTGACACAGGGGACCCACGGGGGTCGTGTGCAGTGTGTGAACACAGCCGCGGGTTCCCGTTAGCTTCTATGGGCAATGTTGCGGTTGGAAATTTAAAGATTAGGGACACTTAGAAATGAGTCAGGACCAAACCCTTTCAGACTTTGGAAGTTCTAGGGCTAGCACCCACGGGAGAACCGGAGTACTCGTGTTACCTCACCCAGGGAAGCCGGGTGCATAGGTGTCTTTTAGTCGATTCCAATGGGAGCTGGTGAAAAAGTGCTGCTGCCGTGAAGAGGAGAAGTGTCCAAAGTGATCCTAGCCTGGATCTAGGATGGAAGGAACCTGAAAGCAGAGGGGACAGAGTCTGGGTCACTTACCAGTGACCAAGGTCACGATAGACTAATGGCCACAGATGACGGGTGTCTTGACTCTTCAGCCACAAGGTCCAGGAGGTGCCGATGACAACCAGGAGCTGGATTCGAGCTGTGCCACAAAGTGTGTCGAGTGCTGCAGTGTCTGCGACCAGATTGGACCCAACAAGCCTTGGCAACGGCAAGTCACTTGGAATCAGAGAAAGGACGGCGGTGCAGACCAGCAAGGTCTGGGGGACTCACCCAGCATCACCCACGATAGCCACGGGCCTCAGCTTTGCTGTGGACTCAGGGTAGCCTCCGAGAAGTCTTGAAATCTACGTCTGGTGATGCAAAGACTTTGGCATCCGGTGGGAGCTTCAGTGATGCAGACCAGTCAGTTGCTTCTTTGGTGCCTGCCAAGCAGGAGAGTCACTCCTTGACCCCAAGGGAGATTTCTTCAGTCTTCTAAGCAAAGTAGAACATCGAAGGTTCAGGATATATATTGCAGAGTTTCATCCAGGGTAATCTAAAGTCTCAAGGACTGGGTTGCCATACTTATACTAAGTTTGGGGTTGGACATATTCTAGGGACCCACCTATGGGAGGGTTTGGAAAGAAGGGTGGTTACATCCATTTCCTTTGTCCAGTTTCATGCCAGAGCAGGGGTAGGTAGCCCCTGCAACCGGTTTGAACTGGACTATGCACAGGGACACCAAGTGTGCCCCCAGTGCGGGGCTTCATCGCACCAGAGAGTGCTCCCGCCTTCCCCAATACACATCTGCCTGTCTGGGGAGGTGGTTACACCTCCCTGGGACAGAAAACCTATTGTCCAGGCCTCCCCTGCCGGAGATTCCGGTCAGCAGCAGGAGGCCAGACCCGTGTCTGTGGCAGAGGCATCCATTTTGTGATGCCAGGGCTGCAGAAAGTCCTACCGGGTTAGACCAGTGTGAACATGTCTCTCCCTCTAGAAGGGTGGAATGCTACCCCCACCACCAGAACTGGCAGGGGGCTAGTATTCCAAAGCGTTTGACACCAAACACGACATGTTTCCGTGCAGCCATCCCAAAGTTAGCATTTACCACGAGATTATAATGCACTTAAGAGTATATGGTCAGGCTGCACCACAAACAGCATCAGAGGAGGTTCTCCGAACTCTGCAGAGGGGCTCTGCTCATGCAGGGGCACCCTCTCACATAAAAACCAAGCACTCTGCCTTCAGGATTGTTAAGGCCTGCCATAGGAGTGACTTATAGGTTTTATATGTGTGTGCAATGGTAGTAATATAGGTAGCCTATACCACTGTAAGGGGTGCAAGCACCACTTTACCCAGGCTGCAGTAGCAGACCTGTGGTGCCATTTTGGAGTGCTTCCCAGAGGTGGCATAATACATGCTTCAGGCCCTGGTAGGCCTCTGAGGTACCTATGCCCTAGGTACATAGTATACCATATACTAGGGGCTTATAAGGCACTCCAGAATCCAATTAGAAATGTACCTAATGTACATGGAAACCATTTTAGAGAGGAAGCAGCTAGGCTGGGGTTCTGATTAGTAAGGCCACACCCAGACTAAGGTCGAAAAACAGTGAAACACCAGCAAAAAGTGGGGTACCCATGTGAAGCAGATCTTACTCTCCTACAGTGCCTGCCGCCATAACCGCAGGCCTCCTCGTCACAGGCCCCCTGCGAACCCAGCCGCACAGCACCGCAGACTTATGTCTGTACCAACTATTGCCTTTGATCGACACTGCGGACAGCAGCGCTCACAATTCAGATGCAGTGGCAATTGCAGATGTCGCAGTCCAGTTCTCAAGACACGTTGCTCCCAGTGCTGCCCACCCAGACCACACATCATCGCAGGGTGCGCACACACTGTGTGCTTCAGGTGCTACTAACTCACTGCACCATAAGACATTGCCATGTGGCCTCATCAGTGCAGAATTCATTAAACAAAACACATTGCACCCAGTGCTACCTGCCGGATCAACGTATCATCGCAGGGTGCGCACACGCTGAGTACTCCAGGTGCCACTAACTGTGCAGCTCAACTCAACGCCACGTGGCTGTGCGCCCATCCTGACCGATGCCTCCGCCCTACACTGGGGTTAAACGGTTCACAATTCAAGATTAGTAGTGACCCAAATTGTGTAAGAGACTGTAATGGGTTAAGAAGACTAAATGCTCCCAATCTGTGCAGCTCAAGTCAACGTCACCTGCCTGTGGGCCTTTGCTGAGCGCTGCCTCTGGCCTACACTGGGGAAGACCGGTGACACGTGGTGCCAACTAACCCTGTTCAACACAAGCCAATCCCACATGTGTAACTGTGTCCTGAGTCCTGGATGGCAGCGACCACAGCATCAGACTCCCTTCGAGCAGTGAGGGGTATTTCCATATGGTAGGCCGGCGACACGTGGTGCCACCGAACCTGCACTACGCAGGCCGATGGGGCCACCAACGTATGCACGTGGCTGTGAGCCCTTGTTCACCGCTACCTCTGGCCTACACTGTGGAAGATCGGCGACAAATAGTGCCACTAACCATCTTTATCACAAGCTGATCCCACATGTGGATCTGTGTCCTGAGTCCTGAATGGCAATGACCCCAACTCCGTGAGAAAACCACAGTACCTGACTCCCTTCGATCAGTGAGGCATATTTCCATATGCAACGGTGGCGAGATGTGGTGCCACTAACCCGGTTCAACCCAAGCCGAACAATCCCACAAGTGGAACTGTGTCCTGAGTCCTGAATGGCAGTGACCCCAACTCCGTGAGACAACCACAGCACCAGACTCCCTTCGATCAGTGAGGCATATTTCCATATGCAACAGCGGCGACACGTGGTGCCAATACCTCTGTTCCACACAAGCCAAACAATCCCACATGAGGAACTGTGTCCTGAGTCCTGAATGGCAGTGGCCCCAGGTCCATGGCAGCGAGCACAGCAGCATACTTCCTCTGATTTGTTAGGCATATTTCCATATACAACGGTGGCGACACGTTGTGCCAATAACTCTGTTCAACACAAGCCGATCCCACATGTGTAACTTTGTCCTGAGTCCTGAATAGCAGTCACCTCAAGTCCGTGGCAGCAACCAAAGCACCACACTCCCTTCGATCAGTGAGGCATATTTCGATATGTAAGGCTGGCAACACGTAGTCCCACTAACCCTCTTTAACACAAGCCTATCCCATATGTGTAACTGTGTCCTGAGTCCTGAATAGCAGTCACCCCAAGTACGTGGCAGCGACCACAGCACCACACTCCCATTGATCAGTGAGGGGTATTTCCATATGCAACTACAGACTCCAGCAGGCAGGTAACTATCACAGTCCTACACCCTACATATTATCCTTTTAGTATCCTCGCTTCAAGAACTTTTTTTTATATCAGTTATAGCTTTACTACAATGACCAAATTAATCTTCAAATGCAAACTAACATGGAATAGCAGTCTACACTGCAGGCAGTACAGCTTGCAATTCCAATTTTAAATGCAAATTTCTAACAACAAGATTGTACTCAGAAAATACAACACTTCGTAAGTGTATTCTATACTTATTTCATCTTTTCATCATACGCCTACACTACACTCAGTAGGGCTCAAAATGAAAATTATTTCTTCATTCATTAACTACAGAGTCAACTAGGCAAGTAACTATTACAGGCCTCAAATCTACATAATATTCTTTCAGTATCCTTTCTTCTTGAACATTTTTTATATCAGTTATAGCTTTAGTACAATCACCAAATTCATTTTCAAATACAAACGAATACTCAGCAGTCTACACTGCGGGCAGCAGACCTCGCAATTCCAATTTTAAATGCTAATTTCTAACAACAAGATTGTACTCAGAAAATACAACACTTCGTCAGTGTATTCTATACCTATTTCATCTTTTCATCATACGCCTACACTACACTCAGTAGGGCTCAAAATGAAAATTATTTCTTCATTCAATAACTACAGAGTCCACTAGGCAAGCAACTATTACAGGCCTCAAATCTACATAATATCCTTTCAGTATCCTTTCTTCTTGAACATTTTTTATATCAGTTATAGCTTTAGTACAATCACCAAATTCATTTTCAAATATAAACGAACACTCAGCAGTCTACACTGCGGGCAGCAGATCTCGCAATTTGAATTTTGGACACATGGTGCCAATTGACACTGTCCAACACAAGCCAATCCCACATGTGTAACTGTGTCCTGAGTCCTGAATAGCAGTCACCCCAAGTCCGTGGCAGCGACCACAGCACCAGACTCCCTTTGATCAGTGAGGCATATTTCGATATGCAAGGCCGGCGACACGTAGTCCCACTAACCCTCTTTAACACAAGCCGATCCCACATGTGTAACTGTGTCCTGAGTCCTGAATGGCAGTGACCCCAAGTCCTTGGCAGCGACCGCAGCAGCATACTCTCTTTGATCAGTGAGGCATATTTCCATATGCAAGGCCGGTGACAAGCAGTCCCACGAACCCTCTTTAACACAAGCCGATCCCACATGTGTAACTGTGTCCTGAGTCTGAATAGGAGTCCCCCCAAGTCCGTGGCAGCGACCACAGCACCAGACTCCCTCTAATCAGTGAGGAATATTTCCATATGCAAGGTCAACAGCACGTGGTGCCACTAACCCTGTTCAATACAAGCCGATCCCACATGTGTAACTGTGTCCTGAGTCCTGAACATCAGTGACCCGAACTTTGTGACAGAGAGCACAGCACGACACTCCCTTCGATTAGTGAGGGGTATTTGCATATGAAAGGCTGGCTAAACATGGTGCCACTGAACCAGCACTAAGCAGGCCGGTGGGGCCACCAACGTATGCACGTGGCTGTGGGTCCTTGCTCACCGCTACCTCTACTACAGTCAGCAGGCCTCACAATTCAGATACAGTCCTGATTCCACATGACGCAGTCCAGTAGCCAAGACACATTGCTCCCAGTACGGCCCGTCCACACTAAGCATCATCACAGGCTCATACAGTCTCAATGCTTCTAGTGCCACTAACCCTCTTTAACACAAGCCGATCACACATGTGTAACTGTGTCCTGAGTCCTGAATGGCATTGACCCCAAGTCCATGGCACCGACCACAGCACCACACTCCCTTCGATCAGTAAGGCATATTTCGATATGCAAGGCCGGCGACACGTAGTTCCGCTAACCCTCTTTAACACAAGCCGATCCCACATGTGTAACTGTGTCCTGAGTCCTGAATGGCAGTACCCCAACTTCGTGGCAGCGACCACAGCACCAGAGTCCCTTCAGTCTTATTTGGTGTTCTTTTCGTTAAATACATTTTTTTATATGTAAATCTATACGTAACTAAGATTCTTCTTTGTCCAACCGCACAGGGACACTTCCAGCCCAAAGAAGGTTGTCGGGGGTATGTTGGTAATGTGGAAAGAGGGTGCATTACCTGCTGATGTGGGGAGAAGCAGCATCAAAGGGGTATGTACTATCTATCATAGAAAGAACTCCGATATGTATTCACAAATGCCTCGGACAAATACCAGCTGACGGACTGAATCACAAAATTGTTTTTCAATGCTTATGTAGTGTGAGTTATGAACTGTTCGCACTCAGGCTTGCAGACGGACAGTTGCGGCCCGTCCGCTCGACTCACAGACACAGTACTACGAGCCGTCCATGTCATTGTAGCGATCCCTGCCCTGTTCCGTCATACACCACACCACGCCACTCCGATTACATTCCAACGTTGGCCCCACATAGCTACCTGACGCAGGCGTACTCACTGTTGGTGGGCAGGTCAGTGGTCTAGTTCTCAACATCTCACGGCCACTCCCTGAGGGCAGGTTTGCACACACATCACACCCATCCGGCACGTGCGTCACAGGCCATGTGACAATGCAAAAATAATAGATCGACAACATCACATCCTTTATTGCCGGTGCTGACTAGATGGCGGATGCTCCGCGTGTCTCAACCATAAAGAGTCTTTGAAAAGTTGCGCAGAAGGTTAGTCGCACCCTGATCTGTATAGCCGTCAGGGGCCTACCACCCCCTTGGCGCTGACTTCAGATGCACAGGGCTAGTGCCACCCGAAGCTCATATGGCCATCAAGGGCCTACCACCACGTGGCACGGACTTGAGTTCCACAGGCTTAGTGGCCCCAAAAGCTGATGTGGTCTCCGCCATGGATGACTCAGGACTTAGCGAAATGTGTGAGATCTGCTGGGCCGTGGAGAAGCTGATGTGGTCTCTGCCATTGATGACTCAGGACTCAGCGTCATGTGTGAGATCTGCCGGGCCGTGGAGAAGATGATGTGGTCTCCGCCATTCATGACTCAGGACTCAGCAACATCTGTGAGATCTGCGGAGAAGCTGATGTGGTCTCCGCCATTCATGACTCAGGACTCAGGGACATATCTGGGATACGCTGAGTTTTGACGGGCACGTGGAGTGCCCACTGCTGCACACTCCGGTGGCACCAGGTAATTATTTGCTCATGGATGCGCAGGGGTGGCAGTGTCTGTCTCTCTCTCTTCCTTCTTTTCCTTCTATCTCTCTAACTCTCTCTCTTCCTTCTCCCTGTCTCACTCCTTTTCTTTCCTTCCCTCTCTTTTCCTCTGTGGGTTTTTTTTCCTTCTCTGTTTCTCTGTGTCTCTCTCCTTTGATATACACATCCTTATTTTGTGCTTTATTTTCCAGGCTCTGTCGTCGACATCCACACAGGAGTGTTCCGCCTTGTTGTTTTGTATTATTTTTGATAAATTTTGTTTATTAGTTTATCGTTCATATATATATGTGAATAAAAAAATATAGTTTGAAAATAGTTTATCGTTTACATATTTATGTTTATAAAAGAATAAAGTAAAAAGAAAATTAATAAAGTTTTTGGTTGTTCTCTTAACTGCTGTGTGACTCTTTCTTGTTCTTATTACTGTTATTTGATGGGAGTCCACCATGGTGTTAAATTTTGGGGCACTTATCGCGGGAATACTGGTGATGTCTGCAGTTTGCACCAACTTCTGAATAGTGTGTTAGATTTATCTCAACTTTACTTCCATTAAAGTGCTGATAATGAAATGCAGACTAGCCGTTCCTGTGAAAAAAAAAACCACGAGGTGCACCTTTGCGATTTATTCTAAATACTAAAATCCTGTATTGAATTGCTCTGAGGTACAGGCTGCACTTACAGTATACACACAAAATCAATTAAGAAATCTCATTGTATTTATATTGATTTGGAATAGTGCATCAGGTGCTGGATCTTGACGAGATACACTGCTCAGTTCGTATATTGTTCTGCACATGAAAAAATATCACATCACAACTTTCACACCAACTGCAATGCGAAACAAATTCCGGTGATAAGCCACGTTAGCACCAGGGATTTTACACCTGATTTCTGCTGGAGTTAAGCTGGACGACTACCTGCACCATGAAAGGGAACACAGCCAAGAGCCACATCAGAACACCCACAGGTGCCATAGAGTCAATGAGCATGATACAGGGATACACATGAGTGCCACAAGACTCATCGCAACAACTCCATGACCGCCAACACCCCCCCAAACCCGCATCTGAGCAAGTGTGCCCCTGTGGTCATTGTCTTAGCATGATAGGCACGAGCCCTGCAACATCATAGTGTGCTGTCACCTCAGCGTTGGCAGTGAGCCTGGACATGTAGCTACGCACGCATCCTCCTGCATGCACAACTGGCGTGTGCTGGTCCGGGGTACACAGGTCAGCGCAGGGGTGTGCCTATCCAGCAAGGGGAACGGGGTTTCTCGGGCATGTCCGTGTACAGGAAGTGCAGTAAGTGTGTCTCTGTGTTCTGGTGTGGCCTGCCACAAGGGCCGCAGCAGTCGATGTTGTAAAGTTTCATGCACCACCTCTAAACGGCACTGTGATGGTGTAGTTGGAATGTAGCAGGACATGCGGGAATAGGCATAACAATGGTGTGCTGTACGAGTGCACGAGATACAACAGCACACCGTACAAAAGTGTGGGGGCTCGTGGGAGGGAGGAGCATCTGTTTGGCAACGTAACACACAGTGAACTCGCCCATGTGCCACGTGCTGGGCATCTCATCCATGATGACCACAGTCACAGACATCCCATAACACCAACGACCGGCCTTTGTACACATCCTCTATGAATGCAGTGTGGTTTTCACTTCTATGCTCGTTCAGTGGTGTGATGTTGGCGGGTTGTGTGACTTGTGCTCCTTGTTGATGTGTTTCATTTTGGCTATTGTTTGTCTATACTTGTGCTGTACTTGATTGTGCATGTGTGCCATTCTGCCCATCTCCCCCATCCCCCCACTCCCTGCTTCTTCCTCTTCCTGGTGCTGTTGTGTCTATAATTGTGTTGCTCCACACATAAATACATGTAACGAACAAATTAGAATATTTCCTTGATTCTTTTAGGTTTCGAAACGTCTCTCTATTGGTTTCTTTTTAATTATAAACCATTTTTTTAATATTCAACAACACATAGAAGTCAGAAGTGCAACGTGTTCTATCAACACACATTCTAGAACATTCTACAACACGTGCAGGTTAAAAGTTCATCAATTTTTTTAAAACTTAACAATATTTTTTTGCAACCTTTTCTCAATCATTTAACGTCACGTGCAGGTTTTAAGTTTGAACAGTGCCTTCCAAATGCAAGTAGCAGGTGTGCTTGAGTTGAGCAAATTTTATCCTATGACATGTACTCCACGTTGAAACTGCTTTTTCTTAACCAATGACAAAGATGCTTTTCCACAAAACTAATGTGCATCCTACTTTTAAAAAAGAATGCTTTTCATCTCCCAATCACGTATCGTTTAGTATGGCAAAAAAAGTAGTTCCCCATCTTTAAACACATCTCTTATTCTACTAAGGAACTGCATGAGCTACAGACATCTTTCCATACCTTCCAGCCATACCTTCAAAATCCTAGTATGGATCGTAGGACATAGCTATATCTTCTGGTGCAAGAGGTATGCAGAACACAGACGTATTGACTTAGACCTAGGTTTACAAAATGTGGACATTAAATGGTTTGCACAGAGAAGATGAAAGTGGCACCAATTGCTACCTTTGGTTAAAACCTCTTTGCATCTTCCACACCCTGACCTCATGATTGTGCATTGTGGTGGAAATGACCTAGGCACATTGACTGTGGTAGGTTTGGAAATGCTTATGAAGGACCCCTTTGGACACCTCAGCTCAGCGCCATGTGACTCTGGGCAATATCTCACATAATTTCCACCCCGGCCTCGAGGGCCTTCAGACCCATGGGGTGAGTAGTTTGCGTTTTACAAATACCGTATTGATTTGAGACGTGCAAATGTACCTTCGCACTCCCTGTAGAACACCCCTTAAGCACCATACACAAGTTACAATGTTCGAAACAAAAGTTCTTCCGAGTAGGTATAACTACATGCTGACACTACTTGACAGATGTGGCACAGCGGTCAGAGCACATGACTTCACAGCATATGACACACAATTTGGACTCACGGTTTCATCCCTGACTCTGGCAGCACCTCAGCTTAGCACCATGAGACTCTACACAATACCTCACATATTTTCCGTACCCCAGGACTTTCAAACCAGTAGGAGTCAGGAGTTTGTCCTAGTAGGTATAAACACATGCTAACACTACTTCCACAGGTGTGCTGCAGCGGCCAGGGCACATGACTTCACACCATAAGACACACAGTTTAGGCTCACACTTTCATCCCCGACTCCCGCAGCAGCAGCTCACCTTAGCAGCATCAGACTCTACGCAATACCTCACTTAAATTCCGTACCCAGCACTTTCAGACCGGTAGGTATGAGTAGTTCGCTTCGCACACCCTCTGTAGTACACCCTAAACACCCCACACAGTGCTCCTACCCTCCTATTTCCTACTTTTATCGCCCTTTTTTCCCCTTACTCGCTTATACAGAATCACAAAATGGCGGGCAACACTTCCTAGTTGCAACCCCTCGCAGCGCTCCCAACCAATAAGCAGCAAGCTCGTGCTTGTAACGCCTCAGCCAATCAAATGGCAGAATTCCCAACTATCGATATCTGTAAATTTCGATATTTCTCAAAATCTACTGAACGGATTTACACCAAATAAACAAAAGCGTGCTTTCTATACCAAGACCATTCTCCCTGTCAAATTTGGAGAATTCCGTGTACCTGTTCGACCTGTAGCCTTGTCTAAAGTTTCCTATGGAAAATAACATGGAGAAAACACGTTTTGGGACCCCCCTTTTTTCGTGATGAATCACCCCCAAGCTTTTAACATAGGAGCTGATATGAACAAAGAATTAGTTTGGGAAATTTCATGAAGTTTCATCAAATGACACCAAAGTTATAAACAAAACAAAAAATGCTCTTCCTCTGGAAACTTGGTCCTAACGATAACTACCTACTGGCAACTGCCAGTAGGCAATATATATATATATATATTCACTTAAAAAACCATAGGTTTCACACATGTTATAGTTAGGTGGACATTTCACTCATAAAAAACCAATGAAATTCCCCCGTTATAGTTAGTTGAGATAACTATAACTCGCGCGCCCGCAATCCT
Source organism: Triturus cristatus (assembly GCF_964204655.1). Lineage (NCBI taxonomy): Eukaryota > Metazoa > Chordata > Amphibia > Caudata > Salamandridae > Triturus > Triturus cristatus. Next base: position 1,444,850,950 of record NC_140591.1, read on the forward strand.
CTGCTCATGACGTCACATATTACATCACTCATGACATGGTCAGTGGCATCACTCATGACATCACTGATGACATCATCCTTGTGATAGAGTGGCGGTCGCGCGAGTTATAGTTATCTCAACTAACTATAACGCGGGAATTTCATTGTTTTTTTACGAGTGAAATGTCCACCTAACTATAACATGTGTGAAACCTATGGTTTTTTAAGTGAATTTGCAAGGTTTTTTAAATGCTAATTCCTAACTATAACGTTTGTGAAACCTATGGTTTTCTAAGGGAATTTGTAAGTTTTTTTAAATGCTAAGTTATGTATGTATTATTATATATTTTTTTAAAGGTTTTTCACAGTGTGCGCACCATGCGCATACGGTGCGCGGACCGCGCGATTTAAAAAAAATGCTTTTTTCACCCTTCGGGGTTCTTTAGGGACCCCCTGACAAAGGCTAGGGGGTCAGGAACTCTCTACCCTGCCCCCTTTTCACGTTCGCCACCTCTCTTTTTCACTGTCGCACCCAAAACAAACAAAATGGCGGATGACACTTCCCGCTTTCGACCGATTTGAATGTTCACTGACATGTAACCACCAATCAGAATTACGCTCGCACACGTTAGGGTGCACTCACGGTGCGTGCACGGTGCGCGGCTATAGATATTTATGTACTTTTAACTGCAATTTTCTCAGGAAATAATGAACAGATTGACTCCATATATGCAAAAGGCACATGCCTGACCTGAGGACTACCTCTTTGCCAAATTTCAAGTAATTCTGTTCAGCCGTTCGGGCTGTACCTTCGACTAAAAGTCCTATGGGAAAATGCATGGGGAAAACGCGTTTTGGGACCCCCCTTTTTTTCTCAGCACCCGCTTGACGAATCACCCCAAGACTTTCAGGGTAGGAGCTGAGCGGAGCGCCCCATTAGTTTTGAAAATTTCGCGAGGATTCGTCAACCGGCGCCAAAGTTATTCAAAATAGAATTTTCAGATTTCCTATGGAAACACGGTCCTAACTAAAACTATCTATTTGGGCACCTTGGTGGATGATTAATTAACACGGCAGTCCAGCCGTGGGGTAGAGCACCATCACTGTAAGTGAGGCTGAGGATTTGAAATGTTCAGAACCGTGACAGCGCAGCGTTCCACATGCATAATTAGTAGGGGTGGGCGGAATTTGCGTAATCGCGTTACGCAAATCTCCGCGAAACGGTAAAAAATCTCCGCGAACACGCAGAAATTCCGCGAACACGCGGAATTGCTTGTTCGCGATACTTTTTCCCTGTTCGCGATCGCTGTTTGCGTGCTCGGGGTGAAACATCTCGCGAACACGCATATTGAGGACGCGAACAAGCAAAAAATTTCGCGAAGTCGCGGAACGCAGATTTTTGGGCAATTTCGCGTTCTCCGCGGAACGCGAAATTACCCAAATTCCGCAAATTCCGCGAACGGAACGGAATTTACCGCCCAGGCCTAATAATTAGCCCATTTTTCTACACTGCAAAATCCTACTAAGGACTTGAAAAAGCTTAATTAATTAAACGCGCATCAACCTACTAAAGGACATGGAACTATAAGTCCCATCATGCATTTCAGATGTCTGCACTTGGCAACACCCACTGAGGGTTTGAATTTGAAATAAATAACACCGGAAATGATGTGAGCCTGTGATGCGTTTTTTATCAGCAGCCCATGAAGAAGAGGCCTTGAGCCTTGAAACGCGTTGGCATTGTATGTTTTATTTGGATTTTGAAAGGCGAGCTGCATTCCAAAGCTGAAAGGCGAGAACGCTGGGAGTGCTCTCCCAATGCTTTTGGGCACCTTGGTGGATGATATATATATATATATATAATATATATATATATATATATATATATATATATATATATATATATATATATATATATATATATATATATATATATATGAAACACCAATCCCGCCTTCCTTAAAAAACGGGTCCGACACATGCTTGGAACCTCTTCAGGGGAAATTTATTTGCCACCATCCGGAATAAAAACACCTGGCAGACGCGTTTCGGCGAATGCCTTAATCATTGCCAGCTTTGTGTTTAGTCTTTGTTGTTAGCACGGGGCATTGACATACTGCTAGATGTGTTCTCATTGGAGAGTGGATAGTCCAATCAGAGGCGTGATCTTTCCACCTCTGTGTGCAGCATGCGCTAAGGTTGCTGGTAGATGTAGTCCCCACAGTGCATTGCAGTCCAAGACGTTCGCACTTTCAGAGAGCATGTAGGCAGTCCCACGTCGCGAACTCAGGTTCAGTGACCGGTTCGTGCATTAAGTAATGCCCTGACGGTGTCAGCTTGCGAGTCCACCCACTCTCTGCCGCGTGGACATATGGCGGCAATCGTCTCCCGAAGGTGTCCCATTCAGCAGAAATCTGCTGCTCTCTCCCCAATACCATGAACGTTGTCTTGGGTGTGGGGGCGCCGCTGTGTGCATTCAGCACTTCACACCAGGAAAGATTGTCAGCCATCAGCGGAGCTCCAGAACGAGAGGCGCATCGGAATGCAGCGCCGACTGCTGCAATAACATGAAACACCAATCCCGCCTTCCTTAAAAAACGGGTCCGACACATGCTTGGAACCTCTTCAGGGGAAATTTATTTGCCACCATCCGGAATAAAAACACCTGGCAGACGCGTTTCGGCGAATGCCTTAATCATTGCCAGCTTTGTGTTTAGTCTTTGTTGTTAGCACGGGGCATTGACATACTGCTAGATGTGTTCTCATTGGAGAGTGGATAGTCCAATCAGAGGCGTGATCTTTCCACCTCTGTGTGCAGCATGCGCTAAGGTTGCTGGTAGATGTAGTCCCCACAGTGCATTGCAGTCCAAGACGTTCGCACTTTCAGAGAGCATGTAGGCAGTCCCACGTCGCGAACTCAGGTTCAGTGACCGGTTCGTGCATTAAGTAATGCCCTGACGGTGTCAGCTTGCGAGTCCACCCACTCTCTGTCGCGTGGACATATGGCGGCAATCGTCTCCCGAAGGTGTCCCATTCAGCAGAAATCTGCTGCTCTCTCCCCAATACCATGAACGTTGTCTTGGGTGGGGGGGCGCCGCTGTGTGCATTCATCACTTCACACCAGGAAAGATTGTCAGCCATCAGCGGAGCTCCAGAACGAGAGGCGCATCGGAATGCAGCGCCGACTGCTGCAATAACATGAAACACCAATCCCGCCTTCCTTAAAAAACGGGTCCGACACATGCTTGGAACCTCTTCAGGGGAAATTTATTTGCCACCATCCGGAATAAAAACACCTGGCAGACGCGTTTCGGCGAATGCCTTAATCATTGCCAGCTTTGTGTTTAGTCTTTGTTGTTAGCACGGGGCATTGACATACTGCTAGATGTGTTCTCATTGGAGAGTGGATAGTCCAATCAGAGGCGTGATCTTTCCACCTCTGTGTGCAGCATGCGCTAAGGTTGCTGGTAGATGTAGTCCCCACAGTGCATTGCAGTCCAAGACGTTCGCACTTTCAGAGAGCATGTAGGCAGTCCCACGTCGCGAACTCAGGTTCAGTGACCGGTTCGTGCATTAAGTAATGCCCTGACGGTGTCAGCTTGCGAGTCCACCCACTCTCTGTCGCGTGGACATATGGCGGCAATCGTCTCCCGAAGGTGTCCCATTCAGCAGAAATCTGCTGCTCTCTCCCCAATACCATGAACGTTGTCTTGGGTGGGGGGGCGCCGCTGTGTGCATTCAGCACTTCACACCAGGAAAGATTGTCAGCCATCAGCGGAGCTCCAGAACGAGAGGCGCATCGGAATGCAGCGCCGACTGCTGCAATAACATGAAACACCAATCCCGCCTTCCTTAAAAAACGGGTCCGACACATGCTTGGAACCTCTTCAGGGGAAATTTATTTGCCACCATCCGGAATAAAATATATATATATATATATATATATATATATATATATATAGCAAAGTATATATATGAGCAAAGTTGGTGATATTATATTAGGGGTGGGCGGAATTTGCGGAATTGCGTTACGCAAATCTCCGCGAAACGGTAAAAAATCTCCGCGAACACGCAGAAATTCCGCGAACACGCGGAATTGCTTGTTCGCGGTGGTTTTTTCCTGTTCACAATTGCTGTTTGCGTGCTCGGGGAGAAATATCTCGCGAACACGCATTTTGAGAACGCGAACAAGCAAAAAATTTCGCGAAATCGCAGAAAGCAGACTTTTGAGCAATTTCGCGTTCTCCGCGGAACGCGAAATTACGCAAATTCCGCAAATTCCGCGAGCGGAACGGAATTTACCGCCCAGGCCTATATTATATACGGCGGCTCCAGGCTGTGGAGGGATCGTGCCATCCGGGACTCATTATGGATGCATACAAGGTGGAACTTTCTTTTTGTGAATGGCACAGGAGGTTAAATATTAAAGCAGGCAAAGTCCGATCTGGGGGCTCAATGGAGGGCTGAAAAAAAGTATCCCTAAAAGTATCAGCGCAATCGGACCCACTGGAGGGTTTTAAATGTGTGCAGCATTGAACTACGAGAACCAGCGTGCAATGGGAAATACTTTGAAAACCAATGGCACACCGGAGGCCAATAAAAGGTATTTAAAGCACGCAAGGAACTGTCAGTTTTGCACGGAACGTAACGAATGCGAGTGATTGCATCTGAGGAAGGAGTAAAAGACTCTGAAACGCGTCAGGCCAGGGATGTTACGACGGGATCGGAAGCTGCCTGTTTGAATTTAAATACAGGATGTTCCTCACCTGCAGTGTGTGCGGCCTCATTTGCTGAGCAAAGTTGGTGATATTATATACGGCGGCTCCAGGCCGTAGAGGGATCGCGCCGTCCGGGACTCATAATGGATTCATACAAGGTGGAACTTTCCTCTTGTGAGTGGCACAGCAGGTTAAATATTAAAGCAGGCAAAGTCCGATCTGGGGGCTCAAAGGAGGGCTGAAAAAAAGTATCCCTAAAAGTATCAGCGCAATCGGACCCACTGGAGGGTTTTAAATGTGTGCAGCATTGAACTACGAGAACCAGCGCGCAATGGGAAATACTTTGAAAACCAATGGCACACCGGAGGCCAATAAAAGATATTTAAAGCACGCAAGGAACTGTCAGTTTTGCACGGAACGTAACGAATGCGAGTGATTCATCTGAGGAAGGAGTAAAAGACTCTGAAACGCGTCAGGCCAGGGATGTTACGACGGGATCGGAAGCTGCCTGTTTGCATTTAAATAAAGGATGTTCCTCACCTGCAGTGTGTGCGGCCTCATTTGCTGAGCAAAGTTGGTGATATTATATACGGCGGCTCCAGGCCGTAGAGGGATCGCGCCGTCCGGGACTCATTATGGATGCATACAAGGTGGAACTTTCTTCTTGTGAATGGCACAGCAGGTTAAATATTAAAGCAGGCAAAGTCCGATCTGGGGGCTCAATGGAGGGCTGAAAAAAAGTATCCCTAAAAGTATCAGCGCAATCGGACCCACTGGAGGGTTTTAAATGTGTGCAGCATTGAACTACGAGAACCAGCGTGCAATGGGAAATACTTTGAAAACCAATGGCACACCGGAGGCCAATAAAAGGTATTTAAAGCACGCAATGATCTGTCAGTTTTGCACGGAACGTAACGAATGCGAGTGATTGCCTCTGAGGAAGGAGTAAAAGACTCTGAAATGCGTCAGGCCAGGGATGTTACGACGGGATCGGAAGCTGCCTGTTTGCATTTAAATAAAGGATGTTCCTCACCTGCAGTGTGTGCGGCCTCATTTGCTGAGCAAAGTTGGTGATATATATATATATATATATATATATATATATATATAAATATACATATATATATATATATTGCCTACTGGCGGTTGCCAGTAGGTAGTTATAGGTAGGACCTATTATCCATACGAAATCCGCAACATTCTATTTGGAATAACTTGGGCGCCGGTTGACGAATCTTTGCGAAATTTTCAAAACTGGTGGTCCGCTCCTATCCGGAAAGCCTCGGGGTGATTCGTCAAGCGGGGACCGAGAAAAAAGGGGATCCCAAAACATGTTTTTCCCATGCAATTTTCCATAGGAACATTTAATCGCAGCTACAGCCTGAACTGCTGAACGAAATTACACCACATTTGGCAAAGAGGTAGCCCTTGGTTCACACTCATGCATTTTGGTTAAATGGTGTAAATCCGTTCAGTAGTTCCTGAGAAAATCAAAAGTGAAATTACATATATATCTGGGTGGAGCCTAACCACACATCTCATCGTGAGATCTGATTGGCTGTCAGCACTTCATCCAAGAAGTGTTGGCAGCCATCTTGGGAAAAATATACATGATAGCACCTCATTAAAAAGCATTGCAGTTAATGGACGGTTTTAAGACTTTAGTTACATTATAAATCATTTGTTGATGGTACCATACTCATTTTAGGAATTGTGGTGTGTTCTAAGGTGATTTTACCATGTGAAAAAGCCTTCTGCTGAGATATCATGAATCATGTTTGAGAGAAAACTATTTTCTCATGCTTTTCCCACAGAGGTTTGGAAGGTGATCTATAAGCTAAACTGAGAGCATATTTTCTGTAAATTCACATTATCTTTCTCAGTCATGTGAGAATGAAGTCTGACATTCTCAGTAAAACATGCACATGCAACAAGGGCAGAGACTGTCAGTTGATTCCTTTGTGTTCTACTGCAGCTTCCCAGAGTGTTCTAAAGAACAACTAGAGTGCTAACAGTCCTACTTATGACAAATGTATTGCACACCTGAAGCCATCCTGATTGGAATAAAGTGCTAACTCTTAAAACATTTAATTTAAAAAGGAATAACATGAGGGGGTTCATTTTGCCATAGAAAGTATGATTATTGATGCAGAAAGAAAAATTAGGGCACATTTCGAGTGACTTCTCAAATCCTCTTCTATTTCATTAGAAAATTCTGACATCCAGACTAAAACATGCACTTTCAATACCAGCAACAGACTTCCCTGGTGAGCAGTAGCTTTACTACAGTGATCTAATGAGCAACTAGAGTGCTAACATTCTGAATTCATGGCAAATGTGTGACACATCTGAATGCCTTCTTGAATGAATCAAAGTCAAAAACTGAAAGTATTTCCTACTGAGGAGAATTTAGTAAATTAGGAAATTAGGAAACATCATAACAAATAAGTCTCCCAAGATGGCCACCAGAGACAAAAGAGCCCAAATGTAGCACAAATATCACTCAGATGTAGCCCAAGTATAGCCCAATGACAGAATGTCCCAGAGTGTTCTAAAGAACAACTAGAGCGCTAACAGTCTTAATTATGACAAAAGTCTGGCACACCTGAAGCCATCTTGATTGAAATAAAGTGGTGAAACTTAAAACATTTAATTTGCAAAGGAACAAAATGAGGGGGTTCATTTTGCCATAGAAATTATGATTAGTACTGCAGAAAGAAAAATTAGGGCACATTTTGTCTTCTCAAATCCTCTTCTATTTCATGAAAACATTTCTGACATGCAGATTGAAACATGCACTTTGAATACCAGTAGCAGACTTCCCTGGTGAGCAGTAACTTTACTACAGTGATCTAATGAGCAACTAGAATGCTAACATTCAGAATTTATGGCAAATGTGTGACACATCTGAATGCCTTCTTGATGGAACCAAAGTGAAAAACTGAAAGTATTTCCTACTGAGGAGACTGCAGTAAATGAGGAAATTAGGAAACTTCATAACAAATAAGGCTCCCAAGATGGCCACCAGAGACAAACGAGCCCAAATGTAGCACAAATATCACCCAGATGTAGCCCAAGTATAGCCCAATGACAGAATGTCCCAGAGTGTTTTTAAGTACAACTAGAGCGCTAACAGTCCTACTTACGACAAACGTATTGCACACCTGAAGCCATCTTGATTTGAATAAAGTGGTAACTCTTAAAACGTTTAATTTAAAAAGGAATAACATGAGGGGGTTCATTTTGCCATAGAAAGTATGATTAGTGCTGCAGAAAGAAAAGTTAGGGCACATTTTGTCTTCTCAAATCCTCTTCTATTTCATGAAAAAATTCTGACATACAGACTGAAACATGCACTTTCAATACCACCAGCAGGAGACTTCCCTGAAGCCATCTTGATTGAAATAAAGTGGTGAAACTTAAAACATTTAATTTGCAAAGGAACAACATGAGGGGGTTCATTTTGCCATAGAAATTATGATTAGTACTGCAGAAAGAAAAATTAGGGCACATTTTGTCTTCTCAAATCCTCTTCTATTTCATGAAAACATTTCTGACATGCAGATTGAAACATGCACTTTGAATACCAGTAGCAGACTTCCCTGGTGAGCAGTAGCTTTACTACAGTGATCTAATGAGCAACTAGAGTGCTAACATTCTGAATTTATGGCAAATGTGTGACATATCTGAATGCCTTCTTGATGTAATCAAAGTAAAAACTGAAAGTATTTCCTACTGAGGAGACTGTAGTAAATGAGGAAATCAGGAAACTTCATAACAAATAAGTCTTCCAAGATGGCCACCAGAGACAAAAGAGCCCAAATGTAGCACAAATATCACCCAGATGTAGCCCAAGTATTGCCCAATGACAGCATGTCCCAGAGTTTTCTAAAGAACAACTAGAGAGCTAACAGTTTTACTTATGACAAAAGTATGGCACACCTGAAGCATTCTTGTTTGGAATAAAGTGGTAACTCTTAAAAAATTTAATTTGCAAAGGAACAAAATGAGGGGGTTCATTTTGCCATGGAAATTATGATCAGTGCTGCAGAAAGAAAAATTAGGGCACATTTTGACTTCTCAAATCCTCTTCTATTTCATTAAAACATTCTGACATGCAGACTGAAACATGCACTTTTAATAGCAGCAGCAGAATTCCGTGGTGAGCAGTAGCTTTACTATAGTGATCTAATGAGCAACTAGAGTGCTAACATTCAGAATTCATGGCAAATGTGTGATATCTGAATACCTTCTTGATGGAATCAAAGTAAAAAACAGCAGCACAAATATCACCCAGATGTAGCCCACATGTTGCCCAACGACAGAAGTGTGCAAAACGGTCCCCAACGTTGTATATAGGCCCCGGGGGATGGGGTCCCCGGGGAGAATAGAAATTAGTTATAGGTGCGAATTTTTTTTTACGGGCAAATTAGGAGGCGCAACCAGCATTGCGCTCAACGCAGCCCCCTGGTGTGCACGTGCTGGGTGCGCGACTCCTAATGCGTCAGACACATATATGACGTCACGCACAAGCACGTGAGCGTCGCGTAAAGTAATACGTATGTGTCACGTATGCGCCTGGAGTCACGTACCGGTCACATAGCAATCGTGCAGGAAAATACGCACCCATCGCACATCCTATGGGGATTCTACACAACAATCCTAAAATGGCGGCTAGGTTCCGCGCAGGGATGGAGAAAGGTAAGCTTTGGGTGCGCGGCTCCCCAAAAAAATTTGAAAAAAAAACAAGTAAAGAAAATAATATAAATATATTAAAAAAAAACAAAAAAAAAAACATATCAATAATTGAAAAAAAAAGAAATCTCCATTTATTTTAAAAATATAACGTGTCATTTAAAAAATAAAATATGTAAAAATAGTTTAAAAACATGTAGACAATCAGTATCAAAAAAATAAATATAACTATTATTACATTTAAAAATTGTCATTTAAGAAATCTTTGAAATTCACTGAAAAAACCATAGGTTTCAGACATGTTATAGTTAGCAATTAGCATTTAAAAAACCTTTGAAATTCACTGAAAAAACCATAGGTTTCAGACATGTTATAGTTAGGAATTAGCATTTAAAACACCTTTGAAATTCACTGAAAAAACCATATGTTTCAGACATGTTATAGCTAGGAATTAGCATTTAAAAAACCTTAGAAATTCACAGAAAAAAACATAGGTTTCAGACATGTTATATTTAGGAATAAACATTTAAAAAACCTTAGAAATTCACTGAAAAAAACATAGGTTTCAGGGGTGTTGTATTTAGCTGGACATTTCACTCGTACAAAACCATTGAAATTCCTCCTTTATAGTTAGTTCTACTAACTATAATTCGCATGCCCGCAATCCACTGCTGATGATGTCACATATTAAACCATTCATGACATGGTCAGTGACATCACTGATGACATCATCTAGTAGATGTAATATGTGGCGTCATCAGCAGTGGATTGCGGGCGCACGAGTTATAATTAGTAGAACTAACTATAACGGAGGAATTTCAATGGTTTTGTACGAGTGAAATGTCCAGCTAACTATAACACCCCTGAAACCTATGGTATTTTCAGTGAATTTATATTTATGTGTATGTGTATATATATATATATATATATATATATATATATCATACCATGAACAACTCCTTCCGGACTTGAGTGGACCCGTGGAAAGTGGCACGCAGGCGGAGATAACCGGCTAATTCAATTTCGCAATAATCACTCTTTCAATCCGCGCGCTCTCAGGAATCAAAGACCCAACAACAGTATAAGTGGACTGCTGTTTTATTCACACAACGCGTTTCACCAAAAGGCTTGATCACATGTAAACAACGTCACGGTGGCAGACAGCGTATATATGGTAGGAAACAATGAACATAGAAAGAGGACATCGTTTACAAAGCAATATTGAAACTATATGAAATATATAAATTATAAAATATTCTGTTCAATGCACATTCTGTTGTTGACATTGTTAACCAGGTAATAAGCAACCTGTTACCCAAAATCCCGGCCATTACTTTTAGAAAAGCCACTTCCATGAGCAATGTTTTAGTCAGTAGCAGCCCAGAGGTAACAACATCAACCAATTGGTTAACACAAAGAAAGGGTTTTGTGAAATGCACTATGTGTCGTGCATGTAAGTTTGGGGTAAACACAAACACCCTTTAGGGACAAAGCCTTTGCCATTACGAAGTTTTTAACATGTAAAACTCAATATGCTATTTACGTGTTGGAGTGCTCTTGTGGACTGCGATATGTGGGCAGCATAAAGCTGCAGGTCCCCAAGAGAATACTCCAACATATAAGAGCATTCACAAACTCGGACCCAGCCTACCCAGTGGCACGGCATTTTAAAGATGTTCATGAAAACAGATTAGAACATCTTAAATAATTCGTAGTGGATTCTGTCCCCAGCTCCAGACAAGGTGGCAATCGTGAGGCTGCACTAAGGAAATTAGAAACACAATATATCATTGAGCTCGACATCAAAAACCCACAGGGCCTCAATTCCAGTGAGGATCTCTATGCATGTCTGTAATCAAAATTACATATCAGATTAAGACAGGAGATTTTAATATATGGCAGTGTCAGCAGTCAGACATGTCCCGCTCTGCAATTTGCACAAACACCGAAATCAAATACATTTTTGAAAAATTGTAAAATTCTAACTTTGCACCTATTATCTTATCCTGCACTCAGCAATAATGTTTGTTTTAGGGTGGCACATTAATATTTAAACCGCACTCAAGCACTTTAAATCAGCAACCAATAGACATAAGGGAAGGAATCAAACCCATTAGGTGTACAATCTAGAGGGCAATTGTGGGCTCAGGTATATAGGTGACTACCCTTGTGAGCCAACACAATACATTATGTGTTTATTAACCACGATCCATTTTAGTCTCTAAAACAATTACATTATAACATTGTTTTTAATGTTTAAATGGATTATGAAATATATCAATACTCACTGTACATGTTTTATATTAAATTTTAGCATTCTTTTTTAATATAAATATGATGTGTCCTACTGAATGCCTGTGAAGAGACGTCAAGCTATTATAGAATAAGTATATCTTCGATGTCTATGAAATGCTATTCGCGTGTTCAGTGCACTCATCACTTTAAAATGGGGAAATGTACTCTGCAGCGCGTCATGTGATCAAGGCCTCTTCAGGCCGAAACACGTCATGGCGGTGGAAGGGAGGAATTAAAAACATATGCACCTGTCAATTGGAGTCCGTGTTCATCCTTCACGATCTATGGGAATTCAAAGGAGTGAAGATTGAAGTGATATATATATATATTCGATATTCACAGTGAATCTGAATGAGAGTCGAGAGGGAAGAAATGTACAAGGAGGCAATACGACCCCAAGTACTTTGAAAGCTTTATTCAATGCTCTAGAGAAAACATACGAAAAGGAAGTGCAAAAATGGTGGTAGGCAACATCTCTACATCGATACTTAGAAGTAGAATGAATCCCAAGAGGTCTCCGAATATACACAGTGCCATCTTACGAGAACCCAGACCCCAATTTATTGGCAAAATGGGCAGAACACGCTACAAATTCAGCCAAGGGAATGGTAGAAATTCCGATTAAGTATGCCATAAGTGACACAGTAAATTATTGAGGGAGATAAAAAGACTGGAAGATCTTATTGCCTAGACTCCGCAAAGAAAACTTAAGACACCAGATGAAGTCACGCTTGGTAAAATATGAGGAGGTGTTAAGGCGGCGCAAACATGACAAATTCGCTAGAGATCAACACGACTACGAGACTGGAAGAGTGTTGACTTTCGCGAAAAATTTTGATAAATCGCGAAAAACCATACAGGAAGCAAAGAACAAGACTGTCGCCATTAATATGAGAGACACCTCAGAATCAGAAATAGGGACTGATCAGTCGGAAACAGAAGGAGGTAGTGGGAGAACATCTGAAAATCCTGGTGGTAGAATTCATTTTCCCCATGAATTCCAAATCATAATACAATCATGGCGGCAAAATCCCCAGAGATCAAAACCTCCAGAACAAGAAAAAGGAAAACCAGACCGAGCAATAAAAGAAGGAAAACAACAATACACCCTCAGGGTTATGAGGAGCAAGAGGGGCACCTTCTGAAACTAACAAATGATCTAACAGCTATAAAGCTTTCAAATAGGCAGCTCACGAAAGTTGAAAAACAAGTTCTTACGAAAGGACTCAGTTTCTGTCCGACAACCAAATGGGACTATGTTCAGACCAGAATAGATATTTATCACTTAATTCAGAAATTAGAATTGAAAAAAATGTTCTCGGGCCGATCTGGAAGGACTATGGAAAGTACAGAGAGACCAACCGTGTCCACAGATATTTTAACAGTAGAAGATTTGACAACATTAAGAACTTTACATGAACTCGGAGATTAAACAAATTTAATGCAGGAGGAAACATTAGAGGAGGGACTAGAATTTCTGGAACAAATAGACTTACCTCAAGTAGGTGCTGCAAGTAATCGGAAAAGGAAATCAAAACGTATTCCTAAAACAGCTTTCGACATGATTGACAGTTTCCATGAGGTCATGATTAAGGACCTAGGTAAACTAAGGACCTCGCATATTGAAAGTCAAGCTATGCCACAGAATATAACTGTGAAACAACGAGAAGCTATAAAGACACTTCAAGAAGATACATTCATAGAACTCAAACTGTCTGATAAAGGTGGTTATGTCGTTGTACAGGATAAATCATCTTACCAAGAGGAAGCGATGAGACAACTAACTGATAAGACATGCTGCATCAAAATTACCAAGAGACAGTACAATGACAGTATTTTGGATTTCTATCAAATGATTACTATGTGGAGGAATAGGGGGATACTTTATCAAGATGAATATGATTTTGTAAAGGTAGATCATCCAGTAACCCCATTTGACCACATCCCAAAACTCCACAAAGATAAGAACAAACCCCCCAGGATACCCGATTGTGTCCTCTAAAGGCGGCATTTTGGAGAATACATCTGTAATAGTGAATAGTGTTAAGTCCATTTGTGTAGGACTTAATATTGTATGTTAAAGACAGAACAGATTTGATAAGATCAATTGTGGATATTCCATGGGGGGATGAGTTTCTCTTGATTACTCTTGACATCACAAGTCTATACACAAGTATTAACCATACACAGGGCATAGAGGCAGTGAATGTATTTTTGAAAACTAGACCTTTGAAAAATGCTGAACACAATCGAATGATACTGAAATTCATAACATTCTGTTGAAATAATAGCATCTTTTTATTTGGAGACCAGCTATATATCCAAAAACAGGGTACAGCAATGGGCACGTGCTTCGCCCCCAGCTACGCGAAATTATTAGTGGGCTGGTGGGAGAAGCACATGGCCTGGGCTGGGGCCAATGAAGTCTGGGCACAAAATATTGCCATTTGGACCCGATATATAGACGATATTTTCATCATCTGGCGAGGGTCAAAACGGGAATTTGAGACCTATCGAGGGATTCTGAACACTAACCCCCACAAATGGCAATTCAAAAGCAACACAAGTTACTCTGAAGTAACGTTTTTGGATCTGTTAGTATATGTGAAGGATAAACAATTGATGACAAGACTGAATCACAAGCCTACTGCGGGCAATGCAGTCCGTCCTTCACTAGTCAAGCCAGCATCCAAAAGGCTTAGTGAACAGTATCCCTTACGGGGAGCTACTTAGAATAAAATGCAACAGCACCACCGGTGAAAGTTATGAAGTAGCAAAAAGTGAGGCACTCCAGCGCTTTAATGAAAGAGACTACCCCAAAAAACCTTAAGAATAGCAGCTGACGGAGCTGATCAGAAAATCCGAGAAGAACTTCTTAATAAGAGAACCGATATAAAACAGGATGATGTAACAAGGCTAATCTTGACATATTCTACGGACTCTACGGAGAGCTGTAGGATCGTGACAAAACATTGGCATATCTTGAAAGCGGATGGTGTAATTGGTAAGAAACTCACTCTACATCCGAGTATTTCTTATAGGAAAAACAAATCCCTAAAAGTCCACAGTCCACAGTCATTTTGACAATAAGAGTAAGGGTATATCAGAAACAAGAGGTTTCTATCCCTGTCTTAATTGCAAAGCCTGCAAGAAAAGTGTGAAAGTAAAGGAATATCCATTCCCAGGGAGAAAATCCCCAAAAATGATTTTAAAACTACTCAACTGTAACACTGAATTTGTGGTTTATTGCCTGATGTGTCCGTGTAACTTACTTTATGTGGGAAGCGCGGTACATCAGGCAAAGAAGAGAGTCCTGGAACACATGCGGGCGATAACCCACAAGGATAAGAACTACCCAGTCGCCAGACACTTTGCAACACATCACCAAAGTGATAGCAAATTCCTATGTTTTTTCTGTATAGACCAGGTACAGGCAAAGGAAAGAGGAGATGACAGAGTTAAAACCCTACGACAACTAGAGACGAAATACATTATAGAACTAAGAACATTAGCCCCATATGGCCTCAATAGTGAAGAGAAGCTATGGGTGCATGTCGGATAGAGACGAATCATGTATATAACGAATGACAGAGAGCTCCTCTATATAACAGTATAATGCCCCCCCTCTGTTTTTAATGAACAATGAATTTTGGGGAAGAATTTTTGATTAGATATTTATTTAACAGACTTTATTAGATTTCATATGAAAACATGAAATAAGAATGTGTATAACAACTAATCTGTTACAATATGTGGAGAAATATTGAAGATGATGAGGTGTCTGTTGATGTGAGAGGTCTACGCACCCTAAAATTGTTCAATTGTCCATTCAGGACATTGTAATATCAGTGATTGAGCCATTCAGGGTGTGACAATGAGTTTAATGACTCATGAGTGTGTTAATTGGTACAGTAACAAATTAATAGCATAAACTTTACAAATATTAATGTTGCTTACAATTGTCAAAGATGCCCATTGAAAGATGGCCGCCAGGATCATGGCATCTGCGAGAGTTCATCTTCAATATCAATGAATTAAAATTGTTCAATTGTCCATTCAGGACATTATAATAGGGGTTATTGAGCGAACTGCCCATTCAGGGCGCAACAATGATTGTAATGACTTGTGAGTGTGATAATTGGCACAGTAACGAATATTAATGTGGATTACAAATGTCAAAAATGCACATTAAAAGATGGCCGGCAGTATCACGGCATCTGGGAAGAGTACTTCTTCAATATCAATCAATGTTAATGAGATATTTTGTAAGTCTGTTTTCCATTGAACTGAAATGCATACAAAGTATATAATGGGTTGATCAAAGGGAGCACGCTGACATTGACGCGTTTGTCAGCTATGGTGGTTTGGAAACGATAAAGTCTTTGAAAGCGACTCGTGAATGCGCCTCGTACCTTTGTCATCGATTGAGTATGTGTTTCTGAACAATTTTAATATGTTTAATAAATATAGGGAAAGGCCTGTTGAAGAATAAGTGGGTGTACAAGTGTGTAAATGGATGATTTTCTGTGGTGCGTAACTGACCAGTGGACGATTTCCTATGCTGATACCTATATCTGGATCTTTTTTCAGTACATTCCAATATTTAATCAGTATCTTTTGGATCTTGTAGCTTTCTTTGCTGTATGTTAGTATTATTGAGGTTGATTACCATCCGTTGTTAAATCTCTTTCTTTGTTCTCTTTTTTCTTAGTTACTAATGTTTCCGCTCTGGTTTTCTGTCTCATTCTTAGTTCTCCTCGCTTGATGTCTAGGTGCCTATATCCACGTTGTAGAAAGCGTGTTTTGGTCTCTTCAAATTTTTTCTCCATCTCTTGTTCCTCTGAGCAATTTCTCTTCATCCGCAATAATTCTCCATATGGTATACTCTTCTTTAATTTTTGAGGATGAAAGCTTAGACCATGTAGTAGGCTGTTGGTTGCTGTCTTTTTTCTGTGCACTGTTGTATGCATACAGTTGTCCTTGATATAAACCTTGGTGTTTAGGAATTCGATCTCTTTGGGGCTTGAGTTATATGTAAATTTAGGACCTACATCATTTTCATTTAACTCTGCAAAGAAAGTCTGGAATTCTGCTTCCGTTCCCTTCCATAGTAAGAACAAGTCATCTATGAACCGTAGCCAGAGGGCTACGTTCACCATGTGATGATTGTTTTCTTCTCTCCAAGCTATGTTTCTCTCACACCAACCCATCATGAGATTCGCATAGCTTGGAGATAAGGAAACTCCCATCGCAGTGCCACAGCATTGCACATACATCTTTTTGCTAAATAGGAAGATATTGTTATATAAGCACATAGTTATCATGTCAATTAACATTTCAGAATGCTCTAGTTCACTGATTGGTCTCTGTTTCAAAAAGTACTGAATGGCATGTAATCCTTTGTTATGGTCGATTGAGGTGTACAAAGACACCACATCGATCGTTACCAACAGGTAATTAGGTTGCCACTGGGTGTCCATTATTATACGCAAAAAATCTCCAGTGTCTTTTATGTAGGAACTTAGCGTTGAGACAATAGGTGCCAAAAAATGGTCCACATACATTGACACATTCTCATATAGGCTCCCACAACTTGAGATAATGGGACGCCCTGGTGGTTTATTTAGTGTCTTATGCACTTTAGGAAGAAAGTAGATTGTTGGTATTATTGGATTATCTACCATTAAGAATGTCTTCTCATCTTCTGTTATTAGTCCCCTTCCTTGCCATCCATTCAATTTGTCACTCAAATCTAACTTTAGTTCATTGATGGGATTTTTTTCTAAGCATTTATAGTTCTTATTGTCTTGCAGTTGACGCAGTGCTTCTTCTATGTAGTGTTGTTTGTCTAAAACTACAATATTTCCGCCTTTATCGGCCGGTTTTATTTCAATCGCATTGTTGTTCTTAAGTGTTTGTATGGCTGAACGCTCTTTCTTGGTCAGCTATTCTCGATTGTTATTATTAGGGACATTACGCATTGTTTCCAGATCTCCCAGGACTAGATCATAGAATATATCGATTTTGTTCCCAGGGTGCAGGGCTGGACAGAATCTTGATTTCTTCTTGAAATGCGTTGGTACACGTTTATCTGTTTGAATTTCCATTTCTCTAAGGATTTGGTTATCTGTAATTTCAGATGCATCTGTTTTATTTGCCAATTCATAGGCTACACGTAATTGTGGTATTTCCCCAATTTTGTAAATTTCAGAATCTTCCATGTCCATTATTTGATTTGATTCGTTTATTGTTCTGTATGGTTGTTTTACAAAGAATTTGTGCAATTTAAATTTTCTTATATATTTGTAGAGATCTATGTTTGTCTCAATCAAGTCCTGATGTATTTCAGGACAGAATGATAAACCTTTATTCAAGACATCATTTTCAGTTTTTGTTAAGGTGTATCTAGAAAGATTAGTGACTAGATTCAGAGCTCTCAAGCTTGTAGATTCTATTTCCTTATCACTGTGGCGGTTCCTCAGGTTGTATCTTCCGCTTTTTCCGCTTGCTTCAGCTATGGTGGTTTGGAAACAATAAAGTCTTTGAAAGCGACTCGTGAATGCGCCTCGTACCTTTGTGAGGACGAAGGAAATTGGGCAGCAATATATATCTATATATATATATATATATATATAACACAAAGATCGCTCCTTCTGGATTGCTTGACCTCAGAGAGGTGGCGCAAATGCCGGCGGAGCAAGCCGGCTCGTAAACGTCCCCACAAAGTCCAATACTGCGCTCTCAGTCACCAGAAAACACCAGAATCCAAGATAATAACCAAAGAGGTGTTTATTCCTCACACAACGCGTTTCAACTCTATGCAGAGTCTTGATCAAGACTCTGCATAGAGTTGAAACGCGTTGTGTGAGGAATAAACACCTCTTTGGCTATTATCTTGGATTCTGGTGTTTTCTGGTGACTGAGAGCGCAGTATTGGACTTTGTGGGGATATATATGTATATATATATATATATATATATATATATATATACACATATATATATATATATATTACTTTCTCGAGTTGCTCCTTCCACCCCACACAGCCCGTGGTAAATGGAGCGTTCTCTGGCGAAGCCCACCGGAAATTAAGATCTCACCACACAGTTCAAGTATAATGCTCACTCAGGCCATTCCAAGTGTAAAGATTTAATGCCAGTTACGTGTTTCGGGGAACGCCGTCCCCTTGCTCACACACATATATATATATATTATCTACTGGCGGTCGCCAGTAGATAGTTATAGTTAGGACCGTGTTTCCATAGGAAATCTGAAAATTCTATTTTCAATAACTTTGGCGCCGATTGACGGATCCTCGCAAAATTTTCAAAACTAATGGGGCGCTCCGCTCAGCTCCTACTCTGGAAGTCTCGGGGTAATTCGTCAAGCGGGGGCTGAGAAAAAAGGGGGTCCCAAAACGCATTTTCCCCATGCATTTTCCCATAGGACCTTTAGTCGAAGGTACAGCCCGAACGGCTAAACAGAATGACTTGAAATTTGGCAAAGAGGTAGTCCTCAGGTCAGGGATGTGCCTTTTGCATATATGGTGTCAATCTGTTCAGTAGTTCCTGAGAAAATTGCAGTTAAAAGTACATAAATATCTATATGCGCGCACCGTGCGCGCACCGTGCCGTGCGCGAGCGTAATTCTGATTGGTGGTTACATGTCAGTCAACATTCGAATCGGTCGAAATCAGGAAGTGTTGTCCGCCATTTTGTGTGTGACAGTGAAAAAGAAAGGTGGAAAACGTGAAAAGGGGGCAGGGTACAGAGTTCTTGACCCCCTAGCTTTTGTCAGGGGGGCCCTGAAGGACCATGAAGGGTGAAAAAAACATATATATTTTTTTTAAATCGCGGGGTGCGCACACGGTGCACGCACGGTGCGCGCACCGTCACGAGGTGCGCGCACGGCGGAAATAAAATCATTAAAAAAATAGAATTAAAAATCAAATTTAAGTGTTTAGATGTTAGGTGGCTCTAAAAAGAGCCGTTGTGTTAATTGAGGAACAGAGGAACAAAAAAATGACAAAAATTATAGGGTGCCGCATGTGTGGTGCTGTATCTTTCTCTCTCTTAGGGGAATGCTGGTGTCCCCATAAGAGAGAAGAGCATTGCACACATTGCACCGTATATATGCACCCTCTTAAACAGAGGGTGTATATCCAGAGGAACAGAAGCAGGTGAAGCTGCCGCCGCAGATGAAGTGCTCGGCTGAGCTGCCGATGATGTGCTCGGCTGAGCTGCTGCGGATGTGCTCGGCTTAGCTGCTGGAGGGTTTTCTCTAGCAGCTCGAGCATAAGCCACAGGATGTACATCTCTAACGTGCCTGATCACAAACGTTAAAGTTAGGAATTAGCATTTAAAAAACCTTGCAAATTCAGTAAAAAAAACATAGGTTTCACACACGTTATAGTTAGGAATTGGCATTTAAAAAACCTTGCAAATTCACTGAAAAAACCATAGGTTTCACACACGTTATAGTTAGGAATTAGCATTTAAAAAACCTTGCAAATTCAATGAAAAAACCATAGGTTTCACACATGTTATAGTTAGCTGGACATTTCACTCGTACAAAACCATTGAAATTCCCCCGTTATAGTTAGTTCAGCTAACTATAACTCGCGCGCCCGCAATCCACTGCTGATGACGTCACATATTACATCACTCATGACATGGTCAGTGACATCACTCATGACATCACTGATGACATCTCAAATGACATCACTGATGACATCATCGATTGAGTATGTGTTTCTGAACAATTTTAATATGTTTAATAAATATAGGGAAAGGCCTGTTGAAGAATAAGTGGGTGTACAAGTGTGTAAATGGATGATTTTCTGTGGTGCGTAACTGACCAGTGGACGATTTCCTATGCTGATACCTATATCTGGATCTTTTTTCAGTACATTCCAATATTTAATCAGTATCTTTTGGATCTTGTAGCTTTCTTTGCTGTATGTTAGTATTATTGAGGTTGATTACCATCCGTTGTTAAATCTCTTTCTTTGTTCTCTTTTTTCTTAGTTACTAATGTTTCCGCTCTGGTTTTCTGTCTCATTCTTAGTTCTCCTCGCTTGATGTCTAGGTGCCTATATCCACGTTGTAGAAAGCGTGTTTTGGTCTCTTCAAATTTTTTCTCCATCTCTTGTTCCTCTGAGCAATTTCTCTTCATCCGCAATAATTCTCCATATGGTATACTCTTCTTTAATTTTTGAGGATGAAAGCTTAGACCATGTAGTAGGCTGTTGGTTGCTGTCTTTTTTCTGTGCACTGTTGTATGCATACAGTTGTCCTTGATATAAACCTTGGTGTCAAGGAATTCGATCTCTTTGGGGCTTGAGTTATATGTAAATTTAGGACCTACATCATTTTCATTTAACTCTGCAAAGAAAGTCTGGAATTCTGCTTCCGTTCCCTTCCATAGTAAGAACAAGTCATCTATGAACCGTAGCCAGAGGGCTACGTTCACCATGTGATGATTGTTTTCTTCTCTCCAAGCTATGTTTCTCTCACACCAACCCATCATGAGATTCGCATAGCTTGGAGATAAGGAAACTCCCATCGCAGTGCCACAGCATTGCACATACATCTTTTTGCTAAATAGGAAGATATTGTTATATAAGCACATAGTTATCATGTCAATTAACATTTCAGAATGCTCTAGTTCACTGATTGGTCTCTGTTTCAAAAAGTACTGAATGGCATGTAATCCTTTGTTATGGTCGATTGAGGTGTACAAAGACACCACATCGATCGTTACCAACAGGTAATTAGGTTGCCACTGGGTGTCCATTATTATACGCAAAAAATCTCCAGTGTCTTTTATGTAGGAACTTAGCGTTGGGACAATAGGTGCCAAAAAATGGTCCACATACATTGACACATTCTCATATAGGCTCCCACAACTTGAGATAATGGGACGCCCTGGTGGTTTATTTAGTGTCTTATGCACTTTAGGAAGAAAGTAGATTGTTGGTATTATTGGATTATCTACCATTAAGAATGTCTTCTCATCTTCTGTTATTAGTCCCCTTCCTTGCCATCCATTCAATTTGTCACTCAAATCTAACTTTAGTTCATTGATGGGATTTTTTTCTAAGCATTTATAGTTCTTATTGTCTTGCAGTTGACGCAGTGCTTCTTCTATGTAGTGTTGTTTGTCTAAAACTACAATATTTCCGCCTTTATCGGCCGGTTTTATTTCAATCGCATTGTTGTTCTTAAGTGTTTGTATGGCTGAACGCTCTTTCTTGGTCAGCTATTCTCGATTGTTATTATTAGGGACATTACGCATTGTTTCCAGATCTCCCAGGACTAGATCATAGAATATATCGATTTTGTTCCCAGGGTGCAGGGCTGGACAGAATCTTGATTTCTTCTTGAAATGCGTTGGTACACGTTTATCTGTTTGAATTTCCATTTCTCTAAGGATTTGGTTATCTGTAATTTCAGATGCATCTGTTTTATTTGCCAATTCATAGGCTACACGTAATTGTGGTATTTCCCCAATTTTGTAAATTTCAGAATCTTCCATGTCCATTATTTGATTTGATTCGTTTATTGTTCTGTATGGTTGTTTTACAAAGAATTTGTGCAATTTAAATTTTCTTATATATTTGTAGAGATCTATGTTTGTCTCAATCAAGTCCTGATGTATTTCAGGACAGAATGATAAACCTTTATTCAAGACATCATTTTCAGTTTTTGTTAAGGTGTATCTAGAAAGATTAGTGACTAGATTCAGAGCTCTCAAGCTTGTAGATTCTATTTCCTTATCACTGTGGCGGTTCCTCAGGTTGTATCTTCCGCTTTTTCCGCTTGCTTCAGCTATGGTGGTTTGGAAACAATAAAGTCTTTGAAAGCGACTCGTGAATGCGCCTCGTACCTTTGTGAGGACGAAGGAAATTGGGCAGCAATATATATCTATATATATATATATATATATATATAACACAAAGATCGCTCCTTCTGGATTGCTTGACCCCAGAGAGGTGGCGCAAATGCCGGCGGAGCAAGCCGGCTCGTAAACGTCCCCACAAAGTCCAATACTGCGCTCTCAGTCACCAGAAAACACCAGAATCCAAGATAATAACCAAAGAGGTGTTTATTCCTCACACAACGCGTTTCAACTCTATGCAGAGTCTTGATCAAGACTCTGCATAGAGTTGAAACGCGTTGTGTGAGGAATAAACACCTCTTTGGCTATTATCTTGGATTCTGGTGTTTTCTGGTGACTGAGAGCGCAGTATTGGACTTTGTGGGGATATATATGTATATATATATATATATATATATATATATATATATATATATATACACATATATATATATATATATATTACTTTCTCGAGTTGCTCCTTCCACCCCACACAGCCCGTGGTAAATGGAGCGTTCTCTGGCGAAGCCCACCGGAAATTAAGATCTCACCACACAGTTCAAGTATAATGCTCACTCAGGCCATTCCAAGTGTAAAGATTTAATGCCAGTTACGTGTTTCGGGGAACGCCGTCCCCTTGCTCACACACATATATATATATATTATCTACTGGCGGTCGCCAGTAGATAGTTATAGTTAGGACCGTGTTTCCATAGGAAATCTGAAAATTCTATTTTCAATAACTTTGGCGCCGATTGACGGATCCTCGCAAAATTTTCAAAACTAATGGGGCGCTCCGCTCAGCTCCTACTCTGGAAGTCTCGGGGTGATTCGTCAAGCGGGGGCTGAGAAAAAAGGGGGTCCCAAAACGCATTTTCCCCATGCATTTTCCCATAGGACCTTTAGTCGAAGGTACAGCCCGAACGGCTAAACAGAATGACTTGAAATTTGGCAAAGAGGTAGTCCTCAGGTCAGGGATGTGCCTTTTGCATATATGGTGTCAATCTGTTCAGTAGTTCCTGAGAAAATTGCAGTTAAAAGTACATAAATATCTATATGCGCGCACCGTGCGCGCACCGTGCCGTGCGCGAGCGTAATTCTGATTGGTGGTTACATGTCAGTCAACATTCGAATCGGTCGAAATCAGGAAGTGTTGTCCGCCATTTTGTGTGTGACAGTGAAAAAGAAAGGTGGAAAACGTGAAAAGGGGGCAGGGTACAGAGTTCTTGACCCCCTAGCTTTTGTCAGGGGGGCCCTGAAGGACCATGAAGGGTGAAAAAAACATATATATTTTTTTTAAATCGCGGGGTGCGCACACGGTGCACGCACGGTGCGCGCACCGTCACGAGGTGCGCGCACGGCGGAAATAAAATCATTAAAAAAATAGAATTAAAAATCAAATTTAAGTGTTTAGATGTTAGGTGGCTCTAAAAAGAGCCGTTGTGTTAATTGAGGAACAGAGGAACAAAAAAATGACAAAAATTATAGGGTGCCGCATGTGTGGTGCTGTATCTTTCTCTCTCTTAGGGGAATGCTGGTGTCCCCATAAGAGAGAAGAGCATTGCACACATTGCACCGTATATATGCACCCTCTTAAACAGAGGGTGTATATCCAGAGGAACAGAAGCAGGTGAAGCTGCCGCCGCAGATGAAGTGCTCGGCTGAGCTGCCGATGATGTGCTCGGCTGAGCTGCTGCGGATGTGCTCGGCTTAGCTGCTGGAGGGTTTTCTCTAGCAGCTCGAGCATAAGCCACAGGATGTACATCTCTAACGTGCCTGATCACAAACGTTAAAGTTAGGAATTAGCATTTAAAAAACCTTGCAAATTCAGTAAAAAAAACATAGGTTTCACACACGTTATAGTTAGGAATTGGCATTTAAAAAACCTTGCAAATTCACTGAAAAAACCATAGGTTTCACACACGTTATAGTTAGGAATTAGCATTTAAAAAACCTTGCAAATTCAATGAAAAAACCATAGGTTTCACACATGTTATAGTTAGCTGGACATTTCACTCGTACAAAACCATTGAAATTCCCCCGTTATAGTTAGTTCAGCTAACTATAACTCGCGCGCCCGCAATCCACTGCTGATGACGTCACATATTACATCACTCATAACATGGTCAGTGACATCACTCATGACATCACTGATGACATCTCAAATGACATCACTGATGACATCATCGATTGAGTATGTGTTTCTGAACAATTTTAATATGTTTAATAAATATAGGGAAAGGCCTGTTGAAGAATAAGTGGGTGTACAAGTGTGTAAATGGATGATTTTCTGTGGTGCGTAACTGACCAGTGGACGATTTCCTATGCTGATACCTATATCTGGATCTTTTTTCAGTACATTCCAATATTTAATCAGTATCTTTTGGATCTTGTAGCTTTCTTTGCTGTATGTTAGTATTATTGAGGTTGATTACCATCCGTTGTTAAATCTCTTTCTTTGTTCTCTTTTTTCTTAGTTACTAATGTTTCCGCTCTGGTTTTCTGTCTCATTCTTAGTTCTCCTCGCTTGATGTCTAGGTGCCTATATCCACGTTGTAGAAAGCGTGTTTTGGTCTCTTCAAATTTTTTCTCCATCTCTTGTTCCTCTGAGCAATTTCTCTTCATCCGCAATAATTCTCCATTTGGTATACTCTTCTTTAATTTTTGAGGATGAAAGCTTAGACCATGTAGTAGGCTGTTGGTTGCTGTCTTTTTTCTGTGCACTGTTGTATGCATACAGTTGTCCTTGATATAAACCTTGGTGTCAAGGAATTCGATCTCTTTGGGGCTTGAGTTATATGTGAGATTGCCCATACAGACGCTTAAGGCTGCTCCTGAGCGGTCGTTTTTACTGGAAACGCTATTTTAGACTTTTTAACAAATAAGCCTTCAATTGTGTGTAGTATTTCCCCTTGTGTCCGCCCCCCCCCCTCGAGTTATTTCTTGCACACCTAGGGGTCGATAATTATTGTTAGGACACGCCAGCAGCTTTAAATCATTTTTCCCCGCTTCCCAGGTGTTGCTTGGCCGTTTTTCGAGGCTAAGTCACCGGGTCCCGGGTTGTTGGTTTTTGCGGCCATCTTAGGTTGGGCGCTATTGAACGAGCGCTCTACTCGCTCTATTTAAGGAAGGGCTCTTCACCAATCGGGAGATTGCCCATACAGACGCTTAAGGCTGCTCCTGAGCGGTCGTTTTTACTGGAAACGCTATTTTAGACTTTTTAACAAATAAGCCTTCAATTGTGTGTAGTATTTTCCCTTGTGTCCGCCCCCCCCCCCTCGAGTTATTTCTTGCACACCTAGGGGTCGATAATTATTGTTAGGACACGCCAGCAGCTTTAAATCATTTTTCCCCGCTTCCCAGGTGTTGCTTGGCCGTTTTTCGAGGCTAAGTCACCGGGTCCCGGGTTGTTGGTTTTTGCGGCCATCTTAGGTTGGGCGCTATTGAACGAGCGCTCTACTCGCTCTATTTAAGGAAGGGCTCTTCACCAATCGGGAGATTGCCCATACAGACGCTTAAGGCTGCTCCTGAGCGGTCGTTTTTACTGGAAACGCTATTTTAGACTTTTTAACAAATAAGCCTTCAATTGTGTGTAGTATTTCCCCTTGTGTCCGCCCCCCCCCCTCGAGTTATTTCTTGCACACCTAGGGGTCGATAATTATTGTTAGGACACGCCAGCAGCTTTAAATCATTTTTCCCCGCTTCCCAGGTGTTGCTTGGCCGTTTTTCGAGGCTAAGTCACCGGGTCCCGGGTTGTTGGTTTTGGCGGCCATCTTGGGTTGGGCGCTATTGAACGAGCGCTCTACTCGCTCTATTTAAACGGCCAGTCATGCCTCCGCGCAGCGGACGCGGACAGCGGATGCGCCGGACCTGCGCCGGAGGTTCGCCAGAGGTGAGCCCATCTTTGCCCATCCGTGACCATCCGGGGCCTGGGGCCAGAACCCCTGGCCAGATTGTGGTTTACTCAAGGGCCGATCTATTACAACTTAATTTGGGCAAGTCCCTTCCGGAGCCGGCTACCCTACACCGGCTGGGCTGCGAGGGTCTGCTTATGTCACCTAGAGGCGCCAGAGGGCGCCAGCGCACGCCCAACATACATACCCTGAGCTACGGTCTACTGAATACTCGCTCTCTGCAGAGCCATAGGTTAGAGGTTTTTACACTCCTGGAAGACGGGGAGTTAGATGTCCTCGCGCTTACTGAAACATGGCTGGAGGACTGCTCAGCGCCCGACTTGGTGGCGGCCCTCCCAGATAACTATTTGGCTATTCATTTTAACAGGGAGGGAGCTAAGAGAGGAGGAGGAGTAGCCCTTCTTTATAAATCATGCCTCCGTGCCAATAGGTTCCTCTGCGAAACCCTTGGAGGAGCTGAGGTTATGGGGGTTAAGCTCAGGAGGGGAGCAGTCTGTGTGGTGTGCCTGGTGGTTTATCGGCCACCTTGGGCATCGCCTGACTTCCCTATCCTCTTTGTAAGATTGGTCCAGGACCTGTGTACAAGATACGATAAACTGGTGATCGTTGGAGACTTCAATTATCACTGGGAAAAGTCCCCTAAAGAAGGACAAGCATTACAGATCGAGGAGGCGATCTCCTCCTTAGGTCTCATCCAACAGGTTAAGGGACCAACACATGAGAAAGGTCATGTGCTCGACCTAGTCTGGACCACCATGCCAGCTCAGGGTATCACGGAAATTCTTCCTTGTGCTTGGTCTGATCATTTTTTAATTAAGGGTAGACTCACATTGAGGGGCCCCCTGTCCAAACCTGAGGAGGGCTGGAAAACGGCCCGCAAATGGAGAAACCTTGATGAGGAAAAACTGGTCCACCTCTTAGAACATCATCCCTCAGACATAGAGCAGGATGCCAACATTGATGCTCTATGCAGACATCTTCAGCATAAACTGGGGAGTGCCATTGATGTGGTGGCACCTCTCCGCAGGTTGAAGAAGGTGGCGAGAGGAGCCGGGGCGCCTTGGTATAATGATTCCCTTAGAGAGATGAAACGCGGGGTGAGGAAGAAAGAACGGGCATGGCGTAAAAAGTATGACGCTATCTCCAAACAAGAATATACCTCATCCTTAGCCCAGTACAAACTAGCCATACAATCAAGGAAGGCTGCTTTCTTTGAGGAAAGAATAACTACTGCTAGAAATCCGCAAAAAGAAATCTTCCGGGTCCTGGCGGAGCTCAGGGTGAACAAGGAGCAAAGTCCTGAGTTAACCCAGGAGGAGTGTCAGAGGTTCCAGGATTTCTTCGTAAAGAAGATATCCGACATCTTGGATGAAATTGCAGAAACTGCACCCCTCGAATGTCCGCACATACCGGACCTCACTGGCCCGCTAAACATTCCACCTCTAGCTGAGCTATCCCTTATTTCCAAACAGGAATTACTTAAAATCACAGGCCGAGTCAAATCAGGCTCCTTGGTGGACCCCTGCCCGCCTGACATATTCAAGATGGCAATGCCAGGAATAGAGGAGGAGGTTCTGCACCTATTGAACACCTCTCTCCGGACAGGACAGATCCCTTCAGCTTTTAAAGAGGCTCGCCTGATCCCTTTATTGAAGAAACCTGGAGCAGACACAAAATGTCTGAAAAATTTTCGGCCCATCTCCCAGTTGCCTTTCTTGGCCAAGGTAATTGAGCAGCATGTGTTAGCTCTATTATCGGGCCATCTAGAGAGTAACAACCTGTTGGAGACCAATCAGGCAGGGTTCCGTGCTAATCACAGCACGGAACTAGTTATGCTATCCATTTTGGATGAGCTAAGGATGCGAGCTGATGTAAAAACACCGAGCGCCCTGGTACTATTGGATCTCTCCGCGGCGTTTGACACCGTGTGCCATAAACAGCTTCTGTCGCGGTTGAGATCCTTTGGCGTCGTGGGTACAGCACATGCATGGCTCTCTTCATTTCTGCAGGGTAGGACACAACGAGTACAGCTGGGGGATCTACTTTCTACCCCTGCTCCGATCACCTGCGGGGTCCCCCAGGGATCTGCCTTGTCTCCACTACTTTTCAACATCTACCTGCAACCACTAATTGCTCTCCTGAATAGGATGGACTGCCTAGTGTACAACTATGCCGATGACACCCAGATAATCATCCGGCTGGATGATGGTCCAGGAGCTCCCACCAGGCTACAGGACATATTGAAAACCACAGTCAATTGGATGTCCGAGAACTCCTTAAAAGTCAACCCGGATAAAACGGAAGTATTACCCATTTCCATCTCGGGTAACCCTTGGAGTGATACATTTTGGCCAATGGAGCTGGGTGTACCCCCAAAGCCGGCAGTTGCAGTCAAAAGCCTAGGCCTATATGTGGATAATAAATTATCCATGGAAAAACAAGTTACCACCGTAGTAGGCACCAGTATAGGCTTGTTAAGACAACTTAGGAAGATCGCGGCCCTACTCTCATTCTCTACCTTGAGACACGTGGTCTCAGCCACAATTTTGGCTAGGCTGGACTACGGGAACTCCCTTTATTTAGGTTTGCCACAGCGGCTGCTGGACAAACTACAGGGAGTCATGAACGATGCAGCTAGGTTGATATTTAAAAAACCCAGAAATGCCCATGCCTCTCCCCTGATGCAGGAGTTACACTGGCTACCAGTTCGCCAGAGAATTGTCTTCAAAGGGATGTGCATTGCTCACAAGGCTTTGCATGGTAAAGCACCAAAATACCTAAAATCCCGACTATCCCCTTACATACCGGGTAGGACTTTGCGTTCGTCGGACGCCACTCTTCTGTCTCAGCCCCGCTTTAAATTGACCACGGTGGGGGGCCGTGCTTTCTCCAACACAATCCCAGCCCTATGGAACAAATTGGATCCAGAGCTCAGGAAGGAGAGTAATTTACTTTCCTTCAGAAAAAAATTAAAAACCGTACTATTCAAACAAGCATGGAGCAGACCTTAGGTGTACAGCTGGTTTCAAGTGAATATAACATCTATCACGTAAATATGGTCAGACAGCGCTTAGAGACCCCTGTGGTTATAACGCGCCATACAAATTAAATAAATAAATAAAATAAATAAATATGTAAATTTAGGACCTACATCATTTTCATTTAACTCTGCAAAGAAAGTCTGGAATTCTGCTTCCGTTCCCTTCCATAGTAAGAACAAGTCATCTATGAACCGTAGCCAGAGGGCTACGTTCACCATGTGATGATTGTTTTCTTCTCTCCAAGCTATGTTTCTCTCACACCAACCCATCATGAGATTCGCATAGCTTGGAGATAAGGAAACTCCCATCGCAGTGCCACAGCATTGCACATACATCTTTTTGCTAAATAGGAAGATATTGTTATATAAGCACATAGTTATCATGTCAATTAACATTTCAGAATGCTCTAGTTCACTGATTGGTCTCTGTTTCAAAAAGTACTGAATGGCATGTAATCCTTTGTTATGGTCAATTGAGGTGTACAAAGACACCACATCGATCGTTACCAACAGGTAATTAGGTTGCCACTGGGTGTCCATTATTATACGCAAAAAATCTCTAGTGTCTTTTATGTAGGAACTTAGCGTTGGGACAATAGGTGCCAAAAAATGGTCCACATACATTGACACATTCTCATATAGGCTCCCACAACTTGAGATAATGGGACGCCCTGGTGGTTTATTTAGTGTCTTATGCACTTTAGGAAGAAAGTAGATTGTTGGTATTATTGGATTATCTACCATTAAGAATGTCTTCTCATCTTCTGTTATTAGTCCCCTTCCTTGCCATCCATTCAATTTGTCACTCAAATCTAACTTTAGTTCATTGATGGGATTTTTTTCTAAGCATTTATAGTTCTTATTGTCTTGCAGTTGACGCAGTGCTTCTTCTATGTAGTGTTGTTTGTCTAAAACTACAATATTTCCGCCTTTATCGGCCGGTTTTATTTCAATCGCATTGTTGTTCTTAAGTGTTTGTATGGCTGAACGCTCTTTCTTGGTCAGCTATTCTCGATTGTTATTATTAGGGACATTACGCATTGTTTCCAGAGCACCCAGGACTAGATCATAGAATATATCGATTTTGTTCCCAGGGTGCAGGGCTGGACAGAATCTTGATTTCTTCTTGAAATGCGTTGGTACACGTTTATCTGTTTGAATTTCCATTTCTCTAAGGATTTGGTTATCTGTAATTTCAGATGCATCTGTTTTATTTGCCAATTCATAGGCTACACGTAATTGTGGTATTTCCCCAATTTTGTAAATTTCAGAATCTTCCATGTCCATTATTTGATTTGATTCGTTTATTGTTCTGTATGGTTGTTTTACAAAGAATTTGTGCAATTTAAATTTTCTTATATATTTGTAGAGATCTATGTTTGTCTCAATCAAGTCCTGATGTATTTCAGGACAGAATGATAAACCTTTATTCAAGACATCATTTTCAGTTTTTGTTAAGGTGTATCTAGAAAGATTAGTGACTAGATTCAGAGCTCTCAAGCTTGTAGATTCTATTTCCTTATCACTGTGGCGGTTCCTCAGGTTGTATCTTCCGCTTTTTCCGCTTGCTTCAGCTATGGTGGTTTGGAAACAATAAAGTCTTTGAAAGCGACTCGTGAATGCGCCTCGTACCTTTGTGAGGACGAAGGAAATTGGGCAGCAATATATATCTATATATATATATATATATATATATAACACAAAGATCGCTCCTTCTGGATTGCTTGACCCCAGAGAGGTGGCGCAAATGCCGGCGGAGCAAGCCGGCTCGTAAACGTCCCCACAAAGTCCAATACTGCGCTCTCAGTCACCAGAAAACACCAGAATCCAAGATAATAACCAAAGAGGTGTTTATTCCTCACACAACGCGTTTCAACTCTATGCAGAGTCTTGATCAAGACTCTGCATTGTTGTTCTTAAGTGTTTGTATGGCTGAACGCTCTTTCTTGGTCAGCTATTCTCGATTGTTATTATTAGGGACATTACGCATTGTTTCCAGATCTCCCAGGACTAGATCATAGAATATATCGATTTTGTTCCCAGGGTGCAGGGCTGGACAGAATCTTGATTTCTTCTTGAAATGCGTTGGTACACGTTTATCTGTTTGAATTTCCATTTCTCTAAGGATTTGGTTATCTGTAATTTCAGATGCATCTGTTTTATTTGCCAATTCATAGGCTACACGTAATTGTGGTATTTCCCCAATTTTGTAAATTTCAGAATCTTCCATGTCCATTATTTGATTTGATTCGTTTATTGTTCTGTATGGTTGTTTTACAAAGAATTTGTGCAATTTAAATTTTCTTATATATTTGTAGAGATCTATGTTTGTCTCAATCAAGTCCTGATGTATTTCAGGACAGAATGATAAACCTTTATTCAAGACATCATTTTCAGTTTTTGTTAAGGTGTATCTAGAAAGATTAGTGACTAGATTCAGAGCTCTCAAGCTTGTAGATTCTATTTCCTTATCACTGTGGCGGTTCCTCAGGTTGTATCTTCCGCTTTTTCCGCTTGCTTCAGCTATGGTGGTTTGGAAACAATAAAGTCTTTGAAAGCGACTCGTGAATGCGCCTCGTACCTTTGTGAGGACGAAGGAAATTGGGCAGCAATATATATCTATATATATATATATATATATATATATATAACACAAAGATCGCTCCTTCTGGATTGCTTGACCCCAGAGAGGTGGCGCAAATGCCGGCGGAGCAAGCCGGCTCGTAAACGTCCCCACAAAGTCCAATACTGCGCTCTCAGTCACCAGAAAACACCAGAATCCAAGATAATAACCAAAGAGGTGTTTATTCCTCACACAACGCGTTTCAACTCTATGCAGAGTCTTGATCAAGACTCTGCATAGAGTTGAAACGCGTTGTGTGAGGAATAAACACCTCTTTGGCTATTATCTTGGATTCTGGTGTTTTCTGGTGACTGAGAGCGCAGTATTGGACTTTGTGGGGATATATATGTATATATATATATATATATATATATATATATATATATATATATATATATATATATATATACACATATATATATATATATTACTTTCTCGAGTTGCTCCTTCCACCCCACACAGCCCGTGGTAAATGGAGAGTTCTCTGGCGAAGCCCACCGGAAATTAAGATCTCACCACACAGTTCAAGTATAATGCTCACTCAGGCCATTCCAAGTGTAAAGATTTAATGCCAGTTACGTGTTTCGGGGAACGCCGTCCCCTTGCTCACACACATATATATATATATTATCTACTGGCGGTCGCCAGTAGATAGTTATAGTTAGGACCGTGTTTCCATAGGAAATCTGAAAATTCTATTTTCAATAACTTTGGCGCCGATTGACGGATCCTCGCAAAATTTTCAAAACTAATGGGGCGCTCCGCTCAGCTCCTACTCTGGAAGTCTCGGGGTGATTCGTCAAGCGGGGGCTGAGAAAAAAGGGGGTCCCAAAACGCGTTTTCCCCATGCATTTTCCCATAGGACCTTTAGTCGAAGGTACAGCCCGAACGGCTAAACAGAATGACTTGAAATTTGGCAAAGAGGTAGTCCTCAGGTCAGGGATGTGCCTTTTGCATATATGGTGTCAATCTGTTCAGTAGTTCCTGAGAAAATTGCAGTTAAAAGTACATAAATATCTATATGCGCGCACCGTGCGCGCACGGTGCCGTGCGCGAGCGTAATTCTGATTGGTGGTTACATGTCAGTCAACATTCGAATCGGTCGAAATCAGGAAGTGTTGTCTGCCATTTTGTGTGTGACAGTGAAAAAGAAAGGTGGAAAACGTGAAAAGGGGGCAGGGTACAGAGTTCTTGACCCCCTAGCTTTTGTCAGGGGGGCCCTGAAGGACCATGAAGGGTGAAAAAAACATATATATTTTTTTTAAATCGCTGGGTGCGCACACGGTGCACGCACGGTGCGCGCACCGTCACGAGGTGCGCGCACGGCGGAAATAAAATCATTAAAAAAATAGAATTAAAAATCAAATTTAAGTGTTTAGATGTTAGGTGGCTCTAAAAAGAGCCGTTGTGTTAATTGAGGAACAGAGGAACAAAAAAATGACAAAAATTATAGGGTGCCGCATGTGTGCTGCTGTATCTTTCTCTCTCTTAGGGGAATGCTGGTGTCCCCATAAGAGAGAAGAGCATTGCACACATTGCACCGTATATATGCACCCTCTTAAACAGAGGGTGTATATCCAGAGGAACAGAAGCAGGTGAAGCTGCCGCCGCAGATGAAGTGCTCGGCTGAGCTGCCGATGATGTGCTCGGCTGAGCTGCTGCGGATGTGCTCGGCTTAGCTGCTGGAGGGTTTTCTCTAGCAGCTCGAGCATAAGCCACAGGATGTACATCTCTAACGTGCCTGATCACAAACGTTAAAGTTAGGAATTAGCATTTAAAAAACCTTGCAAATTCAGTAAAAAAAACATAGGTTTCACACACGTTATAGTTAGGAATTAGCATTTAAAAAACCTTGCAAATTCACTGAAAAAACCATAGGTTTCACACACGTTATAGTTAGGAATTAGCATTTAAAAAACCTTGCAAATTCAATGAAAAAACCATAGGTTTCACACATGTTATAGTTAGCTGGACATTTCACTCGTACAAAACCATTGAAATTCCGCCGTTATAGTTAGTTCAGCTAACTATAACTCGCGCGCCCGCAATCCACTGCTGATGACGTCACATATTACATCACTCATGACATGGTCAGTGACATCACTCATGACATCACTGATGACATCTCAAATGACATCACTGATGACATCATTGTTAGAAAAGGTAGACGGACCGGGAGGGTCGGCCGGGGTCAGGAGGAGAGGTCTCCGGGGAGAGCCGTCTCCAGTGATCGTACAGACAAGTAACTTCCCCCCCACAGACAGATATCACACACGGATAAGGTTCAGTGTTCTTTATAAGCACTTATTTAAGGTACGGTTGAATGGTACAAGGAGGTCTGGACTCAGGGGTCCCCTCGATTATAGTCTCGCAAGGTAGGGAAGGGGGTAGCGGGACAGTCTATTTACCAATCAGGTAGTTCGGATGAGATGATGATGAGCTCACAATCCTCGAGCTTGGTGGTACGGGCCGCGGCAGCGCCAGCAGGTCCCGGTGTGGATGGTCGATACAACGGGCCGCGGCAGCGCCAGCAGGTCCCCGGAAGATATACGGTCCGCGGCAGCGCCAGCAGGTCCCGGTGAGGATGGTCGTTACAACGGGCCGCGGCAGCGCCAGCAGGTCCCAGGAAGATGACTGTTGCAGAAGGCCGCGGCAGCGCCAGCAGGCAGGACGATGGTTCACAAGAGCGGGCTACGGCAGCGCCAGTAGACCGTCAAGGTTGAGTTCACTCGGTGTCTCTCGACTCCAGGATACAACTGCCTTCCTGCTCCGGAGCTGCCCCAGTTATAGGGCTGGTGCCCTTTGATGTCCGGACCCTCGCACTTGGAGGTCGGAGGGTCCGGGATGAAGGTGTCCAGACACCCAGCAGGGGGTGGAGCCAGTGCCTGGGGGAGCTGGGGGCGATCGGCACCTGGCGGGGGAGAGCCCTTGACACTTCGTTCTCCCATTGACCTGCCAAGTGGTCCGCTCACCTCCTGGGTGGATGGTGGTGCCGGGATGTCGGGGCCGGCCAGGCCCGGGGTTAGGGTCGAGGGGAGGCCAGGCGGCCGCGTGGTGCAGGGCCCAAGATGGCGGCTTGACCCGGCCGGGGAAGCCGGTGGGGCTGGGCCCCGCGATGAGTAAGGGTCCGAGGGCAAAGGGTCCGTCGGGAGACGGAGTACAGGTGCTTGTCGCGGGGTTATGCCAGGTGGGCCGGAGTCCGGGCCCTGTCGAGCGGGGAGGGAGCAAGCCGTCTGTGAGGCCTGTCCAACATGCGTCCCCCCCAGCTGAAGGTGGGGAGAGTCACCCATCTCCTTGGGGACTCTCTTCGTCGAGGCGGAAAAAGCGGGACAGGCCATCCGCGTTGGCGTGGTCTTGGCCGGGTCGGTGCTCCACGGTGAAGTCCATTCCCTGCAGGGAAATGGACCAGCGCAAGAGTTTTGGGTTCTCCCCCAGCATCTGCATCAGCCATTGCAGGGGTCGATGGTCGGTTTGTACCCGGAAGTGGGCACCGAAGAGATAGGGTCGGAGCTTTTTGAGGGCCCACACTACTGCAAATGCCTCCCTCTCGATGGTGCTCCAACGCTGTTCTCGGGCCAGGAGACGTCGACTGATGAAGGCCACCGGCTGGTCATGACCTTCGGGGTTCAACTGAGAGAGGACGGCTCCGATGCCGTGGGCGGAGGCGTCGGTCTGCACCACAAATTCCCGACTGTAATCGGGGGCCTGGAGCACCGGGGCGGTGCACAGGGCGGCCTTCAGCTCCTCGAAGGCCGCTTGACAATCAGGAGCCCAGCTGACCCGCTTCGGTTGATTCTTGGATGTGAGACCCGTGAGGGGCCCCACGATGCTGCCGTAGTCCTTCACGAACCGCCGGTAGTAGCCGGTGAGCCCCAAGAAGGCTCGGACCTCGGTCTGGGTGACGGGGGGCTGCCAGGACTGGATGGCAGCAATCTTAAGTTGTAGTGGGGCCACCAGCCCACTCCCCACTTGGTGCCCAAGGTAGGTCACAGACCCTTGGCCAATCTGGCACTTGCCGGCCTTAATGGTGAGGCCGGCCCGCTGGAGGGCTTGTAGGACCTCTTGGAGGTGACGGCGGTGGTCGGACCAGTGGCGGCTGTATACAGCGATATCGTCCAGGTAGGCAGCGCTGAATTCTTCAAGCCCCGCCAAGACCTGGTTCACAAGGCGTTGGAACGTGGCGGGGGCATTCTTCATGCCAAAGGGCATGACCTTAAATTGATAGTGGCCATCGGGGGTAGAGAAGGCTGACCGTTCCTGAGCCCTGGGTGTGAGGCCGATCTGCCAGTAGCCCGCCGTTAGGTCGAAGATACTAAGGTAGCGGGCGGCCCCCAGCCGGTCGATCAGCTCGTCTGCCCGGGGGATGGGATGAGCGTCGGTCCGGGTGACAGCGTTCAAGCCCCAGTAGTCGACGCAGAATCTCAGTTCAGGTGCGGTGCCGGGGGCAGCGGCTTTGGGAACCAGTACAACCGGACTGGCCCAGGGACTGTCCGAGGGTTCGATGACCCCGATCGTGAGCATCTTGGCCACTTCCTCCTGTATGCAGGCCCGTACCCGATCTGGTACGCGGTAGGCCCGGTGCCGGACAGGGGGACTGTCCCCGGTGTCTACGTCGTGCAAACACCAGGGGGTGACCCCGGGGGTGAGGGAGAACAGGGCAGCGAACTGCAGCAGGAGGTCCCGGCAGTCCTGGCGTTGCTCCGAAGTGAGGGCGTCAGAGAGCCGGACCCCGTCCACGGAGCCGTCCTTCTCCTGAGTCTTCAGGAGATCCGGGAGGGGCTCGGAGTCTTCTTCTGTGCCACTGTCTGTAGCCATCAAGAGGCTCAGTTCGGAGCGCACAAAGTGTGGTTTGAGCCGGTTGGTGTGGAGGACCCGAAGGGGGTTCCGGGAGGACCCCATGTCGATGAGGTAAGTGACGGGGCTTTTGCGCTCGACCACTTTGAAGGGCCCCGTCCACTTATCTTGCAGGGCACATGGTTCGGTGGGGGACATCACCCATACTTGCTGCCCAGGCTCGAATTCAACGGAGGAGGCATTGTGATCATACCACCTCTTCATGTCCTCCTGGCTGGCCTCGAGGTTCGCCTTGGCCATCTCCCTGAAGCGCCGGGTCTGGTTTCGTAAGGCCAGGATGTATTTGAAGACGTCTGGAGGGGTCGTTAGGGGGGCCATCTCCCAACCTTCCTTGACTAGGCTGAGGGGCCCCCGCACAGGGTGCCCGTATAGGAGTTCGAAGGGGCTAAAACCGAGGGACTTCTGGGGAACTTCCCGGTAGGCGAAGAGGAGGCACGGGAGCAGTACATCCCACTGGCGACGGAGAGGCTCTTCCAATCCCCCAATCATCCCTTTGAGAGTGCGGTTAAAACGCTCCACTAGTCCGTTCCCTTGGGGGTGATAGGGGGTCGTGAATCTGTAGGTGACCCCGCATTGTTGCCAGAGGGACTTCATGTATTTGGATATGAAATTTGTACCCCGGTCGCTGACGACTTCTCGGGGGAAGCCTACCCGGGAGAAGATCCCCATCAGGGCCCGGCCAACCACCGGAGCGGTCACTGTCCGTAGGGGCACCGCCTCGGGGTAGCGGGTGGCATGGTCCACTAGTACCAAGATGAACCTGTGTCCTTGTGCTGTGCGGGGGTCCAGAGGTCCCACAATGTCTATCCCCACCCTCTCGAACGGGGTGGTGACCACAGGGAAGGGTTGTAGAGGGGCCTTCAGCTTCCGGCCACTCTTCCCGCTGGCTTGGCATGTGGGGCAAGATCGGCAGTGGTTCAGGACGTCATTCCTCATTTTCGGCCAAAAAAAGTGGGTCACCAGGCGACTGTACGTTTTGTCCTGGCCCAGGTGTCCAGCCAGGGGGACATCGTGGGCCAGGTTGAGCAGAAGGTCTCGGAAGCGGAGCGGTACCACCAGAACTCGACCGGCCCCCAGCTCGGCGATTCTTTGCTCGCTGTAGAGCAGGTCGTTATCCCAGTAGACCCAGTGGGTTCCGGTGGTGTCCCCGGCGGTTTGGGTGCTGGCTTGTTGGCGGAGTCCCTCGAGGGAGGGACAGGTCTTTTGTTCCTGGCGGAACTGTTCTTGGGTGGGCCCCCCTTCTTGCCGCCACTGAGCCAGGTCCGGAAGGTCCTGGTGTGGCGCGTCTTCTTCGGTAGTCGGGTCCGGTAGGTCGGACTCGCCGTTGTCCGCTACAGGGGCCACCGGGGGCGGAGGTGCTGGCCATTCGGTTTCTTCTGATCGGGGGGCGGCACGGGCGGCCATGGATCGGGTGGTTATGCAGGCCCAGTCCGGGAGGCCCAGCATCCCCAAGTGCTCTCTTCTCTCGACGGTGGCCCACGGGGAACTCTCGAGGTCATTCCCCAGGAGGCAGTCCACGGGGGCATCGTCCCGGACCGTCACCTTCAGTAGGCCGGAGACCCCTCCCCATTCAAACGGGACGCAGGCCATCTTACACATGCTCTCAGAGTTGTCTGCCGAGCGGACGGGGCAGAGAATGTTCGGTAGGATCTGCTCGGGCTTCACCAGGTGACAGCGGACGGCCGTCACGCTGGCGCCGGTGTCACGCAAGGCCTCGGCTCTCTGTCCATTAATGGTCACCCACTGACCGTATTTTCTGGTGTTGGCGGGTAGGGGGGCCCGCGGAACCATGTCTCTTCCCCCTAAGCATGCCAGGACCATGGCAGCCGGTTCCCACCCTTGCTGGGCCGGCTCATACTCTTCGGGTCCCTCCGATGATTGCTCTTCCCCTAGGGCAGCGGCAGCTACCTGGCGGGGCTTGGGTGTTTGGTTTAGCGGGCAGTTCGGATCATTGGCGTAGTGGCCTAGTCGCTGGCACCGGTGGCACGTGACGTTGGCTCGGTACCCAGGCCGCAACGGGGGGTTGCCCCGGCCGGCCGGAGCCGGGGTGCTGGCCACGGGTGTTGCGGGCAAGGCGTCTCTCCCTCGCCCCTGGCCCCCTCCTCCTCCCCGAGGACGGTGCTGGCCTTGGTTGTTTCTGTTCTGTTCGTGTGGCCCCCTCCGGCCCACTCGGGTGCTTTCCCATCGGTCAGCTTCGGCGGCGAGCTGCCGGGGGTCAGTCAGCTTACTGTCGAGTAGGTGCTGCCTGAGCTCGACGAAACAGTTGTTTGACAGGTGCTCCCATACCATAAGGTTGAAGAGTTGTTCGTAGGTGGTGACCTGACTTCCCTTGATCCAACCCTCGAAGGCCCGGCTGAAATAGTTCACGTACTCTACCCAAGTTGTACCTGGGATCCGGGTGCAATCTCTGAACCTCTGGCGGTACATCTCGGGCGTGAGGCCGTAGCGGGTGAGGAGGGCAGCCTTCATGTGGTCGTAGGACGACATTTGGTGATCGGGGAGCTGCAGCAGGGCATCGCGACCCTCGTTGATAAATCTCCCCCAAAGTCCGGCTCCCCAATCACTCCGGTCGATCCGGTGGGAGGTCATTGCGATCTCATAGGCTTTAAACCACTGTTGTATGTCGTCTTCTCGGACATACTCGCGGACCACATCCTTGGGGATGTGAACTTTCTTCTCAATTGGCCCCGGGGTGTGTGGTCGCTCAGGCACCCCCAGTTCCTTATTCTGTTTGCGCAGTTCTATTTCCGCCAGTTGGCGCTCGTGCTCGAGCGTTATTTTTTTCTCTTCCAGCTCTCTCTGTCTCTGCTTTTCCTCTCGTTCCTCTCGAAGCCGCATATGCTCGAGGTTGAGTTTCTGTTCAGCTAACTTGAGTTCCCCATCCATCTTGAGTCGTGCCATCTCTAATTCGTGTAATCTGACTCTGTCTCTTTCTCGTATCTCCTCCTGCGAGAGGCCCGTTCCCCGCTCCTCGGGAGCCGTGGCGTTCCCCTCTGGTGTGATGCTGTTTTGGTCTGGTGCGACGCTGCTTTGGTCGGAGGGTCCTGCGACCCCAGTTTCTGTCCATGACTCAAGAGCGCGCTTTAGATCATCCTTGGTACTCAGGCCGGTGGTAGCAATGCCAAGTTCTATGCAAAATTGTCTCAGTTCGCGGTGGTTGTATTCTTCTAATTTCTCCATTTGGAACTTCTCGGTGGAGCTGCTATCTTTGGTCGACATCGTGCTTTGTCGTGGGGTGAGCTACTCTCTGTACGATTACGCGTTGATTCGGATCGCGCCGCTGGCCACCAATGTTAGAAAAGGTAGACGGACCGGGAGGGTCGGCCGGGGTCAGGAGGAGAGGTCTCCGGGGAGAGCCGTCTCCAGTGATCGTACAGACAAGTAACTTCCCCCCCACAGACAGATATCACACACGGATAAGGTTCAGTGTTCTTTATAAGCACTTATTTAAGGTACGGTTGAATGGTACAAGGAGGTCTGGACTCAGGGGTCCCCTCGATTATAGTCTCGCAAGGTAGGGAAGGGGGTAGCGGGACAGTCTATTTACCAATCAGGTAGTTCGGATGAGATGATGATGAGCTCACAATCCTCGAGCTTGGTGGTACGGGCCGCGGCAGCGCCAGCAGGTCCCGGTGTGGATGGTCGATACAACGGGCCGCGGCAGCGCCAGCAGGTCCCCGGAAGATATACGGTCCGCGGCAGCGCCAGCAGGTCCCGGTGAGGATGGTCGTTACAACGGGCCGCGGCAGCGCCAACAGGTCCCAGGAAGATGACTGTTGCAGAAGGCCGCGGCAGCGCCAGCAGGCAGGACGATGGTTCACAAGAGCGGGCTACGGCAGCGCCAGTAGACCGTCAAGGTTGAGTTCACTCGGTGTCTCTCGACTCCAGGATACAACTGCCTTCCTGCTCCGGAGCTGCCCCAGTTATAGGGCTGGTGCCCTTTGATGTCCGGACCCTCGCACTTGGAGGTCGGAGGGTCCGGGATGAAGGTGTCCAGACACCCAGCAGGGGGTGGAGCCAGTGCCTGGGGGAGCTGGGGGCGATCGGCACCTGGCGGGGGAGAGCCCTTGACACTTCGTTCTCCCATTGACCTGCCAAGTGGTCCGCTCACCTCCTGGGTGGATGGTGGTGCCGGGATGTCGGGGCCGGCCAGGCCCGGGGTTAGGGTCGAGGGGAGGCCAGGCGGCCGCGTGGTGCAGGGCCCAAGATGGCGGCTTGACCCGGCCGGGGAAGCCGGTGGGGCTGGGCCCCGCGATGAGTAAGGGTCCGAGGGCAAAGGGTCCGTCGGGAGACGGAGTACAGGTGCTTGTCGCGGGGTTATGCCAGGTGGGCCGGAGTCCGGGCCCTGTCGAGCGGGGAGGGAGCAAGCCGTCTGTGAGGCCTGTCCAACAATCATCGATTGAGTATGTGTTTCTGAACAATTTTAATATGTTTAATAAATATAGGGAAAGGCCTGTTGAAGAATAAGTGGGTGTACAAGTGTGTAAATGGATGATTTTCTGTGGTGCGTAACTGACTCTATAAGTGAGTGTATCTTACTGCAGACTAGTGACTAAACTGTGTAAATGTCTGTATGTGTCTGTATGTTGGTGCATAAGTGGCTGAATGGTTTTGTGAATAGCTATATGAGTGTCTATATGAGTTATTGATTGCTTGTCTCAGTATCTGTATGGGTTCCTGAGTGTTTGTGTGGGAAGGGTGTGTGTGACTCTGTGCATACATGTGTGAGTGGGTGATTCTATGGGTGCATGGTTTTAAGAGTGCATCTGTGATGGACTGTATGGTTGAGTGAGTGTATGTATGGGTGTGTTAGGGATTTAATGTATATCTCAGTGGTACATTTGTGACTAACTACATATGTGAAAGTGTCAGGCCTGCTTGCACCCCTTCCTCTCAGCACGGGAGCAGAATGTCGCAAGTTCCCGGTACCTCCCCTAGCCTTCCCAGTGTTTCGCGTTATAACCTGAACGAGCACACCAAGGAATTCCAGAGGGGGAAAGGGAATGGGACAGAGAAGAGATAGCCACTATTGTCCTCCTGGTCCTTCACTCTTTAGACCCTGCTATCTTCTTAGGACTGGACAGGTGAATCTTTACTAAAAGAGAAAACAACATTTATTCATTCACTTATCCTTCCTAATTGTCCATGTGTTGGTGTATTGTGTAGTCCTCCTCTACCACCTACCCTGTCAATAGTGACCAATGCTTCTCTTCTATTTATCTCGGTTCTTATTTTCTGTTCTTCTGTAGTGCTGTAACTAAATGGAACGATATTAGATTTCTTTGCTTCTGCCTATCTCTGTTAATTAATCTTATCTTATGTCTTCTCAGGTGCCCTTACCAAAAGACTCGAGACGAGTGCCTCAACTGGATTCTGTTCTGGTGAGTATATGTTTTATACTAGTTAATTTCTGCCTTCAGTGTGCTACTGGAACTCCTTCTTTCTTTATTCTCTTCTGCTCTCTAATTTCTTTATAACTGTACACAACTCTCCACACTCAAGGGTCTGAAAATGTATCTGACTGATATCTCTATTTACATAGTATGAAGCGTCTTCATGAACAGACTTATACGAGAGACTCTGCTCTATTTATTCTCCTCATATGCTGCCTTAACTGCAATTGATAACAGCTGTATATGCTCAAAAACTAGTCACTCTACTTCAACCTTCCGGAAAATATCTTAAGTTTTAAATATCAGGAACAGTCTTTCTTTGCTTTCTCCGCTACGAATAAACAATGCTCAAGAACTGTTTTTGCGCGACGAAGTATCTTTTCCCTGACTGACTTCACGACACTTGGCAACGACCTTCTCTCCTCAGATTCTTGGTGAAGTGCGAAGCGGCAACCGCTCCACACCTGTACCTTCATTATCCTTGTGAAACGCTAGAGCGCTAACCTGCAGCTCCTTCGGTCCAGTGTTGGCGGCCATCTTGGATTTAGATCGATTTATTAATAAGCTTAAGAAGCCGCTCCTCTTCTTGTGAATGTTCGTTTTCAGTACCCTAGACCTTACAAAATGCTTCAATCCTAGTTTTTGGTCTGACAGTCCTGACAGTAGCCCCTCTCAAAGAGCTTCCTCCCGGCTTGGGCGTATTTGGGAATCTCCTATGAAACTCTCTAATCAATCTGGGGGCACGTACATTAGAGGATGGTTCCCAAGATCTTTCCTCTGGCCCATAGTTCTTCCAATCCAACAAATAATACAATTGTCCCTTTTGCACCTTAGCATCTAATACTTGGTGTACCTCAAATTCTTCCCCTTTCACAGTTTGGATTGGCTTTGGGGGTCTCTTGATTCGTAAATCTTTTGAAACCTTCTTTAATAAAGAGACATGAAACACGGGATGAACCCGTAAGCCTTTGGGCAGTTGTAGCTGATAGTTGACTGCACTTAGTTTCTTCTCAACCAGATAGGGGCCTACAAATCTTGGCTGAAACTTTCGTACCCCTTTAAGTCTAAGATTCTTCGTGTTTAACCATACCTTATCCCCTACCTGTAATTCGGGTTCCTTTCTACTCTTTTTGTCTGCATAAAATTTGTAACTTTCCTTGGCCTTAGTTAAATTTTCGGTGGCTGATTTATGCATTTGTGCCAGATGTTCTTCTAAATCAGTAACAGCTGGTACACCAACTTCCTGGAAATTTAGAGATTGATGGGGGTGCCTTCCAGTGTTCAGATAAAAAGGTGAGTAACCTGTGGACATATTTTTTGCATTGTTATGTGCAAACTCTGCGGCCCATAGATAATCCGGCAAGTCCCCCTCCTGCTCTAATAAACACAATCTGAGGTATTGCTCTAATTCCTGATTCGTTCGTTCGGTTTGACCGTCAGTTTCGGGGTGATAACTGGTTTTGTACCTAGTGTCTATACTCAATTTCTTTGTAAAGGCCTTCCAGAAATGAGATAAGAATTGGGAACCCCTATCTGATATTAACACCTTAGGTATTCCATGGGCTCGAACTATGTTCTGACTAAAGGTATGTGCCAAAGTTGCTGCTGTGGGAACCCCTTTTAAAGGTATAAAGTGGGCCATTTTGGTAAAAGCATGTACGCACACCAATATAGTATCAAACCCTTTACTAGATGGTAAATCTACAATCAAGTCTAAGGTTATAGTGTGCCATGGATAAGGTGGAGTGGGCAGAGGTTGCAATAACCCCTTGGGAGCTTGTCGTTCAGACATTCCTCTAGCGCAGACCTCACAAGTGGTTACGTAATGCCGTACATCCTTAATTACACCTGGCCACCAAAAACGTCTCCTCACTAGATCTTCAGTCTTCGTGATGCCCTTGTGCCCAGCCAATATGTCATCATGACTTTCCTTCAACGCCTTTTGCTGCATTTCTTGTGTTTGTAGGTAAAGAGCTCCATGGTGATACGGTAAACCTCCTCGAATCTCTCGCCCAGGATCTTCTTTCACCCAGTTTTCCATTTCCGCCGAGGACATTGACATCTGATTTTGTTCTTCCAGCGACTCTTGCAAAAGTGCTCCAATTACCTTATCAGCGGGTAAAATTGTTTGGATCTGGATTTCTTCAAAAGTTCCTTCTGTTCCCCTTCTGGACAAGGCATCAGCCTTACCATTTTGAGAACCAGGACGATAAGTATTGACAAAATCATTACCAGCGAAGTATAGAGACCAACGTAATTGTCTTGGAGTCAGGGTTCGGGCTGACTTTAAGAATTTTAGATTTCTATGATCTGTATAGACAGTTACCTTATGCCTCGCCCCCATCAAATAATGTCTCCACTCTTTGAACGCATCTTTGATGGCTAACAACTCCTTCTCAGTAATGGTGTAATTGGTTTCCACAGCAGTTAGTTTTCTCGAGCGGTAAGCCACCGGGTGCAATTGTCCTGTGACCTTATGTCTTTG
Source organism: Triturus cristatus (assembly GCF_964204655.1). Taxonomy (NCBI): domain Eukaryota; kingdom Metazoa; phylum Chordata; class Amphibia; order Caudata; family Salamandridae; genus Triturus; species Triturus cristatus. Next base: position 1,444,895,823 of record NC_140591.1, read on the forward strand.
AGATAGAACTCCTCCTAGGGCCCAATTGGAGGCATCAGTTTCTACAAAGAATGGCTCTGAAGGATTGGGATGGAGTAATATTGGGGCCGTAGTGAAATCCTTCTTCAGTAGGTTGAAAGATTCTTCAGCTTCCTTAGTCCATTCAAACTGGACTCCTTTCTTGAGTAATCTTGTCATGGGAATCATGTTCTGAGAAAAATTTGGAATGAACCTCCTATAAAAATTGGCGAATCCTATGAAACTCTGGATTTCCTTTACTGATTTAGGAGACTCCCATTCCAACACTGCCTTGATCTTGTTTTCATCCATGGTCACTCCACTCGGGGCTAACACAAAACCCTAAAACTCCACAGTGGTAACGCTAAATGCACATTTCTCCAATTTGACAAATAAATTGTTCTCTCGCAGTTTCTGCAGGACTTTCTTAACATGTTCTTGATGTTCTTCCTCAGTGTTTGAGTAAATGAGAATGTCATCTATGTATACAATAGCATTCCTATCAATGAATTCCTTCAGTACATCATTAATGAAGTGCTGAAAGGTGGCTGGAGCATTACATAAGCCATATGGCATTACTTGATATTCAAAGAGCCCATGCTTGGTCCTGAAAGCCGTCTTCCATTCATCCCCTTCTCGTATTCGGACTAGATGGTATGCCCCTCGCAAATCCAACTTGGTGTAGATTTTAGCTTCCTTCACCTGATCCAATAGCACAGAGATTAAAGGCAAAGGATATCGATTTTTTACAGTTATCCGATTTATTGCCCTGTAGTCTATACACGACCTCAATTCTCCATTTTTCCTCGGAATAAAAAAAAGTGGAGAAGAGACTGGGGATTGTGATGGCCTTATAAATCCGTTCTCCAAATACTTTCGTATATACTCCTTCAAGTGTTCATCTTCTCGCTCCGTTAAGGCATAAATTCTGCTACAGGGAAGATTGCATCCTGGCTCCCATTCGATTTTGCAATCCAAATTTCTATGCGGGGGAAGCTTTTCGGCTTCGTCTTCACTGAACACCTCCTGAAATTCGGCATATTCTGCAGGCAATTTGATGGTATTTATCACCCAGACTGTGGATTCTCTTTCACTTAAATGAAAAGCCGGCGTCCTTTCTTAATCTCGTAGACATTCGTGATAACAATTCTCCTTACAATATATTGAGTTCAATGTTACCGTTCGGGCCTCCCAATTGATGGTAGGGTTGTGTTCAGTAAGCCATGGCAGTCCCAATATCAATTGGAATTCTGGGGCATCTATTAAATTGAATTGTAAGCTTTCTCGATGTCCTTCTTCAGATTCCAACTCTACTGGTTCTGTATGGCTTACTATGGGCCCAGATGAAAGGTTTGTTCCGTCTACTGCTCGGACTGCCTCACTTCTTTCCTTCCTGATTGCCTGTAATCCGATCTTCTCCGCAAACTTTAAATCACAAAAGTTGCCTGTTGCTCCTGAATCAATCATGACAGTTACTTGTTTCAAAACTCTTTCTCTATACCGTAGCGTCATCATCATCACCATGTGCAGGGCAGCCGACTGTAACGTATTCGCCAAGGTATGTTTTGTTGGAGCTGTTTCAGAATTAGCAACCACCAGTCCAACTCCACTTACTGGTGGTGCAAGGCATTTTCCAACGTTTTCTGTTTTGGCTTCTTAGGACAATCCCGGACGAAATGTCCAGTACCTCCACAGTAAAGGCATTGCTTGTTCACCCTCCGTCTTTACTTCTCTTCTTTAGAAAGCGGTCCTCGGATTGCTCCTATTTGCATGGGTTCTCCCCCACGGGACAAGTCGTTTTCCTTGTTGCCTTCTGTCCTTACTCGATTGAATCTCGCCACAGTTGGACGATAATCTCGTTTCCTCTCTCCTCTTCTCTCACTCAGACGAAAATCGATTTCTAAAACTAGATCAATTAATGCCGAAATCTCTGTGGGCCTACTGGGTACTTGTGCTAATGCATCTTTTAGTTCATCCTTTAAGCCTCGATAGAACACTGCTGCTCTTTTATTCTCCGGCCATTCTGTCTCCACAACCAACTTATTAAACTGGGCAAGGTAAGCCACTAAGTCTCGACTGCCCTGTTTTATCTCCAATAGCTCGTTGTCAGTTGCCTGCGAAACTCTTCTTCTGTCAAAGATTCGAAGAAATTCTTTTTAAAATTCATCCAAATCATATAAAATTGGAGCATTACTGGTGACCAAGGGCATAGACCAAGACGCGGCATCCCCACTTAGGTAAGACAGGATAAATGCCACACGAGACTGCGCGTCGGGGAAAAGTGCTGGACGACACATAAAGTGTAATGTGCATTGTGTCAGAAATACTTGAGCCTTTTGGGGATCTCCACTGAAACGCTCTGGGGGTGCTAAAGGAATTACTGGGGACAGGGAGTGCATTACTTGTGTAGTAACCTTAGGTTGGGAATCCCGCGAATCACTAATACTCCCTTCAGTAAATGCAGAATATCTTAAGTTTGGGCCAGACTCAAAACTACTCATCTTTAAGCTGAAATCTGTAGTTTCTTTCCTCAGCTCCCTATTCTCCTCTCTAACTGAAATCAACTCCCATTGGATTCCCTCCAGGATTTCTCCTAACTTTTTTAGATCTAAACCTTCCGCCATTCTGCTCAGGTGCAAATAAAAACGTGGGCACTTCACTCTGTCAGGCCTGCTTGCACCCCTTCCTCTCAGCACGGGAGCAGAATGTCGCAAGTTCCCGGTACCTCCCCTAGCCTTCCCAGTGTTTCGCGTTATATCCTGAGCAAGCACACCAAGGAATTCCAGAGGGGGAAAGGGGATGGGACAGAGAAGAGACAGCCACTATTGTCCTCCTGGTCCTTCACTCTTCAGACCCTGCTATCTTCTTAGGACTGGACAGGTGAATATTTACTAAAAGAGAAAACAACATTTATTCATTCACTTATCCTTCCTAATTGTCCATGTGTTGGTGTATTGTGTAGTCCTCCTCTACCGACTACCCTGTCAATAGTGACCAATGCTTCTCTTCTATTTATCTCGGTTCTTATTTTCTGTTCTTCTGTAGTGCTGTAACTAAATGGAATGATATTAGATTTCTTTGCTTCTGCCTATCTCTGTTAATTAATCTTATCTTATGTCTTCTCAGGAGCCCTTACCAAAAGACTCGAGACGAGCGCCTCGACTGGATTCTGTTCTGGTGAGTATATGTTTTATACTAGTTAATTTCTGCCTTCAGTGTGCGACTGGAACTCCTTCTTTCTTTATTCTCTTCTGCTCTCTAATTTCTTTATAACTGTACACAACTCTCCACACTCAAGGGTCTGAAAATGTATCTGACTGATATCTCTATTTACATAGTATGAAGCGTCTTCATGAACAGACTTATACAATAGACTCTGGTCTATTTATTCTCCTCATATGCTGCCTTAACTGCAATTGATAACAGCTGTATATGCTCAAAAACTAGTCACTCTACTTCAACCTTCCGGAAAATATCTTAAGTTTTAAATATCAGGAACAGTCTTACTTTGCTTTCTTCGCTACGAATAAACAATGCTCAAGAACTGTTTTTGCGCGACGAAGTATCTTTTCCCTGACTGACTTCACGACGCTTGGCAACGACCTTCTCTCCTCAGATTCTTGGTGAAGTGCGAAGGCAACCGCTCCACACCTGTACCTTCATTATCCTTGTGAAACGCTAGAGCGCTAACCTGCAGCTCCTTCGGTCCAGTGTTGGCGGCCATCTTGGATTTAGATCGATTCTTTAATACGCTTAAGAAGCCGCTCCTCTTCTTGTGAATGTTCGTTTTCAGTACCCTAGACCTTACAAAAGGCTTCAATCCTATTTTTGGTCTGACAGTCCTGACAGAAAGGCAGTATATATGCGTGTAAGAGGATATAAGTGGGTAGATGTGAGAGTGTGTGATTGTGAGAGTGACTGTATGGATGAGTGTGTGCTTGTATCAATGATTCTATAAGAGCGTAAGAATGTGGTACTATTTTTATGAGTAAGTGAACTTGAGTGTGTATAACCACATAGGTGAGTAAATGGGAGTGTGATTATTTGTATGACTGAGTAGGTGTGAGAGTACCTCTATGGATGATTGGTAGTGTGTGAGTGTCTATATAGGTGTATAAATGCATATGATAGTTTTGTATGGAGTGACTGTAAGTATGAGTGACTGTACAGGTGAATGAGTGGAGGTGTATGTAGACCTAAGAGTTAATAAGTGGGCATGTAGTTATTGGTATTGCAGTATGTATGGTTTTGAGAATGCAACTCTTAAATTTTGAGTCGGTGTCTCAAAGGTTATATTAGGGTGTGAGAAGATGTGGTAATTTATCACATGGATGACGTCATCAGCGATGTCATCAGTGATGTCATTTGAGATGTCATCAGTGATGTCATGAGTGATGTCACTGACCATGTCAGGAGTGATGTCTTATGTGACGTCATCAGCAGTGGATTGCGGGCGCGCGAGTTATAGTTAGCTGAACTAACTATAACGGGGGAATTTCAATGGTTTTGTATGAGTGAAATGTCCAGCTAACTATAACGTGTGAAACCTATGGTTTTTTCATTGAATTTGCATGGTTTTTTAAATGCTAATTCCTAACTATAATGTGTGTGAAACCTATGGTTTTTTCAGTGAATATATATATATTTATATATTATATTTATATATTTATAATAATTTAACCAGTTAAAACCTTCTAAGTTAGTAGGTTGGGCTGTGTTGAACCTGGCCCTATTTTGCAGGGTTATCCACAAACATTTTGCCTTCCTCCTGTATTTTTCTGGCCTGTTTTTGTTGGCTTTATGACTCTGGGCACTTTACCACTGTTAACCACTGCTAAACGGCATATGCTCTCTCCTCTGAAACATGGTATGTTTGGGTTCTCCATTATTGGCCTACTTGATTTACTAGTAAGTCCCCAGTATAGTGCACTGTGTGTGCCCAGGGCCTGTAAATCAAATAATACTAGTGGGTCTGCAGCACTGATTGTGCCACCCACATGAGTACCCCTACAAACATGTCTCAGCCCCACCATTGCAGTATCTGTGTGTGCAGTTTTAAACTGCCATTTTGACCTGGCAAGTGCACCCACTTGCCAGGCCCAAACTTGCCCGTTTAATACATATAAGTCACCTCTATGGTAGGACCAAGGTAGCCCAATAGGCAGGGTACAGTGTATTTAAAAGGTAGGATGTGTACTGTTGTGTTTTACATGCCCTGGTAGTGAAGTACTACTACTTTTGTTTTTCACTATAGCAAGGCCTATCTCCTCCATGTTTTAGCATTGGAACTGCCTTGTAACATCTTACAACTCTATCTTCTAATATGGAGTTGATAGAAAATTTGAGTTTGGTGACTCTGAACTTTTTTAAACTGCAGGTCTGAAAATGCCACTTGTATAAAGTTCACGTTCAGTGGGGTTGGGCATTTTGATAGCTGGGTTGGGCCACTTGTACATTGGATTTCAACAGTATACCGAGACTGATAATTATTTAATCCACATTTCTTTACTGAAAATCAAGTAATTTAATTAACTTATCCCCATTTTTTGAGTGTTATAGTATTTTGAAACATTTCACAAACACATTAAACGTATCCTTCAGACGACATGTAAGTGTAAAGCACAATAGTTACAGCCCTTCTGCACAACATACTTTTACACATCAAGGAAAATAATTCAAAACTGAATGCATACAACAGAACAAACATGTATCAGAAATAAATTAAATTAGTAATAAACCAGTCCTTTGATGTATATTTATATTATTAGTCTCTTAGTTTTGTTCGAATACTGAAGCTCCTATTCGAAACTACTACTGAGGGTTTTTCAACACCCCCTTTTGGTAGGCCTCCAATGTCCCTTGTAGGATTGCCTACATTTGGTTGTATCTTTAAATAAAGTCTACGCAGACCAAGTAATCAACACATTTCAAATGTATTTCTTTTGGGTTCTACTCAGGACCTTGACTGGTTAATTCCGTGAAGTAATAGATGAAAACATCTATGTTCCTTCTTGTGTTTAGCCTCAGGGCTTAGTTCTTAGTCAAGCAATTTAGTTGCTCATATTACCTCTCCTTCACTGTGGTTTCACTTGGTTGATCAATGCCTCCGGTTGTATTGGCTACTGGTTAACCAAGCCTGACTTCATTCTTAATTCAATGGAAGCGAGACATGTTTTCTGAATGTAATTCCTCTCTGTCCCAGGCTCCTGTAATTTATCTGTAAGAATAATAATGAATAAGCTAGCATTGTTATGAGGAGCTAAAGCTTGTCAGTGTTTACGTGCTTGTCCGCATCCATGTTAAAGTCTGCGCTGGGTCAGTGGATTTGCCATTTCAGGTCAGAACACTACTATTTTACTAGTAATATCATGCTTCATTAATTTATGTGACCCTAATCCGTGTCCTTGCTGTGCCAGATTATTATTGCATGACTCTGTTATCCTACACATCTCAATAATGTATGTGAGCTTTCAAAGGCATGCGGCTTCCAAAAACTTGTGTTAAAATTCTCGTTCCTCACACACCATTTGTTTGGACATCGGTAACAATGTGTCATGCACCATTTCTTAAGCTTGGGCCACACTTACTACATTGTTTCTAAACGCGGTACTCCGCATATCCATTCTGGAGTTCCATCGTGCTTCCTGCTGTAAATCCTACAGCTACATTTTATCAAGATGCAGTTCTCGATGCTTTGTGTTGCCTTTGAGAAAGCTTGTAACTTATTCATTCACATTTGCAGTGCTATATTTAATGTAATTGCAATGTTGAACTTACTTTTACTTTTTCCACAATCTGCAGTGCAGCTGACTCCGCGGATGTGTCTGCAGGCAAAGTTGATCGTATCTGGTAGCTTATAGGTGCGGCCGTTACTTGCCAGGTTGATATAATCAAGTGCCTATCACTGGCCTATTGAATGCTGGTGGACGTAGTACCTTTGCTACAGTGTGGAACAAAGTTGATTGTTGTTCGTGGAACAGACCTAAAATCTTCATTTCTTTTTTGTAAGGCGCCACATATAGATCTTAGATTCATCACTGTTTTATCTACATGTTGCCATGCAATAAATTCCAGGTAAAGCCTCATACATGTTGGTGCTCGTGGTGACTTAACGCCAACATGCCAGTTGGTTAAGTTCATTCCTCTCATTATGATGGCTTCATTCATTGAGTTCAACTCCACACATTCTGTTTCTTTGCTCATGCGTACATTGATGTTGAATTTACTTTTCTTTCATCATAAGGGCTGTTCCCGGTCTTCAAGGATAGTTGTTCTATAATACATTTATTGCAGGTGTTTTTTTGCCTGATATTCCTCTGTCATCCAACATATCCAGATGAGACAGCAATTTTACAAGAACCAATAAGGAGATCAATAGTCAATTCAGCACCCGAGGTCCTCACCGATGATGAAAAATCCATCCCCTCAAAGCTCAGTGACTTTGTGCGCTTAAAATGGAAGAGCTGGAATTTTCCCAAACAATCCGATCGAAGGCATTCTTTACCAATACAGAGCACCACCAAACAGAGGAACTATCTGGCCTTTGTATAAGTCAACCTTCTTCCCAACCCCAAATACTGTCCCCAAAGATTTGAATGCATTTGAACAAGACATATTTTCAGCCTTAAGTCAATTGGAAAAGAAAAAAAACTTTTGCAAAAGCAACATAATAAAATAATCAAATTAAGGCCTTACAAGATTTGAAAAATAACAACACAATAGTCGTAAACAAGCTGACAAGGGTGCACAGTGGTGGTGTGGGCAAAAGACAACTACCTCAGAGAGGGACAAAAACAGAGCCACAAACAAGAATAATGTCATTCAAGAAGAGATTTCAGATATTTTTCAGGAGACATTTGATAATGATTACATTGACCCCAAAGAATTTGAAATTCTGAAGAAAGTTAATCCGAGAAATCCAGTGATATACTTCTCACAGAACATATACAAAGATGAAATGAGTCACCAGGGCGACCTATCATCTACGGTGTGATTCAATCCTGGAACTGATCTTTCAATATGTTGACACTTTTCTAAAACCATTTATCAAAGAGGTACTATCCTATTTCAGACACAATGGATTTCATAAATAAAATTGAGGGTTACCAATTCAATTCAAGCACACAGTGGATGGTCACATTAGATGTGGTCTCTTTGTATACACAAATACCCCGAGATGAAGGCCTATAAGCTATTGAGTTCCATCTGGAGTCAAGACAAAGGCCACACAGGGTCTCAGCACAATTTATTCTGAAGTTGTCAGGCTTAGCACTAAAAACAAATTACTTTAAATTAGGAGATGACTTCTTCTTTCAGGTCAAGGTGACTGCCATGAGTTGTTCCTTTGAGCCAGAAATGGCAGTACTATATATGGCACTATTCAAAGAAAGATTTGCATACAAAAATCCTTTCTCTGGGCACATAAAAAGTGGCTCAGATTTGTTGAGTGACATCTGGTGCATATGGAATAGAGATGAAGAAACCCTATAGCCATTATATGCATGAACCAATAACAGAAGTCCAGACATTAAATGTAGCATGTCAAAACATCAAAAAAGTTTGACGTTTCTACACATGAAATGAAATGAAATGAAAAGGCTACTTATAAAGAGCGAACATTCAACCCAAAGGTGTCAAGGCGCTAGCTCATCAACTGAAATTAACTGGATGATTCATGGCCCCGTCAGAGGTTAAATATCCAGGTTAAATGCAAAATAAGGCTGTGGACAGGTAGTTAGTCACAACCCTACATTGGAAGTCAACTGTCAAGAACAACCCTTTACACTACAGAAGCTTCCACCCTCGGAACTTTAAAGACAATTTGCCCAATGGGCAATTTCTAAGGATAAGTTGGAATTGCACAACAGGAGAAAACAAGTTTGCAAATGCTGCATTTCTCCAAGAGAAATAAAAAGAGAAAGGATATCCACACAAACATCTTAAACATTAACTAAAGTGAGCCTGGTAAACACCGAGAGAGTGCCTTCTTGTAAAGAAAGATAGGAGAACATTAGAAGTTTAGTCTATGTATCTACATATTGTCCTCATACAAACAATTTTTAAAAAGTAAGTGCAAGTTACCGGTATTTGATTTAAAATTCGGAATGTGGATTTGAGCGTCCATTATTTGTAATGAAAAAGAATGCAAGTGTTGCTCAAATATGAATTTAAATTGAAAAAGCAAAGACTATGTTTATCGGATTAATCTGTTTTTTCCTGTTTGCGCATTTGTTCTGCTGGTTGCGTGCCATTTCACCTGTGATCTGTCAATCAGTTGCCTCAGGTCTAGGTCACAGGACCAGCCTGACCACTTATTTCTGACTCAGTGTTGATGGAGAGATCATCTTGGGTGTTTTCGACAGCAGTGATTCGATATGTTTTTATACAGACATATATCATTGCGTATATCAACATCCATATTAACATCCCCCCTCTGGTTGAATTTACTACTCCATCATTTTTGTCATACCTTATTAGGGTCTTCATGCGAGTGAGTTAAAAATGTTACTGTTTCCATAGTTTCTTGCATTCTACCCAAGTTGAGGACTGCATTTTTACAGCAGGAAACCCCCAGTTGTAGGAAACCACACAAAAGCAGTACAAAAATGAGAATAGGCACCAATGACATGCACAGTCCTGTCTCCCACCGGGAGAGCCTGGAAAACCAACTGATGTATCAGTCCTGCTCCCTCCTTACGCATGTCGGTTTGTAAATGATGCAGTTCTTGGATGGCAAGAGTCATACTCCCATTGTTCATATTGTTGCCTGGGATAAATATTCAACAGGATTCATCAATCTTGGCACACACCCCTCCCTCCATTGAGGTTATCAAGTCCAGAACACATCGATGTTGCAACACCATCAGATGGATGGCTCTTAGTTTTCCCTTGATTGCATTAAGGCCAAGCTCAGTACTGTTCATCATCTTCATCATTTCCCATTTGAATATTTGCAACCAGTGGGCCTTTGCTTTTGTCTGCATGGTGAAGAAGGGTATTGACCCTCCTGCATTGACCTGTGTGTCAGAAAGTAGTCTGTATTCTTCCGGAATGTTCTTGAGCTGAGCTCAGCCAGAATAATCAGCAGTTCTTTTCTCTCGAGCCTGATGCAACAGAGCTGTTTTCTTCTGTAGCGGATGTTGGTACAACTCTGACAGATCTTTTCCAGGAATGACTATGATAGGGGTATGTATGATGACCAGGGAGCTTAGACCATGCCATCCGGTAACCAGCTAGGTGTAGGCAAACGCGCCGCACTTCCAGCATGGAGGTGCCCCATTGCATGTCTGGTACGTGCGCAATTGCTCCAAACTTCTCATTTGTGCTAAGCGGAATCTTTCCTTTGCCTCTGAAACACAAGTAAGACAGTGACATTTTCTATACAATTAAGGGTTGCCCCTTCCCTTCCAACCGCTTGCACCTATCTATCTTCGTAGCCCATATTTCCTGACAGGGGTTATCTATGTTGATGTTCAACTCTTCCCACCGAGAGCCATTCCTTTTATATCAACAAGGTGGATGGCCCTAAGTTATTTCTGTTACATGTTTGTTGTCTTGTATGCATTCAGTACTGAATTATTTTCTTCCATGTGATTTAGTAAAATTATGTTGTGGAGAAAGGCTGGAAATATTGTGCCTAACACTTAAATGTCATCTGAAGGATATATTTAATGTGTTTGTGAAATGTTTCAAAATAAGAGCATGTTGTGCATAGGGGCTGTAAATATTGTGCTTTATATTTAAATGTCATCTGAAGGATATTTTTAATGTGTTTGTAAAATGTTTCAAATGATTATAATACTTTAAATTAAAAGAACAGGTTAAGTCAATTAAAATACTTGATTCCTCAGTAAAGAAGTGTTGATGAAACAAATAAATGTCTGGGTATACAGTTGGAATCCAAACTTTTAGAAAGTTGGCATTTTCTTACTTTAACTGTTCTGTGCCTCTTCCAGTCTCTGAATACATGTCTGGGTCAGGATGACGTCGGGCTGTTTGTGCATTCTCCCTAGACAGTCAGACAAAGGGGACCTGCATATCCTGATGGCCCGTCACCAGGCTGATGGGCCTTCCTGAGCTAAAGTGGTGGGAGGAGTTGACACCAACCCTTGAATAGGGCAGTGCCTGTATTCACACAAAACAGTCTCCACCCCCTACAGTGTGACTTTCCTTTGAAGTTTGCCTACTTCAAAGGCTCAAATGGGTATACGTAGTGGACCTCTGACACCATATACTCACCTCACTTCTGGGTTGAGAACATTCTACCAAGAAAATTAACTGAATTGCTGTCAAGAGAGACTGCCACTTTGTTGTTTGGTTTGCTGTGCTAGCCTGTAATGAAAGGACTGTACTTTGCTTCTAGATCCTGATTCCAAGGTTCTCCAAGGGCTTGAGTTGAGCTTGCCTCCTGTTAAGTCGCAGGGCCATCAAATGCTTCATCTATAGCACCTGGGCTCCCCTGCTGGGAGTCCTAACTTGCCAAGAGGTGCAAAATCCAGTTCCTGGGTCCTTGGGAGTTAGTTTGCTGTGTTCATGAGTTTGCTGTGTTCATCAAGGAAAAACTGGTACATCGAGAGTGAGACTACAGAGCCGGCATTGCTGTTTGACACGGCACTGCTGCCTGCCCCGGAGCAATGGCCCCCACTGATTGTAACAACTACGAATTACAACACAGGCCACGATGCAGCTGCAGTGCCTTTGAAGTCCTAATGCAGCGTGCGTGCCGATTCGCCGATGACCATGACACCGAACTTGGACTCCACATAGCACTTGTGGCCCAGTGGAGTAACATCGCCAGTGCAAAGTAGACGCCTCACGGCTTGCCCTCCTGAGCTTCATTGAGCCCGTCTTGTCGTAAGGAACACAACGCCACACTACCAACGCTGCATCGCCTCCCCTGCAACAGTAAGAAGATGACACACCACCTCCCCTGCCCACTAGTAAGGAACAGACACATTACCTCACCTGTGGCAGTAAGGAACGGATGCCGCCCCGGCATCAGTGAATCTTCATCTCCCCGACGCCATGCAGTGCCATTGTTTTTCATTGTTTTCCAAGGTACTTTAACCAGGGTCTATGTGATTCCTTAGTCAGCTCACACTCCCTCGCGGTCAGCGCCAAAGTGCTGGGTTTGACTTCGTCAACATGTCACATAGCCCCAGTTGGAGGTATTGTGTTTCTAAGAGCTAGAACTGCAATTAACCTTTGAAACTTTGTATCTTTACTTGTGTATGTTGGATTTTTGTTGTTTTGATCTTGTTGTATTCAGATTAATATTGGCTATTTCTCTAAACTGGTGTGGAGTACTTTTGTGGTATTTTCATAGAGAGTGTGTGTGCGTGTGTGTGTGTGTGTGCAAATACGTTACACATTGCCTCTGGGATAAGCCTGATTGCTCCTGCCAAGCTACCATGGGGGTGAGCATGGGTTATCTTTGGTGTGTAACTTACTTGCCCTGACTAGAGTTGTGGGTTTTGTCTGGCTTAGGTGCATACCCTAGCCAACCAGAAACCTCTAACAAGCTATACACAGGAGGGCTAGTTACAGGTAGCTAGAAAGCTACCGTTATCTAACTAGCTACTATGTACTTGTTATAAGATTATTTTGGGGACAAGCCCCATAAAAAATTCATATAAAAATATCCAAACATCAGCACTGTGTACTGACAAAATAAAGACAAATAACAAAGTGATCAATATAAATGCAACAAATACATGATAGTACCAAAATTCTTCCATGGCAATAATGCATTCCAAACATTTAAATTTACAAAGTTCATGTAGATAAAAACTATTAATTGAAAAACAAGTCTAGAGACAGCAATATAATTCTCTAAATAATTAAAACTTGTCAACAGTTTGCAGATTGGAGGGGTATGTGGTTCATTAACCCCTTCGCTGCGGCGCGAATTCCGCTGCAGCGCTGGGGGGGTGAGGGGTGAGTGCGGCGCCGCCATGCTCATGACGGAACCACGCCGTCATGAGTCACGGGCAAGCTGTGCTCATGACGGCGTGGTTCCGTCACGACTCCGCCCACTCTCTAATTCGCCCGCACAGGCGGGGAATTAGAGCCGCGTGGGAGGAGCGGCCGCCAACGGCCGCAGCATGAGGGAACCACGCCGTCATGAGCACACGCCGCCCGTGGCTCATGGCGGCGTGGTTCCGTCATGAGCGCACAAGGGGTTAAAGCCCACCATACCACCATCTACTGGTCCTTTAATGACCTTTTATTCTGAACAGGGAGTCCATAATTAAAGGGTTTGTTTGGAGATCCCTAGGTCAGTTTTAATTACTTCTCTGCACTTTTCACTTGATCCCACACTGTTTCTTTACTTGTTGTTATGTCTTCCCCTCCCTATTGCTCCACCGTCAGCGTTGGCTTGCATGAAGGTGTGTTAGCAGCCCTATGATGAAGCATACAACAGATTTCTGTGGATGAGGGCAGTATTTAAAACTTGTCTGTTTTTTTCACCTCTATATGGCAGCGACATAACGTGCACAGCCCCACTTCTATGTGAGTGTGTAGGTATTACTAGGAGGTTGAAGTGGGGCGTTTTCCTCCTACCCCTCAACTACTGTGTGTGTTAAGTACTGAGCGCGGCCGATGAGCCGCAGGGGTTTTTCTGTTTAACAACTAGTACCTCTGCTTACCTAATTGAGTTGATACTCCTACAACAAATTGTGCTGGGAGAATGGTGGAGGGAACATTCTGGAAAGATTGGGCTCTGATAGCCTGGAAATGTACAAGGGACTGGCTTATTTTGATTATAAATACAGCTAAAAGAACAGCGAACTCCCTCTACATTCAAATCCAGCCTAGCAAACAGGGCCTTAAAACTAGCATTCTTTTGGCCACTCACACAAAGACATTGGAAGAAGGTAGGAGAATATAAAGACTATATCCTAAGATCTAAGGTAGATAAACTTCAGAAAGACCTGAAGAAATTTTCTAGAGAAAAATTCTATCCCTACATCACAGAGGAATACATTCAAAAGAAACTGGAGGACATGAAGAAAGGCCCAAACAGGGAAGGCAGGAACTCAGATAGAACGGGTTCAAGCAGTGAGAACAGTGACTACAAGAGAAGACCACACAGAAGGGAAAGAGGGAGAGGCCTTTTTGTAGGACCACACCCTTCATTCAACCCTATGTACACCAATTTCCCGGGTCAAAGTTTTGGTTGGCCACCTATGTTCCCACACATGCAGGGAGCCCAGACGCCACAATATCCACAGATGCCAAATCTTTTTTTAGGGAGAGGCAGAGGAAGAGGCAGGGGCAAACAGAAGGGGGTGACAGGGGTACAATGGGAGGACCTTGACCAGAGGGTGACCAGGAACATGGCAAGGGACCTGTCACCGGGGACGAGCAGGCAGTAACTTTGGTGATGAGCCTGACAGATACACCCCTCACAGGTCCCCAATAAGCACTCCTTAACAAGGGACTTGGTTTTGTCCCCACTAATACCCTAGATGTCTTCAGGATCCGCCAGGAACTGGCTGGATTCTTCCATAATATTAGACTCAGGGTCTTTTTTGAAGGGATACCAGACACTAGTGATGAAACTGGTGACACAAACGTCCGCCCTAGGTCCAAATTCACTCCCCACTGCTGCCCTCCCCATTGAAGTGGAAACATTCAAACAGGAAGTCATCCATGAAGTGGAAACTCTTGTGAGACAAGAAACACTACTTTACAAGAATCCAACTAGACAAGAATAGGAAGTTCTGGAACAAATGAGAAATAATACAGACATCGTGATTAAACCAGCCAACAAGGGGTAGCCATTGTGATCCAGACGAAGAACACCTACGAGGCAAAGTGTCTGAGACTCCTCTCAGATGAGAGAAATGACAGCATTCTCTGTGGAGACCCAACCTCGGACATCAAGAAGGAAAAAGCCTCTGTTGTTGAGGAAGGAGTAAACAACGACTGGATTACAGTGAAGGAAGGGAGATTTCTGTGTCAGGAAGACCCAGTGACACCATATTTTTAAACCCTCCCGAAGGTACACAAACCGAGGAGACCACCGCCGGGGAGGAATATATGACGTTACAATGCAAATAATTACAACGTATGCCTTTACAACGCGGTTTTTACATCGCAGCATCCATTACAATGCATGATTTTACAGCGCATGCCATCACAACGCATTTTTACAAACTACACTTACAACACATTCCATTACAACGCATACCATTACAAATCATACCATTACAAAACATAATAGTTTTAGGGCAACAGTAGTGTCAGTGTTGGATAGTGTAGGGGTAAAAATCACTATTCCTACTCCAGTGAGTGCAACAATAGGGTAAGTGTTGGATAGGGTAGGGGTAAAAATTACTATTCCCACTCCATTGAGTGCAACAGTAGGGTAAGTGCTGGATAGTGTAGGGGTAAAAATTACTATTCCCACTCCAGTGAGTGCAACAGTAGGGTCAGTGTTGGATAGTGTAGGGATAAAAAATTACTGTTTCCCATTACTAAACTTATAATGCGTTGTAATGCCATGCGGTGTAGTGTCATGTGTTGTTATGGCATGCATTGTAGTGACATGCATTGTAATGGCATGCGGTGTAAAAATGTTGCATTTTAATGGTTGCGTTGTAAATGTAGTGCGTTGTAATGACTGCTTTGTAATGTTTGTTTCCCCAGGAAGACCTATTGTATCCAGCATAGGTTTGGTTCTGGAGCTGTTGTCACAATTCTGTGACTTCTTTCTAAAACCGTTGGTACAGAACAGGACAGCTTACATTAAGGACACTACGGATGTTCTTAATTTACTAAAGGACCTAACTTTTGATCCGGAAAGAGAGTTCCTGGTGGGATTAGACATTGAATCGCTATACACAAACATACCCCAGAGAGAAACATTTTGAGTAGTGGAATTTATTTATTTATTTTTTAGTTTTATAAAGCGCAACAGCTACCCAAAAGGGTTTCCCGGCGCTAGAAGACAGAGGAACTAAACAAACACCAGAAGGAGTTATTGGTCGAAGAGCCAGGTCTTGATGGCTCGACGAAAGCGGGCATGACAGTTCTCGCTACGAATCTCAAGGGGGAGTGAGTTCCAAAGTCGCAGTCCCAGGTTAGCAAAGGCGGCACCTCCTTTTTTAGAAAGCCTGTACCTAGGTACAGAGAATAGATGCTGAGAGGAGGAGCGAAGGGAGCGCGAGGGAGTATAGTGTTTGACAAGAGACTGAAGGTACGCAGGAGCGGCCCCAGTTCTGATCCTATGCATAAAGCTCAGTGGCTTGTACTTCACGCGGCTCTCGACTCTAAGCCAGTGGAGTTCCCGAAGTCGAGGGGTGATGTGGTCAGCTCTCCGACAGCCACAGAGGAGGCGGGCGGCTGCATTTTGCACTAGTTGGAGTCTGCGAGTGACTGCCCTGGAAGCCCCCAGGTAGAGAATGTTACCATAATCCAACCTAGAGGTCACCAGGGCGCTCACAACGGACTTCTGCACGTCAGTAGGTAACATCCAGAAAATTTTCCGGAGCCACCGCAAGATGGTGAAGCAGGTAGCCGCAACTTTGTTTACTTGAGGTTTCAAGGACAAGGTGTTATCAATCGTGACACCTAAATTCCGTACGTGCTCTGAGGGAGTGGGGAGAGGGCCCATCACAGCTGGCCAATGCCTTGGGTTCCAAAGTTCTGGTTTGTTGCCAAGCACCAGAACCTCAGTCTTATCTTTGTTAAGTTTGAGTAGGTTGAGGCACATCCAATCAGATATCTCACTGAGACCTGCCTGTAAGGGAGAAGGCAGAGTTGGGTCCGCTTGAGAAAGGGAAAAAACAATTTGGGAATCATCAGCATAAGTGAATAAATTTAATCCGGAACGTTGTGCAACAAGGGCTAAAGGGGCAACATAAAGGTTAAAAAGGAGAGGACTAAGGATAGAACCCTGGGGAACCCCGTGAGTTGAAGGATACATTTTGGATTTCGATGGATGCGATGAAATTTGGAAAGTTCGGTCCGAAAGGAAGGATGTTAGCCATTTCAAGGCTTTCCCGCCAATCCCCAAAGTTGCGAGGGATCCGAGAAGTATCTTATGTGACACAGTGTCGAATGCCGCACTGAGATCCAGCAGCACTAGAGCCACTGTGTCACTACGGTCCAGCAAGCAACGAAGGTTTTCTGTGACTCCCAGAAGGGTGGTCTCGGTCGAGAAGCCGGAGCGGAAGCCGTATTGAGAAGTGTGTAGGAGATTATGAGTGGTCACAAATTGAGACAATTGCTGGTGAATGTGCCTCTCCAAAATTTTAGAGAACACGGGTAATAAGGATATGGGACGAAAATTGGAGTGAACCTTAGGATCTGCTGTGGGCTTTTTCAACAAAGGGGTAACCATTGCGTGCTTCCAGCAGCTGGGAACAATGGCCGTATTAAGGGAATGATTGAGTAAGGTACAAATAGTAGCCAGATGGGATGTATCTAAGAGACGTAGCACTGAAACAGGTAGGGGATCACAAGGTGAGCCTGATTTAACTTTCCCCAAGAGGTCTACAAAACTCAATTGGTGGAGGGGAGGCCAGCACTCAAGGAGAGCACTAGAAGAAGACACAGAATCGGTAGGCTCTCCAGAAGTGTCAGTGGGTTTGCTGGCTCCATGCGCAGCGATGTCGCTATATATATTATCGATCTTAGAGATAAAGAATTGAGCTAATTCATCACATTTAATATTGGATAAGGGAGGGGGTTTGGCTGAAGTCTCCGAGCCAGCAAGATTTTTGACTACATTGAACAGAACTTTAGATTTGTTAACGGCTTCCGATATCATAATGGATGCATGGTTGGCTCTGGCCAAGGCACAAGCTTTATGGTAAAGTTTCAACTCTTTTTTGTAGGTGAGGCCTGCAACTGGACAATACTCCCTTTTCCAGATACGTTCTAGCTTTTTACAGCGAGACCTGTCAGATTTTAAAGACACGTTGTACCAAGGAGCGGGAGTTTTGTGCAGTTTCGTTTTCTTGTCAGTGGCCGGGAGGCAGGAGTCAATGGCTTCCAAGAGCCATGTATTGACAGCGCTGGCAGTCATTTCAATCTCCATGGAGTTCGGCAGATCGATAATGGGATGATTAGTGAGAAAGGTGTTGAGAGAAGCAATGTCCAGCTTGGCCCAATCTCTTTTGGTAACTCTCACTGGGGTACTAATAGGAGGTGTGACTTTACTCACAGACAAGGAACATTTGATCAGATAGTGATCAGACCATAGAATGGGCAAGGCCGGAGAACATAGCAATTGGGAGATGTTTGAAAAAACGGGGTCAAGAAAATGACCGCCGCGATGAGTAGGGACTTGGTTTTGGAGGATCAGGTTCATAGCCTCTAGGTCAGCAATAAGATTGCTGCTGGTGCTGTTCTTAATATCCTCCAGATGGATATTAAGGTCTCCAATTAGCATAAAGTTGCTAGATGTAGCAAGGACTGAGGCGATATACTCCGAGAGCAAGGCCGTCCAGGCATTCACGGGGTCAGGAGGACGATAAACCAGGAGTCCACTAAGGGTAAATTTGGATTGAAGTGCAACCTTAAAAGAGGCAGATTCACTATTGCCGATCTTAACGGGGTCAAATTGACATTGGAAAACATTGTTAAAGATAATTGCGATGCCCCCCCCGATCTTATTGGGTCGGTCATACCTGACTATAGCATAGCCAGTGGGCAATGCCTCTGCAACATCCGGACCTGAACTCTCATGGAGCCAGGTCTCCGTAAGAAACGATGCATCTGGTGATTCCTCCACCAGTAAGTCAAAGATCTCACGTTTGTGCCGGTAGAGGGAACGACAGTTTAAACTAAGGAAGGTAAACTGTAAAGTGTCGGCAAGGGACGTTCGAGGGCCAAAGCAGCTGCACAACTGTGGAACTCCCAGAGAGAAGCCGCAGTGACGGCAGGTCTGAGGAAACTGGCCCGACATGTCAAAGATGGTAGCTTCCTGCTCAAACTTAGGTCGTAGAGCATGCAGTTGTTTGGAATCATATTTGACTCTTGGCAGGGGAGTTAGAACAGGGTGTGTGGTCCCTGGGCCCGTATGGGCACGGACGGGCGCAGACGGGCTTGCCTTTGGTGCACCTTCGGCGCGCCATCGGCGCGGCCACTGCGCGGCCGGGCGAGACACATCAGTTAAGGGGAGGAGGTAAGGGGCGTAGCCTGGTGGCAGGGGGCGTGGCCTGGGCTCCGGGCTTCCCCGGGAATGACGGCGAAGCTTCTGCGACCCGCAGCAGCACCTTGATCAGCTGCGCGGGGAGAAGTAGCCAGAGGGAAGTGTCAGGTAAGCAAGTGAAGGTTCCACCAATTAAAAACACAACACAAGTACAAGTTATAAAAACAATCGTTGCTCCCGGCTTTCCGCCTCAGGAGTAGCTCAGTATCAATCAACAGCGCGCGGAGGAAAGAGCGCGGTTAATAAAGAAAAAGGGGCGTGGCCTGGTGGCAGGGGGCGTGGCCTGGGCTCCGGGCTTCCCCGGGAATGACGGCGAAGCTTCTGCGAACTGCAGCAGCACCTTGATCGGCTGCGCGGGGAGAAGTAGCCAGAGGGAAGTGTCAGGTAAGCAAGTGAAGGTTCCACCAATTAAAAACACAACACAAGTACAAGTTATAAAAACAATCGTTGCTCCCGGCTTTCCGCCTCAGGAGTAGCTCAGTATCAATCAGAAGAGATCCACGTTGACCTAGACTGGGATTTCGGCACCCCGAGGTCATTTATTCTGCACCTCGCAGAGATAACGCTGACTAAGAACTTTTTTTAATTCCAAGGCACGCACTACCTCCAAACCCATGATACTTCTATGGGTAGCACCCTTGCCCTGAGTTTGGCTGGACTCTATGTGTCGGCCTTTGAAGGTCAGTACAGCTATGCCCCTGCCAGCACCTGGAGAGGTAATATAATTGTTTGGAGGTGCTACAATGACGAAGTGCTCCTGATTTGGAAGGGTGATGCCCAGTCCATTAGAGATTTCTTAGACTGGTTGAACAACCAGAACCCCCTCCTGCACTTTACATTGACCATCACAACAGAGAGTTTACCATTCTTGGATCTGGTAATGTTCTCCAGTGAGGGATAACTACATACATGAGTGTTCCATAAACCCACCGGTGGGAACAGCCTCCTCCTATTTGAAAGCTTCCACCCAAAGTCATTAAGGGACAACCTCCCGGTGGGACAGGACCTGTGCCTTCGAAGGAACTGTTCCGACACAGGAGACTTCAAAGCAGAAGCTGGGCAAACTACTATAGAGTAAGTACCCACGCAAGATAATTAAAAGAGCACGGAAAAGGGCAACCAACTGCAACCTTAAAGCACTTCTGGAAACAGTGGAAAAACCAGCAACCAATGAAGCGATCTGTGTGACCACTTTTAACACCGTCTCCAACAGCATCAATAGGATCACATTATGTAACTGGAAAATCCTTAACTCCAATGGTCTGCACCTGGAGAAACCCCTCTTCTCATTTAAAAGAAGCCAAAACATAAGGGACTTACTGGTGCATACCAGACCTAGGAACACATCTGCAAGACCCACTACTTGGTTAAACCAGGAGTACGCATGGAAACTCCCTTTAGTCATCGGACATATGAGATGTGGTACATGTGACGTCTGCCATTTGACTTCAAATACCAAAACAGTGGATATTGGATTGCCCCACCCATGGGAACAACGCAGGCACACCAACTGCAATTCTAACAACGTCATCTACATGATTAGATGTCCATGTGGTTTCATTTATATTGGTATGACAACACGTAAAGTGAAAATAAGAATAATGGAACAACGATCCACCATCAGGTGTCAAAGGACAACTTCACGTTGGACCACTCATTAGAAAGAAAAGAAACACACTGGCAATGCTTTATTCTGGACAGTCCTGGACAAGCCGAACATCTCCCCTATGGCCCGAAATAATGAGGATACCCTTTTTTTAAGGGAGCAGAAATGGATCTATAGAGTTCATAGCCACATCTGTGGCCTGAACGATGATATCTCCTGGAACACATTGAATAACCTGTAAGACAATATGGGGGCCTTCAGAGGACACAGGTTCACATCTCCTTTGAGCAAGAGTATGGAACCCTATGTACTCCCGATGCATAGATAGTGTCCAGGCAACATTACCCCACATGAATCACACCCCTTTTACCACGTGGCAGTACCACTCCTTCCTGAGACGAGTCACTAGGGGAACAGCGATGACAGAACACAGGCATCCTATGCTTGGTGAAGACACGGCACTTGGTCTAACATAATGACCCACACATAAGGGGTGATTTGTCCTGCTCCATATAGTAGTGTAGGGCCGCAGTCAGGGAAGAAGCATCTGTGAACAGAGCCTAACTAATAGCCAAGACCTGGAACGAGCTACCGGCAGACATCAGAAGCGCCCCCTCCCTGAACACCTTCAGGAAGGCCCTCAAGACCTGGCTCTTCGGCTAAACAGATCTAAGGACCCCCCTCAGCGCCTTGAGACCCTCATGGGTGAGTAGCGCGCTTACAATTCCCTGACTGACTGATTGATTGATTAACTCCCAACATTAGCATGCAATAATGGTAGGATTGTTATAACACTACTGGTCAGCCATACCGACAATCCTCCTACAATGAAGTGTTATGTACAAATTCATATGTGCAACTTGTCTCCATACCGATACTTATGATAGATAGGGTAGGATTATTACCACACCACTGACATGAAAAACAAACATTCCTCTGTTAATGGGGTTCTTGCATAAATTCATATGTACAGTTAGGGGCCGATACCGATCCTGGAAAAACCGGGTATGAATTGTCGGACGGAGCGTTTTCTCCGTCCGACTTGTACCCGGGAAAACCACCTTACAAACCCGCAAGTACGATTCATACAGAAACACCATTTCCGTACAAATCGTAAAAAACACCGACCGGCTAAAATATACCCACAATTCCGATCCGGGACACCGCGAACGCGACATTCGCACGGAGTCAGGCAGCGTTTTACGGACCAGCAAGAACGATTCGTACCCACAGCACTTCGCACGGCAATATTTTTAGGGGACCCAAAAAGTGCCGGACAAGCTAAGTACGCCACAATGCACTGCGAAAAGGGGGCCCGGTACGCACCGTACCCCCATCCCTACACGTCCGCACCGTACCCCCACCCCCGTATGTACGGTGCGTACCCCCACCCCCCGTGGGTACGGTGCATACCCCCACCCCGTAGGTACGGAGCGTACCCCCACCCCGTAGGTACGGAGCGTACCCCCACCCCGTAGGTACGGAGCATACCCCCACCCCGTAGGTATGGAGTGTACCCCCACCCCCCGTAGGTACGGTGCATACCCCACCCCCGTAGGTACGCGCTGGGGGTACGCACCGTACCTACGGGGGGTGGGGGTATGCACCATACATACGGGGTGGGGGTATGCTCCGTACATACGGGGTGGGGTGGGGGTACGCTCTGTACCTACAGGGTGGGGTGGGGGTATGCTCCATACCTATGGGGTGGGGTGGGGGTACGCTCCGTACCTACATGGGGTGGGGGTACGCTCCGTACCTACATGGGGTGGGGGTACGCTCGTACCTACGGGGTGGGGTGGGGGTACGCTCCGTACCTACATGGGTTGGGGGTACACTCCATACCTACGGGGGTGGGGTGGGGGTACGGCGCGTACATGGGGGGGCTGGGGGTACGGCGCGTACTTGAGGGGGTGTGCTGGGGGGGGTGTTCGGCGCGTATGCGGGCACATGTTTGGACGTCTCCATGGTTGCTATGGGAGTTCGCTCCGTACGGTGTTTTTTCCATACGGTTGTGCATTCGGACGGACGGGATGGATCGTACTTGCGCGCTCGGACTTCAGTTTCCCGATTCGTACGTAAAACTGTCCGGGGACGTGTTGGACACTTTTTCCGACCCGAGGACGTGTCGGGGAATTTTCCCAATGCGGTTCGTATGGATTTTTTAACAAACGAATCGTACTTGCCAGTTTGTACGGGACATGTACGATTCGTACGTAAAAAAATCCGGATACGATTCGTACGGGGAATATTTTTAACGGATCGGAATCGGCACCTTTGTGTCTACTCCAGGACCTATTACAAATATCTGCCTGCGCTATCTCTTCACTCACGACCCTTATTATGAACTCTAACATGGAGGACGGGGTTAGCGGTCTAGTCAACATTCTGCCTAGAACAAGCTGCCGGCCGCGTATGTCACAAACGTGATGACGCGCATTGACAGAGACAGATGATTTATCGTCCCTGGCCGTGCAGCTCACAGTAGTTGCACAGCGCTGGGAGAGATGACTTGTCAGTGATAGCTCACCCTGGCGAAGTAAGTACGGGGGTGAGGGGGCAAATATATGGCAAAGATGAAACTGACTGGCCTGGTTCCCGCTACCAACAGGGATTGATTCCACATGGTATTCCACCTCCATTGGATTCCTCCTTTGTGCAGATCGGTCACACTACCAATCGTTACACCGTGGCACACACCTGAAACTTAGAGGACAGTTTTCTACAGTTTTGTAAAGATATATTTTTTTTCCTCCCTTTTTCAGCCAATTTTATTCGTTGGCCACATCATTCTAGAAGATACTCGTCTTCCTGTATTTTTCTTTCTTAGGTAAACACATCAATGCGTGATTTCCATCCCTACGATGAAGGCTTGTATGCATACTTCGATTATTCTAGTCTTTAACGTTCGAAGAGACTGCTCTTTGATATGCACTTTGATTTCGTGAGCATTTCATGAGTTAGCTGATCAGTTTTTTTGTGACTGTGCATTTTATTAATTAATATAACTATCTTCTGCCTTATGGCTCTGCCATGTATTTAGGTGCAGGCCATTACCCAAAGTAGTCTTATCTTTTGCTGTAGGAATTTTCCTGAGTGTATTGGTCATTAGTTTTGCCATAGCATATATAATAGTTATGTTCTGTCATCCTTTCGGTCTCCTTAGTTACGTTGAAGACCTAGTACCCGCCTAGTTATGACTGACTTTTACTTGTCATTTACATGCAATGACACTGGAGTTTTTATTTATTTATTATTTATTTAATTGTCTCTTTTTTTTTATTTGATTTATCTTTGATTTTCTTAGTTCATGAATGCTTTTTGGAGGAGGCCCTAACTTTACGTGCTTATTTGAATAATCTTTGCATTGGATTCCATCTCAAGTATGTGGACTATTTTGTATATATTTTGTTTTATTTTTGGAGGTTCGCAATTAGGTGCACTATTTAGATTGTGCTTCTTTTTTTTAACGTGATTTTAGATGGTGGCATTTGTCATTTCTATTTTTCCATCTCCTTTGGTTTCTCACTCTTTATCCTGCATCTTGTCACTGTATATGCACTTATATACAACTATTTGGTGGTGGAAATATCTCATACTTTTTCTTTACTTGGAATTCCTTGGAATGGTCAGTTTTCCTCCCACAGACCAACAGTTTTAATGTGGGTGAAGCCCGGCATCAATCTGAAATTACGGTTACTGCCAATATTATGGTTATCTTTAAAACAAACAAATAAATTGGGCCCTGAAGAAGGAGCTTGCTGATATACTTTGTCATAATTGTTTCTGTTGAGTTTTCTGTTAGTCATTGTTGTACTTTTTCTCATGTGTTGTTTGGGGTGGTTACATGTATTTTTGCCAATCGGCACCCTACTTATTTTGTGTGCTGGGTTCAGGTCATATTTTATTCAATATCTGTGTCATCTTATGCATTATGCATGAAAATGAAGAAAAATGTATATATAATTATTAAGAAAAATATATCCTGATAAATAAATGAACAACATTTTTTTTTAAAATAAAAATACTTTTGGTTTGTGGGTATTCCTAATTTAATGGACTTCTTGCCAATATTCGATGTATAAGTTTGAGGGAAGTTTTGTGTTTTTTGATATTTGTGATTTCCCTGTTGACTATTTAACTTTTTCAGGGTCCCTCTCTTGTTTATTGTTGATATTCCCGGCACTTTGCTGTGAGGGTTTCCTTGTTCTCTAGGAGCCTTCCCACTCCATTTCTTTTTGTCTCAATTTCCTTTATTGTACCAAATTTTGTTTATTTCACCATCTTGTTTGTATTCTTTTGATTGTCCACCCTTAGGTGTCGCGTATCCTTTTTCTTCAGTGCTTCTTAGTTTTACTGGACCGTTTGGTCGTGTTTTGCTGTATCTCCCCTTGGGGGTTGAGGTACCAAACTATGGAAAAAGTCAAGATTTGGGGATTTACAGATGAGGATTTTTCCAGACTCCTTGGGGGGAGTTCTGCTTCTGACCGACAGTTTACCATTAGCAATAATTTCAATGACGAATGGTTTAAACTCCTCAATCTTAAAAAAAAAAGCCAGAAGGACGGAATCTCACGCGGAGTTCATACTGGTGTTATCCCTAATGGACTCCGTGTGAGAAATATACCAGGCCTCTTTGTTGAGGTAAGAAGGTTCCTGGAGAGATGGTCACTTATAGCAAATAGGTGCTCCAGGGATCTTATGATGCTCATTATTGAGAGAGCTAGAGGGGTGGTGGACACCCTCCACAAATTTCCATCCACCCCTTATTCCCCAAAGTCTTCCAATGAAAATGGTACCTCACTTGTGTGGGTAGGCCTAATGCTGCAACAGGAAACGGGTCAAAACACAACTTGGACACACCACATTTTTACAGTGAAAACTGACCACTTTTTTGCAAAGTGCCTAGCTGTAAATTTTGAACAGAAGCTCTGCAGGCACCTAGGGAAACCTAGCAAACCTATACATTTTTTAAAACTAGTCACCCAGCGGATTCCAGGATGGGGTGACTTGTCTGGCTCTCACCAGGTTCTTTTACCCAGAATCCCTTGCAAACCTCAATCTTTGTAAAAAACATATTTTCCTCACATTTCTGTGATGGAAAGTTCTGCAATCTGAGTGGATCCGCAAAATTCCACCCACCCCACATATCCGAAAGTCTTCCAATAAAAATGGTGCCTCACTTGTGTGGATAGGCCTAGTGCCCCTGACAGGAAGCGGCCAAAAACGCAAGGTGGAAATACCACATTTTTACAATGAAATCTGACCACTTTTTTGCAAAGTGCCTAGCTGTAAATTTTGAACAGAAGCTCTGCTGGCACCTAGGGAAACCTAGCAAACCTATACATTTTTTAAAACTAGTCACCCAGCGGATTCCAGGATGGGGTGACTTGTCTGGCTCTTACCAGGTTCTTTTACCCAGAATCCCTTGCAAACCTCAATCTTTGTAAAAAACATATTTTCCTCACATTTCTGTGATGGAAAGTTCTGCAATCTGAGTGGATCCGCAAAATTCCACCCACCCCACATTTCCGAAAGTCTTCCAATAAAAATGGTGCCTCACTTGTGTGGATAGGCCTAGTGCCCCTGACAGGAAGCGGCCCAAAACGCAAGGTGGAAATACCACATTATTACAGTGAAAATTGACCCCTTTTTTGCAAAGTGCCTGGTTGTAGACATTGAACCCTAGCTCTCCCCGCACATAGTGAAACCTAGCAAACCTATACATTTCTGGAAACAAGACACCCAGGGAAAACCAGGATGGGGTGACTTACCTTTCTCTCACCAGGTTCTGTTGCCCAGAATCCCTTGCAAACCTCAAACTTTATAAAACAAACTATTTTTTCCACACGTCTGTGATGTAAAGTTCTGGAATATGATCGACAAAATTCCACCCACCCCACATTCCCCGAAATCTTCCAATAAAAATGGTACCTCACTTGTGTCGGTTGGCCCACTGCCCGTGAAAGGAAACGGCCCAAAATGCAACATGGACACCCAAGCTCTGCCTGCACCTAGGGGAACCTATGAAACCCACACATTTCTGAAAACTACACACCAGGGGGAGTCCAGGGAGGTATGGCTTGCATGGACCCCCCAAAGTTTTCCTACCCAGAATCCCCTGCAAACCTCAAATTTAGCTTTTTTCTCAAATTTCTGTGTGGGAAAGTTGTGTGATCACCGGGCTGACACAAATTTCCTACCACCCAGCATTCCCCTAGGTCTCAAGATAAAAATAGTACCTCACTCGTGGGGGTGGTCCAAGTACTCGCAACAGGCAAGGGCCCAAAACATTTTAAGGAGACATCAAAATTAGCTACCACAAAACGACCTGGTTTTGCAAGGGTGGTCACCTGGGTATTGGCCCAGTGCTCTGCGGCCATCCAGGGAAACCTACCAAACCCACACATTTATGAAAACTAGACACCTGTGGGAGTCCATGGAGGTATGGCTTGTGTGGATTCCCCAATGTGTACCTACCCAGAATCCCCTGCAAACCTCAAGTTTTGCTGAAAAAAATTCATTAACCACATATTTTTGTGTGGGATCACGGTGCCGGCACAAATATCCTACCACACAGCGTTCCCCTCAGTCTCCCGGGTAAAACGATTGCTCACTTGTTTGGGTGTCCAATGCAGAATTGGCTAAAAACTTTTTTTTTTTATTTAGTGCTTAAAATTTGTTGTGCTATACCCTTAATCCCTATGTTTTTGGTTCTTCCCAGTCACAGGCTCTTGCCCCACCCAGGTGGGCAGGATAGTAAATAAGATTGACCCGGCAACAAATATAGATGGATTTATTAAATGCTCGAGTGAAGAAGGACAAGATAGAAGGGAAACAAACCAGTTATTTATTTAAATGGAGGCAACCACAGCGTAGATGGAAGGAGAAAAATACTTCCAGTAAAGAACAACCCTCTGCACCTTCTGCAGAGGAGATGGAGGAGAGGACATCTGGATCAAGCAATAAAGGGAGGAAAGTACCAATTTCAACCTTGTACCCTGACTTGCCAAGCGATAGCTGGGAAGTCCTAGAGCTGTTATGAAGGTTAGAACAAGCCCTGGTAGTCATAGAAGTGTGAAAGGTAAGTTACAGGGACAGGAGACCATATCTACCTCTCACAGTTTATAGCCAAAAAGGAGTACAAAATATGATGCCACTACTTGATACAAGTGCAGAATTAATCTGGAGAAGAGGAAACCCCCCAAAGGTTAACTGGGAAAAATTTGATTATCAATGGTTATGGGGGTGCTGAGACAGAAGCGAAACCTGCTAAGATAAAAATATCAATAGGCAGAGGACCACCATTTACAGCTCAGGTATTGGAGGTTGAGGTACTAGAGTACCTTATTGGTATAGACTTGCTATTGGGCGAAACTGTTGAGAAAGAGTGGGGTGTGGTTAACTTTGGTGTGAGGAGCATCCACAGCAAGAAGCCTGAGAAGATTTTGGTTTGGCATGATAAATACAGCACCTTGCATGGGGCTTCTCAAAGTGAGCTGATTTGCATTATATAACAACACGTACATGGGGGGCACAAAGTGATTACAGACACTATTCAGGGATTGTTGGAAGTGGGTGTCCTCAGACCAGTTGTGAGCCCTTTCAACTCCCCTATATAGCCCTTAAAGTAACCCGATAATACATACTGAATGAAAATTGATTACCGACAATTGGACAAGGTAGCTCCACCTTTGACAAATGCTGTTTCCGACATTATCACACTGGTTGAGAATTTGAGCAAAAAGGTGGGGGAGTGGCACGCAGTCATCGATCTGGCGAATGCATTTTGTGAAAATGCATGCAGAAAGCCCACTGATCATGCTGAGGTATCAGACGAGCTTGTGATGCTTGTTATTACCACTTCTAATAGACAAAACCATCAACCAAGGTGCCTTGGTTATGGTACCAGACTGAGGCATGTGGATTGTGGGAGACATACTGTGTACTGACCCCGAACGAGCCTGGGAGTATCTGAAGGCCCTGGGAGGATGATTGATTGGTACAAGGGAGAGTTTGGTGCAAGATGAAGCTGGTACGAGTCAGTATGATCCTGGGTTAGCAAAAACACTGGTAACACCACAAGAGCAACTGGTATGGGAGAGGAACATGATGTTGTGCAAGCTACTTTTTAGTGTATGAAAGGAGGGGTGCAGATCCCTTGGGGAAGCTCATAGACAGAGTTGTGCAGATCTGCTGTTGTGGCACTGCTCTTGCTGCTCCGCTCCTAGTGAGAGAGAGGCAGAGAGAAAGAGACAGAGAGAGAGAGAGAGAGAGTGAGAGAGAGAGAGAGAGAGAGAGAGAGAAGTCAGAGAGGGCTTTCTGGTGCTGCTGAAGTTAAGTTTCCTGGGGTTAGGGCCAGACTCTTCTGCTCTATCTTGAGTTACATACTTATTTAGTGTGAACTGTCCTCCGCCCAGTCCAACCAGAAGCTTCCCAGCACTTTGAGACCCTCACAGGTGAGAAGTTGCTCTTTTTAAGCCCCTGATTGATTGATTGATTGATTGATTTTGATTTACTGCATTGCAGGTGATTTTGGGCAGTTTCTTTCTTATACTATTGTTGTGCTTACATTGCAATATACATTTATAGGTACCAATTCTGCTACAGTTTTAGCCATCATTGCCAATGTGTGTGCATTAAAAAAAATTAAAGTAATATGTATCAGCTACATGGGTGTTGTTCCTTACTGAGGGCCAGATTCACAAAGGTAAAAGTAGACCTGAAGTCTAAATGTATACCTGAAGTCTAAGCTTAGACCTGAAATCTAAGGGTCCGACTCACAATGTAAGCTTAGACCTGAAGCCTAAGTTTAGACCAGAAGTCCAAGGGCCTGATTCACAAAGGTAAACTTAGACTTCAGATTTAAGTTTACCTTTGTGAATTTGGCCCTTAGACTTCAGGTTGAAACTTGGACTTTAGGTGTTTTTATGGCGGAACCAACAAACATAATACTGCCTCCTGACAGCTGTTTCCTGGCAGCTGTTGTGGGGCTGTGGTGGTCCTGAGTCATACTAGGGGGGTCCCAGATCACCACAGCCGCGCCCCCGAGTCTGGCGGTCCGTGGACCGCCACACTCGTAATCAGGGCCTAAGTAGTTAAAGTACATATGTGAGAATCTCCCCATAGAAAAGATAGGCGGCATGCAGATTTACACTTGTAAGTTTGGGACTCGCATTTTGTAGTACTTTAGTAGTACTACATACTACAAAATGGTTTGTGAACAGGCCCCTTATTCTTTCCCTTACCACACATATTCTATTTTGTCTTCAGTTTAGCTATATCATTTTCAGTACTATTGGTTCTAATGGCCTGAGTCACTCCAAATTTTTAAATCCTTTTCCGTTGCCTCATTCATTTAACAATGTATTTGCATGTATTCACGTATCTTTCATTGACCTTTCCATTACAAATATTTTAATATTACCACCAATTTGCCTCCTCCCTTCCAGTTTCTGACTAAGATAAACGTCTTGGCTGGAATGAAGTCTCACAGAGCATCTTGAAATCAGACAAATTTGATACCACAGAAAATGATTCAAAAAATGCTGCCATTTTCCACAAAACGTTTCCGATAGTGAGGAATAGGCCACAGTGCACTATATTCACAAAATAGAAAGTAAATCGACGGGTTGTCAGCATCACTTAATTCGCAAGCATCTCAGTTTGAAGGTACACATGTGCCAATCTTCCTGGGAAATTATTTGCTCTGTGCTATCATTACCCATAAGTACCATATTTCATACGCCATCTTAAAAAGTGTTTTTACTGTTTCTCCCTGACCTCTGTTCAATTTATGCTGTACTTGTGTGAACTGTAAATGCTTTTACAGATTCTTGGTTTTGAAGAGGATGCCTAGTTCAACAACTAACACAACCTTCTGCTTTCTGTCTACCATGAAGAAATCATAGGAAATCATAGGCAAATAGTGAACATTCCCTTTATCAAAAACGGATTTTCTTGCCCGCAGGATGACATTGTGTATTTGCACGTCACGCTATGAATACGCTGCAGCATAGATACACACATAAGAGGGTGCAGCGGTAACTGCAAGTATATTTTTATTGCCTGCAATGCAGTCATAGATTGTACTAGATTTCAGTGCAGCAGTACACCATTGATGGGATGCATGTGGAAAATGAAGACTTTAAGGTTTTCCATAATATTTTCCTATCTTAAATGTAAGTTGCACTCACAGAGACAGAGTTACTGAGGGCTTGCATTGTCCATGCGTCATGTAAAGGCAACCCAATCACTTAAGTCAGATTTACAGGAAATCTGAAGTAACACAAGGCAGGGCAAGTCGCTGCCTTGCTTTACGCTGCAA
The DNA here is from genome assembly GCF_964204655.1 of Triturus cristatus. Classification (NCBI taxonomy): domain Eukaryota; kingdom Metazoa; phylum Chordata; class Amphibia; order Caudata; family Salamandridae; genus Triturus; species Triturus cristatus. The sequence continues at coordinate 1,444,926,918 of NC_140591.1, forward strand.
TGGGAAGGCGTTCCATTGAGGAAGCATGGGTGTTCTCACACATTCACCTATGGTTTTGTGTCACATTACCAGATTTACTAACACTTGTAAAAATGGGAATGCAGCAAAATGGTACGCCATCCCAGTGAGGTGTAGGAGGATAAGTATGTTTACTTCTCCTCATTCTTTCCTCTTTCTATGTATACTTCATTCTGCAGCACATGCACAAAGAGGAAAAATCCTCAGAGGATTGTTTTTGTGCAGGAAGGTGTTTCTTCCTGCACAAAAGCAATCCTGGCTGTAAAGCAGGAATCCTTCCACAACGGTGCAAGGGTGCCTGCGTTGGTGCTTGGCAGCCACAACAACACCAGTGCAGAGGGAGAGCAGTTATGCACCATATTTTAGTAGATATGGAGCATTCCTGATCATTTGACGCAGTGTAGCAAGTTGTCTTGCTGCATTGCGTTATGCCAGATATTAATAAATCTGCCCCATAATTTTCAGGTTTTTTGTACACTAGTTTGAAAATTATTATGTTTCTTTTGCTTAACTTACAATGAACGACACAGATCATCCCTGCACCAGATCTAGCTTTACATAGTAAATACTTTTCACCTCAGAGCCCCTGTGTTACTCAAGGATTCCACAACCTTCATTTGTGCCCAGGACCTACTGTCCTTTGCGCTCCCCTCAAAGCTTCTCTTGAACATTTGTAACACTGCTCACCCCTCATGTTATTGAATCTCAGTCCTACCTCATGGATTGATTGTTACAGAGATGAAGGGCCATTTTGCAGTTTGTTAGTAAATCTGTACATCATTTAAGCCTATGTTGTTCGATGTACTAACTCTTTTGGGTCCTTCCTCGTGGCCCTCACATGGGCTTCCTCCAACAAGGCCCATTCAGTAAGATCTCTCTTCGATTCCACCTGTATGGGACACGGACTGCACAGTCATTGTGGTGATTTGACGTAATTGCAAAACCAGACCCAAACTCACAAACTTATCTCTCATTTTCTCTTTATCAACAATTGGATTACTATTAAGTAGGCCCTGTTTGATTGACAGTTCTGATATGGTGCCTGCGAATCTTGCAGAGACTGGCTGCCACCTTCTTGCAATATTCTACTATATTAAACTCTCCTCCTACAATATCTCACACAGCCCTAAAATCTCCCAGCAAACAATTTGTTAATCTTTTAGGGCATTATGTAAGAGCCAAGTAGGCCTCAGAATTGAGTTAAAGTACAGTGTATGTTACTCGATACTTGTTTACTTTGAGCACATCGGATTGTTCAACCTTGTCTGTGATGGTGCCCTCTTTACCCTTTTGTTATCTCTGCCTAACTTTCAAAGGAGGCTGACTCTTGTCGGTGTTCACTGCGCTGTACAGTTGGGATACCAGTCTGCATCACCCTCCCAGGGTCAGCATTTTCTACAATGTCAACAAAGAATGGGATGCCCCAAAGAAGCCTGTCAAAACCTCTTACAAATAGCATATTGCAGGAACTGGCTGGGGCCAATTCCAAAGGAGTCTGTGCGAATGTGAAAAAAGGTCCCTCAGGCTACAGCTCAAGTGTATTCAGTCCCCATTGCATACATTTCCCTACCAAGATGTCATTGCTCATCCATCAAAATGGTTGTAATCACCATATTTCCAGCTGACCTGCAAATCTGGGTCACCACAGGAGTTTAGCCTCAGCCGTTTCCCTGGCTACACTATGTGTGTGGTGTATGCGGATTGCTCCCCTCTTCATGGGGAAGATAACCAGTGTGGCCTATCTCCATAAGTACTTTGTAGAAACAATTTTTCCCAGTTGTCTCTGGCTTTCATCCAAGTAATACTTGTTGTGCTGGGATATGGTATAAGAAAAGTCCAGGTCAGGGAGTCCAAGATCACCTTCCGAAGTGTCTAGTTTCAAAGTGCCCAAGCATGCTCGGCTCCTCTTCCTTGCCCATGACAAAGATAGTAGTTATTTACCTAACACTTTGAAAGTTGCTCTGGTCAAAGCGCAAAATGAATTCTGCAAGACAAACAAACACCTCATGCTCATTTTAGCCACTGCTATTCTTTCCATGACTAAAAGTGGCAAAATGTTCCAGAAACTAACAGATTTAGTGAGGCCATCATGCACTCTACCCATATTGTGTTTATAGTTCTTTTCGTTTCTATGTAACACTTGACTTCCCAAATATCAAAATTTCTCAGTATCCAAGTGCAACCTTAAATCAGGGAGATGCAGACCTCCATACTCACTATAACAATCAGTGGAGAACTCTCTGTTGATCCTTAAACCTGCTATTGTCCCAAATTCTTCTAACTCTCAAACCAGGATTGGTATCAAGTCTATGGGTTGTTTGATGGCTATTAGTGTACCATCAGCATACATGGAGGGGTGTATCTTCTTGTACCTACCCTCATGATCCAGTCCCACTGGAACTGTCTCAATCCTATCACAAAGGGCTTAATGGCAAGGGCAAAGAGGAGGGGAGACAGTGGACAGCACTGTCTTGTGCCATTACTGAGCTCTCATGCTTTTGATACCAGTCCTCCTGACTTATCCCTGGCCGTCAGGTCCATGTAAAGAAGCCACTACTATCCCCTGAAGCTTGGTCCAAATCCCTCATTCCACCAAACAACACCGTGCATTTCCAATCCATTGAGTCAGATGCTCGCTCTACATCAAGTGCAACAAATATGCATTCTTCCTCCAGCTGGTCAGTAGTGTGTAATATGTGTTTGAGCCTGTATAGATTAAAAAATGTGCTATGCTGTGACATACATCTACATTCATTTTCATGGAAGAGAAAGGTAACTACCTCACTGAGCGTGGTTTCCAACGCTTTGCTAAGTATTTTAATGTTGGTAGTGATCATCTATAATGGGAGGTTGAGTGTAGATGGTCCCAGCCTGGCTTGAGCATCATTATTATTATGGCTTCTGCCATTGTATCTAGTAGTCAACCCTGTATTTTGGCCTTCTCATAGACTTTCTTCAACTTTACTACTATGTGCGTCTTGTATATTTGATAAAATTCCACTGGAAGCCCTTCACTTTCCCGTGTTTTTCCCCTGGACACGTCCCGGATCTCTTCTTCTATTTCCTCTGCTTAAATTTCCTGGTCCAGGATATCTGCATGGTTAGGTGCCACTCTGGGAAGCATCATATTATCCAGATAGGCCTTAATCACATCTGCTGTGGGACTCTGCGAACATTTATACAAATAAGCCAGGTAATTATTTATAGTCTAATTAATGTTGACTTGGGTTACCTATACAGTCCCATTTGGTTTCTTTAGCCCCATTTTAGACATACTAGGTCTCTCCCATTGCAATAACCAGGTTAATAACTTTCCTGGTTCATCTATTTCAGTTTGTAGTTCCTGCCTGCACTCCCTAAGTGAACGTAACCAATCTGTCCCAGGTTCTCTCTATTTCACTTTGCACTTATAATATTTATCGTTTCGGTGTGCCATTGTTTCAAATCTTTGGAGGTCTGCTAAACATATCTCATACTTACTAAGAGATTTGCATCTGGTTCCACAGATTTTACCCCCACATTTGCCTCTTAGGCCTACCTTCGGCTCTTCCTATTCTGTGGACCTATTGTCTGTGTCTTTTCAGTTTGGCGCCAGGTATGTATGTATTGATGGTGACGAGAATTTCACTTCGGAAAGCCATGTATTCCAACATTTCCGGTCTCAGTCTTTAAGGAGATACATCTATCTTATATCCTTAAATGTACACACAAAGGAGAATATTCCGAGAGATATCTACCCGTATATGCCACCCGTTTTATACATCCAACTAGGTCTTATAACAGTGATATCCAGTCCAATCTTCTCTGTTATGTGGGAACTATTTAGTGCTCACCATATGTCTAAATATCCTACTTGAGCAATTACAGCTCTAAAGTCTGTTGTCATGAGTGGTTTTGTGTGGTCTTTGGTTGAGTGCCCATATGTATTGCTGTCCAGCATACAATTGAAAACGCCTTTCCAGCCTGTTTGGGTGACCAGATAAGGGGTCCCAATCTCCAGCAAGATCCAATAGAACAATTTGTCATCCATGTTTGGGGCGCAGAGGCTTATAATGGGTATCTCTTCTCCATCCAACTGTCCATGAACCAGTTCAAATATACCTTCTATATCTGCTTTAGAGTAGATAAGCTTAAACGGTATCCCAGGTGCCAACCATACAGATACTCCTCTTGCATAACTTGAATATGTGGCTGGATACAATTGCCATTGCCACTTTTATTTATCTTTGTTCTCATCCTCTTCTATCACGTTGGTATCCTGGAGGAATGCCACCTGAACCCTATGCCATCTTAAAAAGGAATGGACTCTGTGTTGCTTAAAATACTCTTCAAAGCCCCTGATGTTCCATGTCAGTGCTCTCATTATTTTCTTCTGCTCCGTCATGTTCCGTCTAGAGCTCAGCAGAATATTTCATACTGAACGTGGACTTGCCGGAGTATGGTGACTCTGAGCCACTCTTGTAGCTTGGAGTTCGAGCCAAATCAGCTGATGGCAGCACAGTGTAATTTTTTCCTGCGATGCTCTAGAAATGCAAGCGTAAGCAAGATTTGGCATGCTTTAGCAGCATTTTCTAAAGCAGGCAGTCATGAGCACTCATGATCAGAGGGCTGTTTCTTGAGTTGATTTGCTGCTGCTCAAGTAGAAAATCTGTGCGTTCTTGCAAAGCGTGTGCTGCCGTTGGCATAGATGTTTCAGTGCTGCTCATGCTACTGGTGCTACATTGCAGTGCAAGCTGCGCAACATGCATATTGGGGCGGAACTCCATGGAATCTTGTATTGTTTATGTAACTCTGCGGAATTCCATGGACTGAAACCATGCGAGTTCCGCCCACCCCTAGTTCTGTCCCTTTACTTCTACCTTCCTCTTCGCTATACTGCTTTGATGGTGAGAACTGAAAGTTCAAGAGCCAATCCAGTGATGCACAGTATGCAAGCATCTCTATTAGCACAATATACTTCGGACCAAAGAGGTAGTGCATGAAGTTTGGTCCTTTGCAGTAGTCACTTCTGCAACTTACCTAGTGGTGTTATTCTATTCTCACCAATTGGGATGAATTATAACTTACAATTCTACCAGTTCCTGGCCTACCTTTAAACCATGAATCCTTAAAAATTAAACAAATCTGTCCCATGCATGTTATCTATGATTGACATCTATACACCAAACTTGCACTTGGTCTAATTACTTTTTTCCATTAGCAGGGAATTGCAGTCTTCAGATTACTTTCCTCATGCCACAATCAGGGTGTCAGGGCCTACGGTACCTACAATCAGTACCCCCAGCTTTATTACTATGAATTGTGGGGGGTGCATCAATATGAGTTACTAAACAGTTTGCATTGGCAAAGAAAAATAACAAAATGAGAGAAAACAATCTGTTCTTGTATGATATGGCAATTCTGACTTGAATTACAGAGTAGTGTCCCATCTTCCCATACTTCTGGTGGCCGCCCGTTATCACATTTTGTGCCCATGTCTGGGTTGCTGCTAGGGAAAGGAATCTTTCTTTCAGGTTGTTCCCATGTTCCTCTGCCAGAGTCAGAGTACAGTCACTCTGGACTATCATTCTCTATTGGGTTTGTGCTATTTCACCCAGTGGTCCAGGTCCTTCCCAGCTGGGCAACTTAAGCTAATCTCACACATGCTAAATAGATAAACAAACACAATCTTCTTCCCTGGATCTTTCTCAGCTTGGCAAGATAGAGGGGCATGTACTTCAAATTCATTCCACTCAGCTTTTTTCCACTGCATCAAACGATCTTCTGACCTTCTCGAAATTGATGGTGTAATCTGGAAAAATTCTGATGCTACTGTCCTCTTTTTTCCATCTCCATTCTTCAGTACATGCTACAGGAGGAAGTAGTTTTTCTTATAGTTGAAGAACTTCATAATCACTGCCCTTTGGTGTGATCCAGTTAGAGCAGAGGGGCTAGGAATGTGTGTGCCCTCTCCACCACAAAATATTTTGTCAGTCCTTCTGGGTTCAAAATTTCATTACTCCAGTCCCTTAAGAACCCCTAAGGCTCCATTCCCTCTGCCCTTCCTGGGTACATCATAAAGTAATTCATTTATCTGGGATCGGCCCACTGTATCCTCCGTCTTGAGGTCAAATAAATGGGTCACTTCCAACAATGACTTTACAGTGTTCTTCAGATTGGTGACCTCAGACTGTAGCTCAGTCACTGATTACTCGAACTGCTGTGTTATTTCACTGACTTGGAGAGATCTCAGAGAAAATTGACCTAATTGAAGATGGCATTGCTCTTATTTTACAGTGCATGACAGGAGTATTCAATTGAGGCTAATATCTGGGCAACCAAGTGTTCTATTTGTGAGGATACTTTGCCTTGTTAAAGAGGTTTCAAGTGGGGCCTCACCATATGTGTACTTATCGATGATGGTCTGCTGTGTTACCCACTCTGTCCTTTCCCATCTTGAATGTGTAAGTCTCAGGTCTGAAAATTTCCCCGGGTCAGAACTTCTTTGGAGTTTAGGGACATCTGTAGGGGTCGCAATCATGAGTGATCCCTTTGTGGTATCCAAGGGCATTTCTGACCTCACCCCAAAGATTCCATAAAAGTCACTGGAGACATGCATAAGTAGACCCTCGGCACCCCTCAGTGCCTATGTGCACCTCTTGCCAGTAGTCCAAGCCTCCTTCCTCCAATGTTCCAACAGGGTCTTACGCTATTGATGTATTTCCTCCTGTGCGACATCAAGCCCCATGTAACACTGCACAGGCCAGTCCCATCGAGCGCAGGCACTCCCAGCAACTTCTAGTGTTGTCTCCCCTGATGCTCCACTGCAATACTTGACATTTTATGCATTTCTACTGCAATTTGGGGCCCGGCTCTACATGTACCATGTGGGTCCTGGGCACACGGTGCCAGGGACTCAGCTATGCACGACTGATGAGTTCTAATAAGGGCAAACCCAGTTCTGGATTAATTGTGTTCTCGTTCATGGAGGGCCTGACCTGGCAGATTGGGCTAGACTAGTTACATTGGATCAGTGTAAAGACTGATTTGCATATGGCTTGGTCCAAACTGAGGTGGCCTGGTGTTGTACTTAGCCCTCTCTGCAGGGCCATCATCAAACTTTTTGCCTCCTGCTCTGTTGAATTTGTTTACTTTTGCTTTAGGATGCTGGGCACTTTTACACTACTAACCAGTGCTAAAGTGCTTGTGTTCTTGACCTAAAACATGGTAAAATTGGCCTACACCAGATTGGCACATTCTATTTACTTCTAAGTATATGGTACTACATGTACCCAGGGACAGTAAATTAAATGCTACTAGTGAGCCTGCAATGCCACGCAAATAAATGATGGGCAGTATGCTGAATAAATCATACATTCAACCCCAGTCAAGAGATATGGGTTAAATGCATAGTTCTTTTGCTCACCATGCTACCCCAGTTTAGACCCAGCCATATGCAAATCAGTCTTGACCCTGTTTCTCTAAGGTAACAGTACAGCCCGAACTGCCAAGCCAGGTCCACCCTGGACCGGAAACAAGCATCCTGTGACCGGTTTTGGGGTACTACTCCTCATCAGGCAGGCTAGCTTGAATCCAGTGGCACAGTGAGCAAGGGACCCATGTCTGGGGTGAAAAGCGCTACGCAAAACAAATGATGGACAGAATGCTGAATAAATCATACATTCACCCCCAGTCAAGCGATCTGGGACAAACCCATTGATCTTTCGCTCACCATGTCACCCGAGTTCAGATCCAGACATATCCAGCAAATCGTTCTTGACCCAGTTCCTCATGGGAACAGTTCAGCCGAACTGCCAAGCCAGGTCCTCCTTGGACCAAAAACAAGTATCCTGGGACCAGTTTCAGGATATTACCCCTCATCAGCCAGGCTAGCTTGAATCCATTGGCACAGTGAGCAAGGGACCCAAGTCTGTGCATACCCATCCTACGAACTGCCAAGCCAGGTCCTCCCTGAAATGGAAAAAAGCATCCTGGGACCGGTTTCAGGGGAATTACCCCTCATCAGCCAGGCTAGCCTGTAGCTTTCATTGTGTCACCCACTAAAGAAGCCTCTTAAAAAATGTCTCAGGTATCGCACTACAGCAAATTAAACCTTTTTCTAGGGCTAAACCTTCCTGTTTAATACATATGTCACCCCTAAGGCCGGCACTAAAGGCTCACAGTGCAGGGTGCAGTATAATTAAAAAGTAGGACATGTGGGTTTAAGTTTTATATGTCCTAGCAGTGGAGAACACCTAAATTCGTTTTCCACTACTGTAGGGACCATCTCTCCCATAGACTAACACAGGGTTGCCTTATTACATATAATAAGTGCTAACTTTAATTCAGAGTAGGTAGGGATATGCTGTTTGGACTGAAACTAATTCTAATTTAAAATCCACTTTAATGGTAAAATCAGATTTAAGTAACAATTCTGAAAAATTCCACTTCTAGAAAGAAATAAACTATTTACTGCTAAAGCAAAGTATAACAATTTGGTTCTGAAGGCAACCAGAGAAGAAACAAATGCTGCCGTTATATGACATTAGAGTCATAGTGATTCTTATGACATCTTAGAGGTAAAAGCTTTGTCAGATAAAAATGTATATGTTACTTGCTAGGTGATACTGTTACTGTAACAACTCAGTCCATGCCTTTTAAATGAAACATTGAGAGCCAGCCCAAGTACAATGGATATTAGCATGAATTTTAATCCTTCAATAAAAACTGCCATACAAAGTTAAAGGCAAACAAGCATAACTAGAAGTGCTTTCTTGTTTTTTATATATTACCAGTTTTATATTGTACACACATGCCCCAAGGACATTAGATTGATTTACATTAGCACTAGGTTACACTACACAAATTCAGATTTTGTTTTTGTTGTGGGTATCCAGACATTAAGTAATTTTCTTAGAATCGCCCAACATTGAGTGGATGCCAGGACTTGTATCTGGTTCCGCAGTTCCAATATCAGCAGCTCTGGCTGTTAGGCTACATGTTCTCCAGAATGTCACATGTAGACACTATTCAAAATAATTTCTTCCAAAAGATGTGTATAAAGAGGCAACTGTTTGCCTGCTGTATGCCTGCTGGTTTCAAAAATACTCCTTAGCCTCATAGTGCTGAGTCTTCAACTGGAAGAACTGCAGTTCATGCCTTTGTCAATGTAAAACAAAAACTCGGAGAGCCTATTCACAAAGGCATTCTGGGACAAGTAAAGGGGTACACCAGTGGAACTCTCTTACGTGCCTTTGTGAATTGGCCACAAAACACCTAAAATGTGAATACAATGAGAATATTCAGGAAATATTCATATGCGCGTAAGACAAATAGAAAAGACTATGCCCTTTCTCTGCTTTTAAATATAGGGAGTTGGATGTTTCCGGGCCGATTAACTAAAAAATGTAAAAGGACAGCAGTACTAATTCCCATACTCATGTTTGCATTCATGAATCTGCCCCTATATATGTATTCAAATAAAAGAAACAATGGTGTGTGTTGTATTTATGTGATTGCCGGTTTAATAGTTCAGGTGTGTGAGCTCTGGGTCATATGTATGATGCATCCCTATTCCCTTTAATCCAGAGTTTTCTGCACTGGTGGTGGCGACCTCCTCCAGCAGGCATTAAGTCAAAGGAAGCTCCTCACTCTACTGCTAGGCTGATTCTTCTGTCCTGAATTGCTGAATACCAACAAAGCATGGATCTCCACTTAGGCATAGTCAGAAATCTATATTTTGTGAAATCTTCACATGCAGATTTCTCTTTGTGAATTGGTGCCTATAAATGTTGAAATCCTAAACACACAGTATGAAGTGAGCAGAATACCTTTGTTGTACCCATTAATAACTCAGACACCTTACTCATAGCTACTATTCACAGTAGGCTAAGCAAGGATTCAACTTTCTTTCTTTTAGGGCTGACAATGTCTACGTCTCTCTGATTCACTTTATGCAAATACAAAGCAGCGGTTCATGAATAATTTTTATATTAATTCTAATTTTTTTTCTACTTCCATTGTACTGAAGCATAATGTTAATGTTTGTTTTACCGTAAAATTAGCAGGTGCTGATGTTAATATTTGATTAATTATTTTTAAGGTGGACAGCAGTAGTTTTGCTGCATGTTGCTGTAAGGAATCAGCATGAGACTGATGGGGCCGGATTCCCTGATTCCAATATACTCTGGAACCCTCGGTCAAAGGACCGTCGGTGTCTGCTTAGAACTGTAGAGGGGAAAAATAACTTTTCACATCTGGTTCAATTGCACATTAATTCATGAGTCTGGAGAATCACAGACTCCAGGTTCTAGGTTAGTGGATTTATTACAAAGACAAAAATAACTGGACATACAAGCGCCTCAAGATGAGGTTATTGAAATACATTGGAACTAATACAAAGCCGAACCTACATGCAACATTCAATCCCTGGATCATGAAAAGAATGACTAATTCCAAAATCAGAACGCAGTTAATAAGTGCCCCTACGTCAATATCAGACTTCATTGAAGGTTTGTAGGTATAAAGCATTTGTCTGTTCCCTGCACTACCACTAATGTGACATTTCTATTTAGCATTCCCCAGGCAAGGCAGGAAAAGGTATAAGCACATGAGGACTTCCTAAGAAATCCACAGACGTTGTATGGGTTAAGTAGCCTAAGGCTACAGAGCTCGGTCTAAGATGTTCCTTCCCTCTCCATCGATCTCCTCTCTTCTACTAACTCCACCCCCAGGTCACTGTCCCTAATTCCCACACCAAAATCATAAAAGATGCCCATTAGTCATCATCCGATCGCCTCATCCCGCTAGGCACCTCTTCATTGGTGATTTTCGATTTAGTTTCGATACTCCCAGCTCCTGACTTGATTTCCAGGACTTCTCCTGTGAGAAAGAACACTGCCTCACATTATCAGCACTCCTTGTCCAAATGTATCCTCTCCTCCCCGAGCCTAACTCCTAAAACAAAAGTGTTCTTTTAAATAACAACAATGAATTTCTCCACCTGCATCAGAAAAGTGAGAAAAGAACTCTCTAATACGAGAGTTTCCAGGGAGAATGCATTTCAGGCCTACAGAAATCAGCCAACATAAGAAAACAGCATATAGGCCTCATAAAACTACATATAATTAACGTTTTTGCTGAGCCTTTCTAAATCAACACGTTACATGAGCACATGAAATACATGAATACTTGCAAGCATCATACACAAATTCTGCACATTCATGTTTTCAGCTATGTATGTACTACATCATTAATTTCTTCACGTTTATGTGGAAAAATATCCCTAACACGTCACTATTCACATTATTACAGTACACTATCACAGGTTAAATGGACAAAAGAATAAATGTAACTGTAAACTACTTGTGATTATGATGCACCCATACAAATGAAAGAGCACAATCACGCTCTATCAAGACACAGGATTCAACATGGGTCTGGCCTACAAAAAAATGTCATAAGCCAGTCAAGTCATTGCTTTCAAAGGGTCCTAGTAAGGTACAGCAGTGTCACATCAGCAAGTTATATGGTTTTGTGAGGGTCTGAAAGCCATCGCCTATACCTTTCCGTAATTCTATCTGCAGCCTAACTTTCTGAATATGTCTGTTCTTCTTTAATAATGGCATATATTAAAGTAAACACAATTTATTTATTTTTTACCAGGTAGGAACTCAGCAGGAAATCTTTAAAATTCATATCACTCATTTTAGAAAGTTGTTTTGTTGTTTTATAGCAGTTGAACAAGAATGAGTTAACCACTGCTGGCACAATTTACCCACACTATATGTAGTTACTAGTAAGTGAGAATATATGCCATATAGGAGATCTGGTCTATTTGTTAAGGGACCAGATGCCTCAGAAAGAGACATTGGGCAATTCCATCAGAACCAAATACAGTCACATTATAAGTACCATTTTGAATCATAGATTTCAACTCAGTCTCTGTAGTGTTTCTTTCCATTGCCAACCTGAAAACTGTGCCAAAGTACCTTTTGCAATGGATGGTGCCTTTACATTTCTAGTATGCTCAAACCCCATGCATGCTGTCTGCTGGGTTGTTTTGTTCAAGAACATAATTTCTCTAGGTAGTATATAATCCCTAAATAAAGCATCTGTACATTTAATCTGTCACAATTTGGTGCTGCTAATACTTTTTACATCTATATTTTCCTTCCAATAGTCATACACTTAGATAGCAAGTGTTTAAATAAATTGCACAATGAGTATGTGAAACGGTTATTGGTAATCGATTTTTGTGAAGCGTTTACAGTGTTTACGAATATTAGAAAGCAGATGGATCTGACCTGTCCTCTCTGCTAAAACAAGGGAACCTATTCTGGAAATGTCAGTGACTATTTATGGGCACAGCCCCATAATGCTCCAACTGTGTATATAGTTATAGGCTGTACTCTAGCCTAATTTACACTCTCCAGAAGATCTTCTGTAAGCAGATAATAGGAAGGATTCAGGACTGGATGTCTGAGTCCCAAATCCTGAGCGACCTTCAAGAAGGCTTCCGCACAAAAGTTAGTACTCAAGACCAAGTTTTTCATCTTTTGTGTATCTACTGGAAGGAAGTAGTAGTAAATTATATGTGGCCTTCGTTGATCTTGTTCCCCGGGCTAGACTCTGGAGAGTATTGAAAGACATGGGTTTGCCGGGCAACATTTTAGATATTTTAATTAGACTCCATTCATCAAATGCAGCACAGGTCAGGTGGGGGGCAAACAACCAAGTAACAAGAACCTTCCCAGTGCAACGAGGTGTGAGGCAGGGATGTGTGTTAGCCCCCATGCTTTCTACTCTTTTTATAAACGGGGTGGTAGATTTTATTGATAGAGATGGCTGTGATGCCCCAAAAATCGTTGTAAGAAGAGTACCTGCACTTTTCTTTGCCAATGACACTCATTTCATTTCTAAATCTCCGCAGGGTTTGCAAAAACTTTTAACTGATTTTATAAAATTTTGTGATGAAAGGGGCCTGGTTTTAAATGAGACGAAACCAAAGTACATGTTTCTTAACAGGGGCAAGGTAAAACTGTCCAAAAGATATGTACTGGCTGGTGGAACTCAACTGGAGCTAGTTGAAGCTTTTGATTACTTAGGTATCCGCCTGACTCCATCGATCAATTGGGGTGCCCACATTACGAAAGTAAAACATCAACTTATCCACCAGTGTGCCCATATTAGTAAAATTCACAAGAAGACAGTCTCCTGTCAAATTGCTTCGCCACTTGAAATTTACAATGTCAAGGTCCTTGGGGGGGGGCACTCTATGGTGCAGAACTGTGGGGTTTGGGCAATACAAACTGCCTTTCTGTGATTGAAAATCGTTTTTTAAGGTCTTCGGTGGATCTCCCATCCAGCTCCCCCCTGACACCTCTGTACATGGACCTTGCCCATAAACAATTGGTACATAAGTTGAATTATAAACTCTTAATGTTTTGGTATAAGCTATGGACTGTGGACGAACTAGAAACTTACCGAGAGGCTTTGTCTGAGCTTTTAAAATTCCCCAGAGCAAAGTCAATTAGGTGGTTCATGTCTTTAAGGCAACTGCTAGGGAGGTTGGAAATGGAGTAGTTCTGGAACGATCCAGAAAGTATGACTCAAGTACCAAGGGCAAAGCTTAAAGAACTGTATTGGGAAAAAATGCTTGCAAAGGATTTGACAAAACCTACGACCAGCTTGTCTGCTGATTTTTTGAATATGCGTTCTCTATTTTGAGCCCAGTATTGACGGAATTGTCCCCCCCCCCCCAGCACGTAAATTGTTCTTACAGTTCCCCTATAAGACTCTACCCACCAAACTGTTTTGTTCTAAATTTTTCAAAAATGTTTTTACAGGGGATCTGTGTCCTATGTGTAAATCCTGCCTGGAATCCATTGTCCACTTACTTTTCTTTTGTCCTCATTATTCATCTCTGAGGAAAAAATTGATATTTCCATTGTGTAGATTGGCAGGTCCGGGACACTACCTCAAGGTGCTACGAATTCTGTGTACTGATACACGAATTGTAATGGTGTATGGCCTCTCGAGATATTGGTATGGACTGTGGATCAGGCACGGGAAATCATTTGTATGAAGCATTTTTATTCTTTTAAAACTTTTTGTACTATGCATTTGTATACCAATGTTGTTTTTATAATATTTATCTACCAATGTCTATTTTATTGCTCTGTGCTGCGTGCTTTTAGGATCTTTGTGATCGAAATAAAGTTGATGATATGGTATAATAATATTATTCTCGGGGACTACCTGTTCTATGAATGTAGTGAAGTTCATGATGAAAACAAAACAGTTTTTGGTGACTCTCATCACTGAAATAAGGATCCTCATTGTCAAATGTAGTTTATGAGGACATTTCTGAGATTAATTGTTTGAAAACATTTATATCTCAAGAAAATGTAAATGGTGGAAGAATTACATCATCTAACAAAACTTTTAAGACATATAGATTTTGAATGATTTCTGTTGAACCCATAATTTGATAAGGAACCATTTTCCAAACAACACTTTCCACAAAGGATATTCGTTGATGTACACAGCATGATAATCTCGGCATGCTGTGTAAGAAGAATGCATGTGCAATGCTTGAACAACAGGAAACATCACTGTCTTATCAGGAGTATAGTTCCTATGGATCAGAAGCAAATCAGCAATTAGCATGATAATCCTCATTAAATGGAAAAAGACTCTAGAGACAATCCAGCTGTATGACAAGGGTGGAAAAAGTATCTGTCGCCAAATCGACAGGAAGCAAGAAGCCTGTTGTAGCATTGATTAAATGCAGGCAGGTTTATGACTCCTTCTCTTTTAAAATTGACATCAGAATCATTTTCCAACAGTACAATTTTCTGCACTGGAATTACTGTATGTGATGTAGGCTCTGTTGGTGGCTCATAGAAAACTGCAGCAGTAGTGTCAGCAGTTGGGATTGTTGTAGTCACAGCATCAGATTCATCCATGAAAACTGGCATTTGGTGTAAATCCTGAGACACAGCAAGCTCATCAGTCCCAGAATGGGATGTAATAGATCTTGGCTATATTCTTCTTGGGATAGTTCTTGCAGAGTAGGGAGAGGATGTGCTGGTCTACTCTGGAGTCACCTAGGTGTCATTTGAGGTATGTGGAACAGAAACGTCACATAGTGTTTTTTCATGTGATTGACTGACACCTTCTTGGTTTTTTTTTACCCTGCCAATGGTAGCAGGATTACGAATCGAGAACTGGAACAGGTTGTCTGTATGATGACACAAAAGTTTGTTTTCCCCCTTGTTCTATCTTTCTAGCCTTTGAGAGTCACCGGTCTGCAGTGTTAGGAATCATATTTTCACCTGTGGCAGAGTTGCAATCAGATTAGTTTGTTTAGATCCAGTTTCTTGAGCAATCTGGAAGGGACATCAAGATCAGACACATACATCGATACTACATAGATCATTTTGTTTGGGGTGCGTGTGATCACCTAATACTCCTCTAGGCAAAATATGTAATGCTTTCTCTACCCCATACAGGTTATGTAGCCTACTCATTCAAATTATCAACACTCTAGTGGTCAAGGCTTGTTTAAATGTGTACAATCCCAGGCAGAATGGATGCCAATATAGCAGACGTACTCCCAACGCAGACATATTATCCCTGAACTCCTTAGCAGTAAATGCAGGGTACAGGACCATTGTCTGACCATTGCAAGGACTGTAAGTCTTTTATGACCGCTCGAGCTGTGGCGTTCTTCCGTGGCCAAATTCAAAGCAATTTAGAGAATGCATCAACTGCAACCAGCACTTATTTAAACCAGTTAATTCTCTGGATTGGCCCGACATGATTGAGGAAAAATACCCAAAGGGTTTGTCAGAGACAGTAAGGGGAGAATCTACCGGTCTTTCAACAGTACAACAGTACAGGGTTTTATTTGTGTAACAAATAGTGCATTGATGCACGTATTTCTTTGTGGGCTTTGGTGTATATATGGCCATCAGTATCCTTAATACAGTAGCTCTTATTCCCACCTGTGCAGATGCTATCCCTTCACAAGCTGCCCTAATGAAATCTAACCTTGCTCTTTTATTAAGAAGATTTGCATTGTTGTTTTTGCAGCCATGTCTGCTGCACAGTTCCCTATAGTGTGAATCCCCACACTTTTATGGGCTATGGTGTGCTGTACATGGACCAAAGGAACTCTATCATGTAGGATAGCTAACTTTCCCCAGAGTTTCTTACTCTTTATTGACTTTCCTTTTGAATCTCTGAATCCATTAGGCACCAGTGTGGTAAATATACATTATATATATTCTTGGAGACAAAATGCTGAATCTGACATCATAAGTATGAGAACTGGCGAATCAGCTTTCTGTAGAGCAAATACCATCAGTAGAATTAAAAAAAGCCCACTGCACCCACCTCAAGCATAGAGCCTCAACACTAGAAATACTAGCTTTTGTTGCTGCTTCTAGTTTCGCATGTGTCAAAGGATGCTCTTTCAATATGGCTGTCTGCACCACAGTGACAGTTTTATCAGTAGGGTAGTACAGATGTGATCTTTATGCAGCGGTTGTTGGCTGTCTATCATAATAAACAATGTAAGTGTGTGCTGAGTTACTGGATATGACTCTAATAACTAGATTTGATTTATTATTTTGAGTCTGTAAATATTTAGGACCTGATTTAGAGTTTGGCAAATGGGCATTTAGTCTGTCAGGGTGACGGAGCAAAGTACTCTGTTACCCTAAGGGAGTATCCACTTACAAACTAGTTATTTTATTTTCTAAAAGAAAATCCCAAGGACAGATTTTCTTTTTTAAAGTAAAAAATAAACAATTACCCCCCTCACCAGGTGAGTTTTCTCACATGGTGAGGGACGGACAGTGATAACTGGCCATTTGCCCGCCCTCTTTAAATCGAGTGAACTGAAAAATGGCCAAGCTTCCTTCGGCCCGTACTCTGATGGGTCATCAGAGGTGTATGGAGGTAGTGGAGACGGATTAGGCTCTGCCGTCAACGTACTGAAGGTGCACCTGAATCTAAATGAAGTGGGCAGACCTTCAGTTTTGTGGAGAGGGTACTCTTTCACTGTTGGGATGGAATACACTCTCCGCCAAACTATTTGTCGGGACCTTAGTATTAGCATGCGTGCTTGCAGCAGGCCTGGGCGTAGTGGGCGTAGTGGGGCTACGTGGAGCAGCACGCAGTGTGCCCGAATCTACGCACACTCGCGCCCTCCGCGTAGCCCCACTACGCGCCTCTGTGGTACTTTAACATTTGGGACCGCGTAGGAGGCAGGGCCCTACCCCTGTCTCTTCCGGTATTAGCAAACCGCGAATGGCCAATGCGGTATGTACAAGTGCTTTATATAACGTTTCATTGATAAATGCACTATGTATACGATATTATACATCACTACGTGGGTTCCATCTTAGAGCGGTGGCCATCTTATGGTTGCCCTCACATAGGCTACATATTATGAAGCAAATACGGGCCTTTAGAGCACATGTGCCTTCCTTTGACTTCTCTGTGACCTGGGCAGCTTGGCTCTGCTGCCCCAGGTCAGTCCGGTCTCACGAGCTCCCCGTCCTCTGGCCACCTGTGATTAGCATCAGGGTTTGACACACCATAAAGCCTTTTCATCCCACACAAGCCTCCGGCTAATCTCTTTCACACCTGACTGTTCCTGCTTTATGGCCTGTTTTGCAAACAGGAGCTGCCCGTGTTTATTGGGGTCTGCTGACATCTGATGAGGGATCTGAGCCTCGCTGGGTAAATAATTGTGGGCTGGTTGAACAGGAATGTGGGATTGTCACCATTACTCCGCCTTTTCTTTGAAGCCAAAATATGTGAATGACCACTTGTAAAACAGGGGCGGTGTTGCCCAAAGCGTAATATTCTGTATAAAATAGAAGACTGGTTTTTGTTCTGGAGACTGCCTCATTCAGTTGCTAAGGCTTCTGTGCGACGTAGTCTCACTCATTTGAGTTTAATAAAGATGTCTTTTTCATATTTCAGCTTCTTCTGCCAAGTTCTTTGTTACATTACCATGAGAGCGTCTTTTATAATACTACAGCAACAGGATAACCCGAAGTCATAGGGTGCTATCCCTGGCACCGCTGGGGTCCTAAAATCCCCGGTACTTCACCGCCTGCCTCCCGCCCGCCCTCCTTTCAAAATAGTGTAAAGTATGATAAAAAATATATATATAATGACTTACCTGCAGCGCGGCGTCTCCGGGCTCCCTCTTCCTCGTTCACAACTTCTTTTCACCAATGCGCATGCGCGGACGCCCGCGCATGCGTATTTCTTGCCAGAAATGCACATGCGCGGGCATCCGCGCATGCGCATTTGTGAAAAGAAGTTATCGCCAACGAGGAAGAGGGAGCCCCGGGACGCCGTGCTGCAGGTAAGTCATTATATTAATTTTTTTTATCATACTTTACATTATTTTAAAAGGAGGGCGGGCGGGAGGCGGGTGGCGGGCGGCAGGCAGCTCTGCTTCGCCCTGGCGTGTGCGTAGCGCTGCCTGCTACGCCTACTTCGAAAACTGCGAAGCAGGCAGCGCTACGTACACTCCGTGGGCGAAGCGGAGTACTACGCCCGGGGTTAGCTTGCAGTCCATGTAAGATAGCAGTGTGCGCTTTCGTCCAATGTTTTTTGGGAATACATGGGAGTCATTAGGTTATACAGAGGCTTCATCTGCTCGGCGTAATGCAGCAAGTAAGCTTTACTGAAGCTGAAAAATCTCATTAGGGTGCCTAATTTTCTCAGTGTGTTTGGAGGTTGTAAAGTAGCACAATTCTGCAGGAAGTCACGTGCCAAACATTTACCGTCACTGGATAATTCATATCAGAGAAAAATCACATTCAAACATGAAATGTTAGTATCCCTAAAGTATAATTTTATACCAGTATCATGTTAGCAAAGACACTATTCTATCCACCCTAGTTAGGTGTTCAGTTAAGGCACCATCCAAACTATATTTCATGAATATATGATATTCCCTTTGTATCTCCCTGTATGATTGCCATAATTCTTGCTGTAAGAAGCTCAGGGCTATTTTGGAACACCATGGGCAATCTTGTTTAGGTGTATTGGAATCTGCTGAAAGAAAAAGCACTTAGCTACTGAGAATCATGCAGTATATTTTGGATGAAGAAACTATTGCATATATACAAAGTTGTTTTATTTTTTTTGTCACTAGATTTGTCATTAGTCCAGTACTAGGAATGTTTTGTGCAGCAAGTGTGCATTTATGTGGTTTTGAATTTCTATAATCTAAAACTATACAGTATGAGTTATCAGGCTTCAATACCAGTAAAATTCATTTTAGAACTACAATGTACTATCATAGCTTGATATTGTAGCTGTTCTTAATGAGCTTTTATCTCACACTTAGCCTCTGGCTTCAAAGGATATTGAGCCTGCACGTGAGGTTCACGTGGTAAGGGAATTACATGAGTAACAGACCCTTTGTCAGCACACACTTGATTTCTATACAATGCTGGAGCTTGTTTTAAATTCTACTCACATGCATTTTTTTCCCTGAGTTACTCATATATTAAGGATGAAAATGCTGTCATTATTATCTCCTCTCCGTGAGGTGCATCCCTAATAAAAGTCAGAGCCAGTCACCATCTGCAAAATTGATGTCCTAAGCACCTGCCAAAATATAGCTTTAATGTTGCCAGTATATCCTCATCAATCTGTACTTCTACATTCTGAACCTTGTCTGTAGGGTTTGGATGTCCAACCAAACTGTGGGGGATATGTACAATGAAGTGGCAGAGTGAGACGATATGGTGCAGCCTTGCGTTTCCCACTGTGATGGCGCTACACTTAGCAGTGTAGTGCCAACGCAGGCACCCTTACACCATAGTGCAAGGGTGTCTGCATACAGGGGAGGATTGCTTATGTGTAGGAAGGTGTCCCTTCTTGCCCATAAACAATCCTGAAATGCCATTTTGTCACTTTGATATGTGCTGCTTAATGCAGCACACATGAATGTCACAAAAGGGCATTTTTCTTTTTAAGATTGTTTATGTACAGGAAGGGAGGCCTTCCTGTACAGAAACAATCCATGTCATTTTGCATTTTCTATGTGTGCTGCACAAGGCAGCACACATGGAATAAGCAATAACGAGGAGAAATAATGCATTTCTCCTCATTTCGCCAAATGAAGACCAAGCTTTACCTAGTCTTCATTTTGGCGCTGTCTCCTATGTACGCTGCCCTTGTACATAGAGAGTAGTGTCAAAATCAATGGGTGTTGCAGTGGAACGCTCACCGCAACACCCACTGCCCACCCCTTTTACGCTAACCATAGCGTGAAAGGGGGCCTTATTTACAAGGCCCCTACTGGACTCCTGCATCGGGAGGAGATACAGTGCTTATTTTTTGCTTTGAGTTCTGCTTCTTTTTGATCTTTTGCACAGCTTTCTCTTTACCGGAACTGTCAATCTAATTCTTGGGTTTGGGATGCAGCTTTAGGACCCCTGAACCTAAGGCTTCACCGCCCATAAAGGTATCAATTCTGAAATTATTTTTGGAGGTTTCTTTTCTCGATCTTGAACGGAAGATACTACCAAGTACTGGCATACTGCCAGAACTGTGACTTCACTGTGAACATTACTCAGGACTATCGAGGATACTATCTCAAAATAGCCCATCTATTTCATCCCTAAATTCAGAGCAGGTGCAGTTCCATGCTCATTGTATACTTGTTGGAACACCTCTGGCAACACCGTCAAGGAAGGTTTATAGTAGTGAAAATAGTCACAAATTGGCTGCCTATTGATGCAAGGATCAAATTTGAATCTCTCTGCCTTGCACATAAAGCAATAACGAACAATGGCCCTTCAAAAATTAGAGGACTTGTCCTCCCCTATTTCCCTGCTAGATGAATAGGATCATCCCAAGATTGCCTCCGCAGAACTTCTAGAATTAATAGATCATTTGCACATCTGATCCCAAAGCTTTGGAATGAACTGCCCCCTCGAAATGAGACTGCTGAAAGAGGAACTCGCATTCAGGAAAAAACTCCAGACATAGTTATTCCCCTGGTAACCTCAAATTGTCATAGTCACCCTGTTTCAATAATCTCTATTAGCGCGGGGAAGCCCTCGGGCAGCTGTGCGCTTTACAAATCTTAAACATAAACATACCATTTGCCAAGTGTTACAGTGCTCCCACATTGGATGTCATTCCAAGAGAAAGGCGCATGGTCTAAATCCTATGCCTATCCTGGAATGTTGTATGAGGATAGATAGCTTCCCACTGGTTGGTTCTGTTAGCAATCCAGAATGGAATTTTGTTTCTTTTTCTGAGTGCTTTGCCTATGATATCCTCAATACCATGTGAACTGATTGGCTGTATTGCAGCATGCACATGTGTGGCAGTCAATGAGCAGTTGCTGAAGTCTGCCATAAAAAAAACACAACCTTGATCAGTTACTGTCTTACTCCTGGAAGTATCAGATTTGCTACATCAGGAAATAGAGTACACCCAGTCTGTATGGATCAGATGCTCTGATCATTACTTAGCGGACCCCTTCAAACATTCTGCACTATATGTGATAGTTGACCATCAAACCATGCTTTATGATCATGATATCCTAACAGGACTTCTAAGTCACAATGGAGAACATAATTTGCTGGTGTTGTCACATGCTATACATATGAAAGTGTCCAGTATTGGTGTCTATAGAATCCAACACCACCCAGGACAAAAAATATTTCAAAAGCATATGCAGCATCTGCTTTAAAAACAAATGTTGCTTCACCCCTCTGGCAATGTACTGCTCGCAAAAAGATGTTGTGTGACTGCTGCCCTGTAATTTGGACCCATCGGAATAAGAGGAGCTTGCACCAATTTAAAAAAAGATATACAAAAACATGAGATTTAAATCACAGAAATAAAATAGGGAATACCCTTTTATAAGTCAAGTGCCTGACAAACATTTAGCATAATAGGAAGTACCTAACAGAGTAGAAGAAGGTACCTAATATTAAAGCGGACATCTTCGATATCTGTATTATTTGAGAGCGTGCTATCCAAACCTACTCAAAGATCTAGAATAATCATGCCCCAGATTGAGGCATCAAATGATATGTTGACTAGACTTTGTAGAGCCACAGAGGTTGGTTTTCTAGACTCCTAGCATTGAGGGCTTCATCAATGTGCCAAATCAAACCAATCTACTGCCCACTGAGCCATATTTGTTCAAGATGTGTTTCAGGTAACGATCGATCCCATGTAAGGTTAAAAGGATAATTAGTGGAACTCCCAAATCTTATTTCCTACAGTAATATTACGCTCAAGGATACTACAACATGAAAGATACATTTTAAAGATTTATATTGAATCAAAATCCTAGTCTAGTGCACATAATATGAATAGTAACCAAATGAAAGCAAATGCAAATAAAATGGTAGCAGCATTTCCAGAAGCATAAATAAGAGGAGGCATTCCAACATTGGTTCTACTCATGCTGCTACTTATAGTGTTAATTTAATTTTAGCACAGCCAAAAATAAAACCTATCTCAAGTTTTCAGAGATTGTACACACCCACGCAACTGTATGAATAATAGAGCTCTATGTTCAATTAAATATCAAGGTCTGCTATTCTCATCTCATGAGACCAGCAGCACTAAGTCTGCAAGTGAAGTCTAAGTACCTCCCATCCCAGTAGTGTTTGATTGGTGCTAGAGATATGATTCTTTGCTGTGCTTCCCAGTGTCATCTGGCATGAAGATTCCACTATGTTCTTCACTATCTATGCTCAACTTTTTTTAACATAATCTCATTATTGCTAGGACTCGTAACCAACATAATTAACAGAAAGTGACTTGCTGCTCTTTCAACAATTTTCACTCTACAAGACTTGTGTTCTCTTAAATAACAACAGTGAGCAAGAGATGTGTCATCCTTCTAGAAACTTTCACCCATTAATAACAAACTAATGTAAAATGAAGCAGCCAGCTTTTAGATTAGATACTGCAAATATGTTCATGTAAGGTTGAATATCATATTGCAGAACATAATATAAAATAAATATGTGCCACCTTCAATCACACTTATTCAGCATTTGTTAATCATATTAACTTTTTGAGTGACTAATTAACACACATGGAGGAAAATCCAGAATGGAAAAAACTTAAAACTTATAACAAAAGTAAATATAATGCACACTAGAACACATTTTTTGTTCTAGACATTGATCAGGAAGAGGAGGGGATTATAATACAGTCACACTTTTAAAGAGTTTCCAGTAATTGGTTGAGAACCGTTCCTGCTATATATATAATTTGCCACATTTTTTAGATGTTATAGGTATTTGTAAATTCATGCTAAGTTCAGAGTGCTTAAAATGCATGGAAGTAATGATTATTATATTGTTATTTTGCAAGCAGTTTAGTTATCATCCACAATGCACCGAGAATGCATAGAGAGTACAGAAAGTTACCCTGTGTTTTATCACAAATGATAGCACCGTCAGTCAAAATGATACTACACACAGATACATTGCGTGAAATTTTTTCTGTACTTACAGATGAATTTCCCGTACACTTCAACCACATCCATGGCAATATATTGATGGCTCACTACACTGATGGCACTATGTTGTACTGACCACAACAGAGATTACCATTAGAGAAAAACACACTAAATTATTAAGCGCATTTGAATGAGCATGTAATTGAATTTTGAGGTACCGTATGAAAATTCTAGGTTAAGAACATATCATTATTATTGATTTCATTATTTATAATAGGTCAAATACTTTCATTTTAATTAATTAATAGTTAGGCGTAGGTCATTAATTTATTATCAAAATATTAGAATTAAGTTGAAGCTGAATTGGCGGAATCTTAAAAATAATTATTTACTTACATTTAATTAAATTTACATGAATTAAGGGTTAAACTTAGGGGTAATAAAATGCTTAGAATATGGATAATTTATGGATTAATTCAAATTAAATTTAAAGAAATGAAAAGTCAATCTTAATGCTAAAAAAATAGCATTAAGTTAAGTGCTGGTAATTATCTTCACTTACTATATATATATATACATTACCTACTGGCGGTCGCCAGTAGGTAGTTATAGTTAGGACCTATTTTCCATAGGAAATCCGCAACATTCTATTCCCAATAAGTCTGGCGCCAGTTGACGAATCCTCGCAAAATGTTCCAAACTTTTGGCCAGCTCCGCTCCACTCCTACCCTGAAAGTTTTGTGGTAATTCGTCAAGCGGGGGCCGAGAAAAAAGGGGGGTCCCAAAACACGTTTTCCCCATGCAATTTCCCATAGGATCTGTTGTTGCAGCTACAGCCCGAACCGCTGAATGGAATGACACCAAATTTGGCAAAGAGGTAGTCCTCAGTTCAGACTCGTGCCTTTTGCATAAATGGTGTGAATCCGTTCAGTAGTTCCTGAGAAAATTAGAGTTAAAAGTACATAACTCTATGGCCGCGGAGGATCCGCGGACCGTACACGCACCGTACGCGCACCCTCCCCGAACCGAGCGTGCACCCTCCCGATCGCGCGCTGAATGCTAATTGGCTGTCGAGTGTCTCTCTACATTCGATACCAGGAACTGTTGGCGGCCATTTTCTGCCTCGGTAGAAGCTAGGCTGAAGAAGCAAGGGGAATAAGTGTGTTAAACATATAAAGGGGGCAGAGTGGAAATACTCTGACCCTCTACAGGTGCTTAGGGGGTCCCAGAAGGACCCCCTGGGGCCCCCTTTTTTTTTTTTTAAATGGCAAAATGCGCGCACAGTGCACGCATCCTATCGCGTTGGGTGCGTGGATCCACAGATTTTTTTTAAAAAAAGACAAGAAATCATTGGTTGTATGACTACTTTGTACACTGAAAGGTAGGGTGTATATTTCTGTTTTTTAAAGGTATGATTCTTATTGGTTAACAAAAACAGATTGTAAGGAACATTATATATGATTAGCTGATATGTTGAAAAGTGAAGCACACTTCCTCTCTTGTGTAGGAACATTGTGTGCTGAACTTCTGACCTGTGTGCTTAGTGCAGTGTTCCATGACCTGTTTCTATGGTAACAGCCAGAAGGCAGATTGGGGGAAGGGTTTAAATGTCTTTCAGTTGGAAAGGGTTGAAATGTTTAACCAATAGAAATGTGTGTTTGCTTTTGAGTTTATGTGTGAAGGATTGGGATTTGATGTTTACATGTATATGTGTGGAAAATCAAAGGGAAACATTTCCATTCTTTGTTTTTGCTGAGAGGTGCACAGTGCAGAGATTCTGTAAAAGAAAATATGGTGAGTGACTGATATACTTCTTAATCTACAAAAGAACTTGAAATATGAGTTATTTAATTGTGAGGGGATGTATGTAGACTATTTTGATTTTAATCAGACTAATGTATTTCTCCTGCTAAAGTGTAGGGAGTACTTTTTTTCTCTACAATCTTATTGACAGTGTGTGTGCATGTAGAAACCATTCTGTGATAAGCATTTGTGTTTTTCATGTGTTTGCAGACAGATAACTGTGCTGGTTTTATATTTTGGTAGAATTAGAAACCAGTCATTGTTTATGAATTTGTGAAATGAGTTATGTTATGTTTCTATACTAAAATGTAGTACTACTTCTAGATGAAGAAATGTGTTTTGGTATAGTGCAAGGGATAGTGTTGTTTGTCTAGAATCACACAGTGAGTCTGTGTGCATTTGGGAACCACTGTGAGAGAAGCTTTTGGTAACATCGTGTATTTGCTGACAGATAACTGTTTTAACCTGTCATGTTGTGAAGTTTTAGTAGCATTAGAAGACAGTTATGGCTTATGATTTGATTAAATGAGTCAGGCTTTGACAGAAAAGTGCAGTCCTGAAATATGTAGATTGTGTGCAGTTCCCTTACCACTTGCACTGTAGTGAATGAGTTTTGGTAAACTCCTAGGGATAGTGGTGCTTGTCTAAAATCACAGTGTGAGTTAGTGTGTATTTGGGATCAGTGTGAGAGAAGCATTTGGTGACATCATGTATTTGCTGACAGATAACTTTTTTAAAACCTATCATGTTGTGAAGTTTTAGTAGCATTGGAATCCAGTCTTTGCTTATGCGTTGATTAAATGAGTCATGCTTTGACACTGATGTGCTGCACTTAAGTGTGTTCAGTACCATTAACTCTTCAAGACTAGTGAATTAGTTTTGGTAAACTCCTAGCATAGTGTTGATTGTCTAAAATCACACTGTGAGTCTGTGTGCATTTGGGTAAGGATTGTGAGAGAAGCATTTGGTAACAGATAACTGTTTTAAAACCGGTCATGTTGTCAAGTTTTAGTAGCATTAGAAGCCAGTCTTTGCTTATGCTTATGCTTTGATTAAATGAGTCAGGCTTTGACAAAAAAAAAGTGCAACCCCTATGTACTATGCATGCAGTCTTCTAACCACCTAGACACGTGTCTTTCACACTTTCAATTTCCTAGTCAGTATCCATACAGTCCAGCACACATCTTGTCACTGCCTTTGCACTCCTCTAGTGACCCATTCAGTACCAAGTACTAATGCATTCCCTGTGCGAAAAACCTAGCACTTTTAAATTCACCTAAGCACTCTCCTTGCTGTACTCTAATCATTCAGTCAGTACCCAAGTAGTCATGCAGTGAGCCAGGCCTTAGCACATGGACTGCTTTAAATTCCTATGCAGTATGGATGCAGTCCTCTAATCACCTACACAGTTGTGTTTCACACCTTCAATTCCCTAGTTAGTATTCATACTCTTCTAGCAAACAACCTGTCACTCACCCAGAGTGTCTCCTGATAGTACTGTAATCATTTAGTCAGTTAGCATGTACAGTTTTAGTGAGGTAGGCTTTAGGGCATGAACTGCTTCAAAGTAGTATGCACTATGCATGTAGTGTTTTAACCATCGTCACACTTGTGGTTCAGGGACATAGTTTCTTAGTCAGTATTTATATAAAATGTGTTTGTACAGTAATGGAATAGTATAATTTTGAAAGTTATTAATATACATTTATTTGTGATTCTTTTTTACAGATACAGAACAGGAGTGTCTCTCCTCTGTTTGCACTCTTCTCGTGCAAGATTGTTTGGATGAAGGGTCCTTAGGTGTTTCATCATACTTGCTGTGCCGCATGAGTATTTTTTGTTAGGATCCCCTTGTAACAGAACTCTTTTGAAAATCTTCTGCATGAGAAAGGCAGTATTGGTCTTTGTTTGCCCCTCGAGAAAAGTAGAAAATTTCCACATCACTGAAGGAAAACGTTGTGGGCGTGGTGCATCCTCCAAAAATTCAACTTTAGATTTGGTGAATATTTTATAGCGACATCATTTACAGTTTTTGTAAGTTAAAGTTAAAAAATTTTGTTAGCTGTGTGCATTTTATATTTCTGTGATTTGTATTTTGAGAATGGCATGTTGTTTTTTTTTAACAATCTTTGAGATTGTGTTTTTTTTGCCCGCTGTTAAGTGATGAGTACGATTGAAATCACTATTTTTAGTGAAATTTAATATATTCTGAGAACAGCAAAAAAGGCAAAAAAATTACTTTGTGGAAATTATGCTGTGTTGTATAAAATGTAATATCACATGTTATATATTTTTTTCCTTTTCTTTCACAGATCCAAATTTTAAAATAAGCAATTTATATGAATTTATATTTGAATGAAAAACAGAAAAAAATGTACACCATTTTTTATTCCTATTACTGTGAAGGTAAGTTCAACTAAGTCTCAATATGCAGAATGAAGAGGCCTGCAAGAAGCTACAAAGTTGACACACGTTTCTAAAAACACTCTGTTTATGTAGTTTTGAAATCTGACCATAATCAGATATCATGTGACCTGCAAAAAAAGAGATTTGAGGGGTTCATAATATTTCACCTTTTTAGCTGTTGAAGGACCGCAATCATTTCAATCATTCTTCTTTGAACATCTTTGCAGACAAAACTCTGTGCTTACCTTCTATCATTCGCAAGGAAATTTAAAAACGGAAATAAGTCACTTTTTGTAACATAGTTATTGTGCAAGATACTCTTTTATATTTACAAAGAGAGGAAAAGGCACTCTGTGCACTTTTTATACTCCATGTAAATATAACCTCATCATGCACACCACTTTGTGTGGAAAGGGTGTTCTATAAGTGTTGTTGTGCATGATTGCACTTAATACTCATAGAACAAGACACATGTCTAGATTTATCAGAAGTCATAAATCTCGATATGTGTGTGAATGCTGCACCATTCTAAAATTGGTGTAGGAAAGCACAACAAGGAGAATTGTTTTAATTTCTCCACATTTTTATATCTTCAATGCATGCTGAAATGTTCAGCATACATTGAAGAAGAAAAATGCATTTTTTCATTGTTTTTGTGCAGGAAGGTGTGTCTTCCTGCAGAAAAACAAACAGCACATGACACAGATATCCTTGCACTATGGAGCAAGGGTGCCTGTGTCACCAAATGGCTGCAGTTTAAGCAGCCGTGCAGAGAGAAGCATAGATTTGCAACATATTTATGTACATATGTTGCATCCCTGTGCTCCGGAAGTACTACAGCACACTGCAGTTAAAGAGGTTACTGTGTGATGCTGCAGCACTTCCTCATAGTTCTGCACTTAAACATTCACCATACGCTACTAATGCATTCATTCAGTCAATTACATACTACACATACATTCATCTAAACTAACACTAACAAAGAAATTTAGCTCTTTTTTTAAACCAGGAAAGTTAGTTCTTACAAGAACTTTTTTTTTCTTTTTTCTTCTTTTATAATTTTGGGGGGGTTTTCTGAACAATTTAATTTTTTGGGGGGGTTTTCTGCAAAAAAACAAAACAAAAAACAAAACAGGAGAGACCAAACAATGAACTTCAGGGAACAATAAAAAAAAATAGCAAATGTGACTTTCTTGCCGGCGGCAGATCAGATCGATCGACTGCTCACCATAGCACAAAGTCTTATTGCAGTTAGTGCAGAGCACTTTTAAAAATTGAAATTGAGGACGGATGTCCAAGGTTTGGGCTGATGGATGCACTCTTGATGTGCTCGGCTGCGATGAGGTGGATGGCGCAGGAGCAGGAGTGTTTCTCATCCGTCGGCACTCTTCTCGTGCAAGATTGTTCGGATGAAGGGTCCTCAAGTGCTTCATCATACTTGCCGTGCCGCAAGAGTATTTCTTGTTCGGATCCCCTCTCGATAGGACTCTTTTGCAAATCTTGCACGTGACCAAGGTGGCATTGGTCTTATTCTGCCCCTCAGGAAAAGTAAAAAATGTCCACACCACAGAAGAAAAACGTTTTTTGGGTGGTGCCTCCAGCAAAAATTAATCCTCAGAAGTAGGAGGTGATGCAGGTGATGCCTGCTGCCCTGAAGCCATTTTTGGTTGAAAAAAGTTAGAGCTAAGTGTAAACTTAGTCTAAAAAATCTTCTTCTCTCCAAAGAAATGGTGCTCTAAAGAAGGTCAAAGAAGAATGATTGAAATGGGTGGGGTCTTTCAATAGTTAGAAGAGGAAGTGTAATGAACCAATCAAATCTCTTTTTTTGCAGGTCACATGGGATCCGCGCACCCTGCGCTTACGCAGCACGCACCCAGCGCGCATCCGCGAAATTCAATTAAAAAGAAATCTCGGACTAGATGTAAAAATATATTAGTTTTAAGACTAGTTTAGAGTTTGTCTTCAATTAATATTCACATGAAATACATATATATATGTTTTTTTAAATGTTAAATATTTCGCGGGATCCGCGCACCCACCGCGTCATAGACGCAGATGACGCATCGCGGAAGCGCGTAAATGTCGCGTTACGTACATCGAACGTGTCGCGTATAGGCTGGGAGTCGCGTACCTGTCGCTTTGCGATCGTGCACTAAACACGTACCCAACTCGTACCATCGCGGATGCTATCACGTAGGGATCGAGAACGGTGCGCATAGGGTGCGCGGATCCAAAAACATTGAAAAAAATATATAAAATACAGCTTTGAACATATAGTTAAAAAAGTATTTTGAAAAATATAAAAAAATATGTTTGTAAAACCCATTAAGTTCAAATAATATTTTTTAATTTTTAAAAGAATTAATTGAAAAAATAAGTTTAAAAAATGGTGATAAAAAAGTATTTTAAAAAAAAGATAATTAATGAAATTGACACACTGAATTTGAAAAATATAGAAATCCAATCAAAATCATTAAACATGATATCTTCAGAGATAAGTTATAGATAGGAATTAGCATTTAAAAAACCTTTGAAATTCACTGAAAAAACCATAGGTTTCATGCACGTTAAAGTTAGGAATTGGCATTTAAAAAACCTTTGAAATTCACTGAAAAAACCAAAGGTTTCAGGTGCGTTATAGTTAGGAATTGGCATTTAAAAAACCTTTGAAATTCACTGAAAAAACCAAAGGTTTCAGGTGCGTTATAGTTAGGAATTGGCATTTAAAAAACCTTAGAAATTCACTAAAAAAAACATAGGTTTTAGGGGCGTTATAGTTAGCTGGACATTTCCCTCGTACAAAACCCGAGAAATTCCCCTGTTATAGTTAGTTCAGCTAACTATAACTCGCGCCCCCGCAATGCACTGCTGATGACGTCACATATTACATCACTCATGACATGGTCAGTGACATCACTGATGACATCACTGATTGGTGGGCACGCATTATACTCTGGTATTAATAGGTCACATGGACCCCGCAAGCGGGTCCGTCCTAAATCCTCTGCTGTTGGCCCACATAATCGATTTGGTGAATACCTTGTCGAGTGGCCCCCAGTTATCGCGGGGAGGTGCAAACTCCACGGCAGGACGGCCGCGAATACATTCAGCTCCAAGATGTGTCCATCAGTTGAGTTGCATTCGGCCAGCAGCAGCAAGAGAACTCACTGCAGCAAACACAAATGCATGCAGTTTCCCAAACCTTGCAAAATACCTATACAGCATGTATTTATGAGTTAAAGACTAGCATGATTTCCTAACGTGGGCATCGTTTTTTAGCTATCTGATTTGCTAATAGGGGGCACTTGTATTTTGTTGCCCCGGGCCTATTTATTGTCCCAGTCTGACCCTGGCGGGAATGTTGAGAGTGAGGCAGTGTTGTGCGTATGTTCCTGAAAATATTGCTTATTAATCAATATATTTCTCATATAACTAATGTTTTGCATCAGCCAGATGTTCCTGAAGAGTCTGGTATGTGGGAACCCGTTTGTTCATGGTTTACTTCAATTGGAGTTGGAATTTCAAGGGTTGGAGAGTGGTTTTGTGAATGAGACAAAGTGAGACAGTTGGTAACCACACAGCATAATTATCTTGTGTTTAATAAGTGTATTGCTTGTTTTTAAGTTCTTTGGGGCAATGTATTGTAGAAAGGTTGTATAATGTGGGTGTAAGAAGAAAAAGTTTCAATTGGGAAGAAACAGAAGAGGGAGGAATGTTAATTGAAAGCATCTGTCATGACCACCCATAGCCCCCAATGGTGCTCTCCCTTGAGTCGTCGCTATCTCCTCAAGATCACCTGGGCCCCCCTGAAATATCGTAGTCATACATAACACAAATGGGTATTGTCACGGCCAATAAAAGCAGTCAGGAACACAATAGTAACACAGTAGTCACGCATGTAGCTGGAGGCACCCAGAGTGGTCTGGCCTAACATTATAGCATTTAAGTTATCAGGTGTTTACAGGGTCATTTGTCTACAGAATTCACCACCAATCTGATTTTGCTCACTTGCACTAAGTTACCTACCTAGATAACCTTCTGGAACCCGCTGTTTGTCCATTTTTGAATCCAGAACCATCTGGAATTTCTTTCTCTGTCCATTTTAATCCAGAGTCTATAAAAGGCATGCCCGTCTGCCAAGCCCTGTTTGTCAATTGGGAACTCAGCACCAACAGAAGCAAGCTCATGTTTGGTTATCAGATTTGCCTGCACAATCCTGTCCAGCTTCCTGGAATAACTTCAGTCTTGATTGTCCAATCATCAGAAGACAGCATCCCCAGTGTTCACCGATTCCAGCACTATGAAACCTGCAAAAGAAAGTTAGAGCAAAATTCGTTCTGAGCTACAATATGCATGCTTAATATCTTTCTTAACTAGAAATAGAAGAGAGTAATCTTCAATTTAAGAGAATATTTCTGAGACATTGTGTGACGCTAAGCATGATTATTTAAGGAGGTCGCTGTTACAGGAACAGGATCTAAAAACTAGATAAGGCTTACATCTCATTAGCACAATTGAGAGTGCAAGATTCTAGATGCTCAGGGACTAACGCACATTTTGGCAAGCTCTCAAGCACCAAGTTCAGAGTTCCGATCTACAGTCAAAAATTCTTTGAGTTTGGACATTCATACTTTGCTCACTAGCTAAGAGAGGCTTGAAGAAAAAACAAGGTGCGGAGGTTTGCACACATAAGGGAGGCCACAAAGGAGATTGAGTATCTAGTAGTTGGGAGTTGTGGTAAACATTGTCTTTTATCCTTGCAGTGATACACCCAGAGAATTTCATTGAAATGAAGAGAGGCAGCTAATTAAAAGCAAGCAAGGGATATCACCAAGCAGAGCAGTGTGAAGGAACACAGCAGCACAGCCTCTTGCAGATGCAGTTGCCATATTTATCCTTCCATCCCATTCCCCTCCCTTTCCCCTCGACTTTGTCTCAGATTAAGTGTACCCAATACTTGATCTGGAAAGAGCACTTGGGCATAGGAGAACAGGCATCGTTCATCACTCCTGCTGGAACCAGGGTCTCAGGTTAGTCAATCAGGTGAGTTTTCTGGCTCACCAGCCTCTGACATCGTACCAAAACTCAGAAGATTCACAAGTGTACATATAAAGTTTGATTATAAAGGAGGTTTATAAATCATTATTCTATGAACACATTAATACATAGAAGTATAGTTATATGTTGACTATTGCCATCCCCATGTTGTAGGTTAAGACACATTATTTGGTCATGGGGATGCGGGCGTGGTGGGCTTGTTAGCCCAGAGAAAGGAACAGATCCCAAGGCTACATTAGTGAACTCTGAATTCTGGTTCAGCAGCAAAAAATGAGGTGGGCATAATCTTAAAGAGGGACACGCTTTTAAGAACGTTAAGTTCTCTTTTCATTTTGGCAAGGAGCGGGGTGAGGGTTAGGTGCCAGGGGAGTTGAGGTTCTAGAGCTATGGTGATGCATAAGTATTCAAAGCTCAGAAAGTGGATCAGTATAGATCCTTGCCAGGAGATAGACTCAGAGTCACTGCGGACCAACAGTATTAAGGATTTCATTGGTTAAGGCAGAGGCCTGAAGCTTCCTCATTGAGGCTTAGTAACCTTAGGCATCTGGGATTTGTAAAGAACACTGGAACGTCATATGCATAGAGTGCAATTTTGTCTTCTGATCCGTCGCCCTAATACTAGCTAGTTAGTTGCCTGAGCATTTCAGGCTGACGGCTAGGGTGAATAGGAGGGGAGAAAGAGGACAGCATTGTCAAGTCCCCCTTGAAATGGGAAAGGGCTCCAATAGAACCCTGTTCACTCTGACTTGGGCTGTTGGATGTGTTTATAGAAGTCTTACATGGAAGCAGAACTTTGGACCAAACCCCATGCGCTCAAGCACCCTTCCTAGGAAGGACCAATAAATTGCGTGAAATGCCTTCTCAAAGTCAAGGAGTAGCAGAGCACAGGGGTCTGTGAGCTCTCAGTCTCAGGCTAATGTGAAATGTGCTCGACGGATGCAGTAGCGGGTGCTGTGGCTCAGCATGAAGCCGCATTGATCCGGGCGAATAAGGGCACTGATGACCCGTGAGACGGAGAGTGCAAGAATGTTCTCAAGAATTTTGAGCTCCATGTTTATCAAAGATATGAGGTGAGAGTCCTCACAGTGGGGTTCAGGGTTGCTTGACTTAGGGATCACCACTATGGTCACAGAATCTAGTTTGGAGGGAATGGCCCCCTCCTCATGGGCTGCCTGATAACGTGCCAGTGGGTGCAGCGTGAAAGAGGAACAGAATTTGCAGTAATATTGTGGGGGAAGCCATCAGGTCCCCGTGTCTCCTCTGAGTTGATCACCGGGATAGCCTCATCAATTTCCTCAATAGTCAGATCCACTTCTAACTTCTTCCTTGAAGCGGTAGATAGAGTTGGGACAGGCAATGGGCGTGGGCAGTGGGCATATAGCTCTCGCTAATAGTTTGTGAATGTCGTTAAGATCGCCAATGATGCGTGAACCACTTGGCCCGATGGGTTCGGCACCATTGGAACAGCTTTGGACGCCAGGTCCCTGGTGGGCAATCAGGAGAGAAGCTTCCCATTTTTGGCACACATTCATACACTGGTTGTTGCATGATATCACTGGCAGGTCTTGGCAAGGGCCACTTGTTTCAAGGAGGCTCGAGCAAGTATAAGCCAATGACGGAAATCCTCTGAGTCATCTGACAAGGTCTGTCACTCTAGCTCGGCGATTTGGTTTTCAAGGGTCGATAAGCCGCTGTTTGTCCTTCTCTTGTCATCTGAGGTAATATTTTGCATTGCCTCTCACAGTAGCCCAGCTCACCTCCTAAATCATGATGGGGGGACTTAACAGAGCCCTTGTTGGTGTGGAAGTAGGAAACCCTCACTTTGAGGTTCCACAAGGTGCCACGCATTGAGGTGCCAGATGGGTTTAAGACCGGCAGACGGGGTGCCAAAGTGGAGGGAGACTGGATAGTTGTCGGATATGCCCCGACAGTTAATGTCAGCCGCTCTTACCTGGAGGGCATCAGTCGCTGGAACCAGAACAATGTTGATGCAGGATTAGGTTTTGCGACCTGCAGGTGTCTATGTGTACCCCTTGACTCCGGGCTGCCAAATCCTCCAGATGTCGCATAGCCCAAGCAATTCTATCCACCCCCAGAGTTTTATAGATCGCTGTTGACAGAACCCAGAGAGGGGAACACAAGGCATCCTTATCAGGGTAAGGGGGTGTTAAAGTCCCCACTGATTATGGTTGTGCCCCAGAGGAGGGAAAGCACAATGGTTTCTATTGCTTTGAGGGCTGAGAAAGTCATCTGCGGTGGAACATAAAGACTGCGGAGGTAACACGGTTTACCCTTCTAGCAGCCCCTCTATGTCCATGAAGCAGCCTTGGGCATCTGTGGTGTATGTGGTCACCTTCAGGGAAAAGGAGCTATGGCCACCCACTGGAGCCTCCAGTGTACATGTTTAAAGAAACCCACCTGTTGGGCTTCATCTGTCCCTTCCGCCATAGGTTTGGCTTTGATAGGGCTACCTATCAAAGCCAAACCTATGGAGTAAGGGACAGGTGGAGCCCAACAGGTGTTTTTCCTGGAACATGAGGATTAAGGGTTGGGTGCGCTTGGCACTGTGCTCCACTTAATCTGGTCCGGGAGACTGGTAATTTTCCAGGACATCAGTGAGAAGGACATTCTACCCAGGGTAATATAGTGAGGGGGCCTGAAAGGCCCTATGTGTGTACCTATTTGGTTTGGCCAACAGGCTAGGGAATTTCATCACAAGCTACAGATGTCTTGTGAGCTGTGTTTTGCAAGTCATAGTGCCTAAGGGTGGGAAAAGAAAAATAGAACAGCAGTAAACTGAATTAAATTCCTCCAACAAATCAACAGCCCCAACAACCTCATACCACAGACTGCCACCCCAGAAGTATGTCACCCCTAATATGTTTTCAAACTAAACCCTAGGTGTATTGAGGCAATAATTGAAGGTATAAGAAAGGGATCTCTAGCTGTGGGGGATCAATTAACCAGTCACCCACCTAAACGCAGATAAGGGGCATATTCACAAGGATCTATCACCAAGTTAATGGCAATTTATCGCAGCTAAAGTTACGAAAAACGTATTGTCCCAATCACAAGCTGGTGTTAACATCTCACAGCATCAGTTTACCCGCGATAGCAGCCGCAAAAACCATTGCCACAGATGACCCCCACAACTATCGCTAATGAAATGCAGAATAGGCGTTCCCGTGCAAAAAGCAGCGTCAACACCACTCCACAACTTTCACAACGACCAGCCAAAACTGCGATAAGAACACAAAAGAGGCGATAAGGGACGTTAGCAGCAGGAAAATAACATCTGCTCTGACCTGGTGTAAAGTCGGACCACAGCCTGCACCACAAAAGGGAGCCCAGCCCACAGCCACTTCAGAAGGGCAACAGATGCCACAGAGCCACTGGTCATGCGGCCCAGACACCCAAGAGGGCCACAACACCCACCGCCACCACCGCCACCACCCCAGAACCCCAACACCCACACGGAACCCCCCCTGGACCACCACAGAGGCTACGCAGATAAAGAGAGCGGACCCCTGGAAACCCACCAGCCTCACAGACCCAACACCTGACAATGTAATTGGCCACTACAGGCACAAAAGGACAACCATCCTATGCATTCTGACCAACATCGCCCAACAGGCTGACGGAAACAACACAGCAGACAACCAACAACCCACCCCACACAAAGCTGCTGACTGTACTGCATCTGTTGGCCCCTGGTACCCCCAACCAACACCCGACAGAGTCGTATGAGTCTCACAGCCACCCACATCCAAGTCCCTCACACCTGTCCTGGACATCACCATCAGCCTGGTACCCCAGTCCCTATACGTCCAACACATTGCACAGGATCCGCTGGAGACCAAGCAAGGACCATACGCACGCACGTGTTGGGGGCAATCCACAGCACACATGTCCTACCTGTGCCCCCTGGTGACACAGCACACAATCACCGCAACAGAAAGCACACGTCTCACACTCACCTCAACTCCACAACCATGCAACTCACAACCTTGGCAATGCACATGTCACTAAATCACAACCAAGATGCAAAACAACATGCCCACCCACCCACCAGACACGACAGAACAACTCACAATGGTAACCTGGGCAAGCCGTGAACATGAGCCATCAATGGCATGGTACGTCAGCCACACACTAGCCGAATGTGGGGAGAGGTGGCAACCAGGCATGTGTGAAGGATGCAGGAGAACCATGATTGGGAAAGTACACAATGCCAAGAGTGGCGGAGATGTGCTGGACAGACCGCAGTATGCCGAACACACCCATATCCAAGGCGACATACACCTCTGGTGCATAGAGTGTCATGGACAGTAGACGCAACCATGTCACCCCAGCCAGTGGGGGAGTTTTTTCGGAAATGTTGCCAGTTATGTCCCCCGTAAGCATGAGAGGAGTGGAATGGCCCGGCTTATGCTAGGCCAGCGTAGGGGTGTGAATAAAAAGCACATAGCCCTGGGTGTGGTTCTCTTCCGGAAAGCCCAATGTCTCTGCCTGGGCAGCGCCTCGCACCATGCCACGAGGCCGACGCCATCCTCCTGAGCGGAGTTGCCTGCGATCCTGTGCGCCTGCCATACCCCAGCCCGCTGGAACCCGAACCTATCATGCCTGCCCCTGCGCAGCCATTCCACTCTGATCGCATTCCGACACCGGCGTGTGTCAAGGAGGGCCCACCACATGCCTGCACAAGCTCCAAGCCTGAGGCCCGCGACCTTGACAGCCTCTCAGACCATCACGGCCTCCATGACACAGGCTCTCTTTACTCCTTTCTCGTTGACATACTCTACTGCCGACTCCGGCCTACACCACGGTCAAGTAGGTCACACATTTAGAACTGAGTCTTGATCACACCATGGCAGTGAACATTATTTAAAGGAGAGTTCATGTCATCATACTCCCTTCGATGTGGTGCCACCAAGTCTGTGCATAGTATTCCAACCACACGTGTCTGTGAGCCTACGTGGACTACTGCCCTTGGCCAACACTGCACAAGAGTAGGCCACAGAATTGGAACTGAACATTGATTATTCAAAGGCAGAATACATATCATCGCACGCAAGGAGAGGGGCAAGAGGATGACGCGTTGCAGTCCGGAGGGAATAGAATCATCGTTATGGAGGTGATCGAACACTACCGACAACTTCCCTGGTGTCACTAACTCTGTGCATCGTGAGCCAACGACAGGTGGGTGTAGGCCACTGCTGACTACTGCATTCGGCCACACTACGGACAAGTAGGTCACACATCTGGAGTCTTGATCATACAATGTCCGTGTATGCACAAAAAGGAAGATTCAACTTCCCTGTACTCCCTTTGGCCAGGTGGCAGCAACCATGTGCATAGCATCCCAACGACAGGTGGGTGTGGGCCACTGCTGACCGCTGCCTCCCCCTACACTGCGGTTCAGTAGGTCACAGAGTCTTGATTTAGCGTTGGTGGAGTTCATTTCAGGGTACCGGCATCATCACAGACTGCATCCTCTCTCAGCACCGGTGCCACTAAGTCTGTTCCCCAACATTCGTGGACACTCTCTGTTCATACATTGGTGGCGTCTGAGTCTATGGACTAGAGGCTAGTTTTCATCCTCATGTAGCTGATACCAAATTTGTGGTGAAAACGAGGCTGTCGCTTTCCACTGCACCATTTGCTGCTTCCGGATAACATCAAACCTTCCGCATTATGCCCTGGAGGACATCTTCCTCTGTCCCCCGCAAGACTCCACCACATTCAGCTTCGATATTGATGAGGACCCGCTCACTGAACGGAGACTTACCTCAGTGCACTGGAAGTCACCATCCTGTGGCAGGGTGGCTGTGCCGGCCGCTGAGCATCCGGGGTGACTGACTTGGTGCTGGTCAGGTCCGGGAACCCTTCTTCTGAGATATTGGATGGCCTCTGAGGCAATGGACTTAGGGTCATCAACGCCATGTGTCTGTGGCCCTGCTCTGTCCGCTTCCTCTGGCCTCAACTGCGGTCCACCAGGGCTCACACACCAAATCGAGGGCTGGCCGACCCGGACGTCGCACCACCACAGGAGGCACACGCCACCACCGGCAGGACCGCCTCCAACCGCCATCTGCCAGAGTCGAAACGGTGGTCCTGACAGACTTACGGGGTTGCTCACACCTGTCATGGATGCCATCATCACACTGATACCCTGCTAGGCACTCCAGGTGCCGCTGACTCAGTGCAATGCAAGCCATCGTCCGTTACTGATTGACTTTTGTGCTGTGGAGAAGTTCGCGCAGCTATATCACCTCAAGCAGTGTGGGAGACCTGGGACATTGATGAGGAAGATGATGCAGGGCTAACATATCCCACTGCATCTGCAGCAGGAATATCTCAAAGGGACACAATCCGAGACTTTTTCTCCACACGGGCGAGCTCAGCTGTAGTGCCCAGACCGCAGTGCACTGCAACTCACGGACCCTTCTGTTTGCTCATTGTGTGTCCTCTGGACTTGCTCAGGCTACCTCCATGATGCTCCGCAGTTGTCCCTGTGATGCTGGTGTTGTCTGTTTACGTATTCATTGTGTTAACTGTTGTATTTGTTGCCAGCACCAACAACTCCCTGAGGGCTGGCTTGCACCCACCCCACACACATCCAGCACAGGCGCCACTGTACATGTGGCCCTGCCAATAAAGGGGTCGGGCGCACGTGCCCGTAGCCAGTTCAACATAATCTCTGCGTGTGACCCTGTGGTCTTGTTGTATGCATGGGAGCCCAGGGCCCTATGACATTACCTTGTGCTGTGTACAGTGGATGCAGGCATGTCACCACAGGCATCAGGTTTGAGCTTGGACATGTAGCTTTGTCGTCACCCACTCAATTCGTAAGGGGAGTGGCCTGGGCCATCGTACGCAGAGCCAACGTGGGTGTGTGACTGATATGTGGGGGGGTTTAGGGGGTCTGCGCCCAGTGAACGGTGTGCTCATTCAATCTAAAATGATTTTGCAAACCGGTCCACCAGCACTTATGACTACAGCCAACCCTCCCGGAGAACCTTGGGGTCTTTGGATTCTATGTCCTCTGGAAAGCCAGCGAAGCAAAGATTATCCTGATATCAACTTTTCTTGGCGTTATAGTGCTAGCGAATAGCTTAGTTACCTCTTAGTTACTGCTGATTTCAGTTATGCCACCTCATCCTCAAGAAACTGAAACTCGATCTTCAGCTCCTGTCACCCACAAAATCACGTTACAGAGGTCCTGGCACAGGAGTGAAACATCCACTTTTATTTCCCCTATTTTGAATTCTACCATGGATTGGGAGGACTGAATAGCTTGCAGGGTGGTTGCCAGGCCCCCAGACTCTGATGAGCATTGTGATGTTGAGGTGTCTTTCGGTGGCTGAGCAAGTGTATTTGTCAATTTTGGCTTACACAGTGGCATCTTTATCATTCCCCCTGGTGGTGGGGTAGGATTCTGCAACGCAAATGTTCTGCCATCTCCCAGTCGGATTCAATGGTAGAATAATTTGGTGGGTCGGTCGTCCACCCCAGGGGGGCCAAGAGGCGAATCCCAAGGTCGCAGAGGCCATAGATCAAGCAAAGACCCGGGGGCAAACAGCCATGGTAAGGCCCCCCTGCCCCACCAACCACATCCTGGTCAGCCCCGTCTGGCCTCGACCCCTGGAAGATGTTATTGACAGCCCTCACTTCCCCCTCATGATGTTGGTTGGAGACAGCAGGTGACGCCAGGTATCGTCTGCTGGTGTTTTGAGGAGCATATGTTGGGGAGTCCCCCCTCCCTAGGTGAAGAGTCTGCAGCCACACCATGTTGGATCCACCCAAGTTTGAGGAGCACAGGAAGTGTGGCAGCTTCTCCCTGTGGGCATGGGCCCTGTTGTTGCCAGCCCACTTGCCCCCTGTAGATTGTTGGGGGGCAGCACATGAAGCTGGGTGTCCCCCGCAGGTGCAGAGGAGCCACATGAAGACATCCCTCCCCTCAGGTATAGACTGGGTAGTCAGCATGTGACAGAAGAGGAAAGGGCATCCCCCATCTGGGCCATGTCTCACCACCCTTCACGTGGGCCAGGCATGGCTGCAGTCTGGTCCGCATTGTGTCTCTGGTGCTCGGGGATCCATCTGCTAGGCCCACTTGAGGCAGGCCGGACAGTCACCGCTCTCCTCTCTGACTTGTACCCTTGGCACCAGAAGTTGCAGGTAGGTTTGGCTGCCTCTGGAAGCATCCCCAGAACGCAGTGGCAAGGTTGATCCTTAACATCCCTAAGCACCAATCAGCCAGGGAGGGGTTTTGCACCTTGCACTGGCTACCCATTAGGAAGCAAATCTCCTTCAAGGTCCTGAGCATTGTCTATAAGCGCCTACACAGCAAAGGCTTGTCGCAGATAAAAAACATATTCAAATGGTATATCCATGGGAGGACATGGAGATCCTCCACTCAGAAAAAACTTGTCTCGCCGAGATTCCGCAGGGCCAAATGGGCGGTCGATCCTTTTCCGTAGCGGCTGTCAAACTTTGAACTTTCTGCCTTCTGTCATATCCAACGGTGAGTCTCTTCTGATGTTAAGAAGATTGCTGAAAACATGGCTTTTCTCATCCTAGTGGGCGGCAACGTGCTTCTTTCTTCCCCTCCGTCTGCCCTGCGCCTTGACACCTTCAGGTATTAGCATGCTCTATAAATTGTTTCCTATCCTACCCCTGAGGGATCACACTGGGCTGGGAGGTTGGGATGTGCTACCTCAGGCATCAGGAGGATTCTCCCCTGGTGGATTAGTCAATCAACATGGCTGATGGTCCCGGGTGGCATCGGAGGGAGGAAGAGGTTGCGGAGCACTCCGAGAGTGCGACTGCCACTATGGACCCTTTTGAACATTGGTAGTAATTCTTCCTTAGGTGTAATCCATTCACTATTTTCCACATTGCCACAACCACTTGGTTGGTGAACATGTCCATTATCATACGACTGGCCAAGTCTTGATTACCAAGATGAGGAAGACTGCCTTGCTATGATTAATCACTGTGTAAAATGTTTGCTACAATTTACAAAAATGTTGTGGCCAAATATAGTCCTCCTTTCCAAATAAATGTTTGTAAGTAACTGATGGCAACCTTTGGGTGCCAGAGACTGCCATTTTCATCAGTCTACCAACAGAGGAGGTTTCCGGAAATATTTTAGTTCCTACCAACTTAAGTTTGGAGTGTGTTCATAAATATACACAGTGAGTTTTGGCTGGTATGCACATTGGGTGCCCACATTTCAGAGATGCTATGCTCAAGTAAAAATGCTGCTGTATTAATAAACTACACTTCATTATCATGCAAAAGTGCAAAATATGGCAATCAGTGCATGCTTGATTTCTATGAAGCTTCCAGGTTACAGGGAAATGGAGTTCTCTTAATAAGTAAACGCTGCACAAGAAATGATCAGTACAAAGGTTGTGTATCATAAGTAGTTGTGAACAAAATGTTACTGCACCTTATTTTATTTGTAGCTCATTGCACTTATAATGTAACTAAAGAAAGCACAACATTATATGGGGTAATGATCCCTCACTTTTAAATCAGAGTGCCAGGCAGTATTAACATCAATAACAGAAGATTGTTGATCACTAGCACTTAGCCTAAACAAGATGGCTGACATATTTGTTTTCCTGCAGCAGTCCTTCCTTGCTGTGGCTCTCATGGCCCTTTTGTTTTTTCCCAATGCAATTGAAATTGGAGAGAGCAGATACAGTGGGGGTGGGGCACAACATCATCTGTTGAAACATGGTCCACCCCTCCTCCAGCTTCCTAAAAGTATACAGGTAAGCTAGAGAATTTCTGACTGGCTGAGTGCTTAGCCCTTTTATGAAAGTACCATTACACCTGAGGCTTAACAGGATTACTCAATAGTTGCCAGCCTCTGCTGCAACTTCAATCTTGCAGAGTGGGCACTCATTGCTGACTACTTTCCAAGCTACGTGCTGAAGGTTCAAAAGGTCTGTTCCATTAGTTGCAGACTGGAAGATGCCCCTTCACTCTGGATCAACGGCACATGCTGATGTCGATTGTGGAGTCAGGCCAAAACATTGCATTGTGCAGCCATGCAATGTGGCCACGTTGTGTAGTAACCACACACAAAGTCCCCCTCTGCTATAGCTGTGCTAGACAGGAAGACCGTTAACAGCCATTGGAATTAAAGATGCTATCAACCTTCTGAGCACCACAAAGATGAGCAGCAAAATTGATTATTAAATGTAATAGAGAAGAGTGCACTTTGTTTCTATTGATAGGAGCCAGAACTAATGAAAGTGAGCTGTACAACTGGAATCAGATGGTTAAAGGTCCTACTTGATCAAAAAAACAACAATAAATGGAAAGTGATTATTTGAAATCGGCTGAGCCGCTTTGACCAATGCAGGACTTTTATTGTTACTAGACCCTATTGACAGTCCCAGGGTAAGAAAAAGACCTTTGGTTTTTGAGTGTTTGAATTTTGCCATGAGGTAAAGATTTGGCTGGTGAACATTGACTTACTTCTGTCTCTTCAAGAAACAATTGGATGTCATTAGAATTATGAGTTGAGGAATTAGAATGTCATCCTCAAAACATGTAGTGCCAAATTTGCTAACGTTAGGCTCAGCCCAGCGTATCATCCAAAATTGCTGCACTAAGGTATGTCAAAGAGAGAGTGAAAAACAACCCAATATCTATTGAGCTGTGGCACTGTTTTATTTCTCCCCAAGCACTAGTGCACTTTTGGATGCCATGTGCCAAAGCACCTTAGTGCAAGAGTGTGTGCCTTCTGTCAAGCATGGCTTTATACTGGAAGAATACCCTTCTGTTACAAAAACTAAGCTTTAACATATTTAAAATAACATAACATTTATCTACAAAGCACACATCCCCCAAGTCATGGTGCTGAAATAATACATGTGTATACTTAGTTTAATACCTCCCCTCTTTGTATCTGTGTTATACAGTTGAGCACACTTGCAAAGCGGGAAAAGTGTGGAGACTTCTTGCTTCACTGTTACACCTGTCTCAAGGAGGGATAATATTTTGCAGCAAATTCCTTTCCACAAATGTTAGTAGATAGGGATTTGCACCAAAACTCAATTGTGGTTACATGGAAATAACCATATTGCACCCATAAGTTGTTCATAGCTCTACTTTGCATTACTTTAGGCAGTTTCTCAATGCAAATTATGGTTTCTGTTGAAAAGCAAATCACACCACAACAGTTTGCTAAACCCAGCAGAAATTGTTAATAAATCGGGACTGCAGTTCACTTTCACAAAACGTCACGCCAGTGAAAACAGTTTCAAGAGAGATTTGGCAGAAGAATTTTCATATTAAAACATTTTTGTGAGAGAATGTGCCTACTTAAAATTTATTTTTGGAATGTCTACCTTCAGAAAAGTGTTCCACAGTTATTTGCTTTTATACCCTAAGAATGTTATTCACAAATTTCCAGAGGACCATCCTTTCGAACTGTGCATACCCATAGTCAGCATGCTGGCGTTCATCATTTCCTCCTCTTTAATCTTGAATAATTAATTACGGGTTGTAATGGTTACCAGTGTGAACGTTTTAGGTCATCAATGTTCTTTCTCAGCCCACTTGAAGAATGTAAGGAGCAAGGAGTTGACCCAGATAATAAGTCTTATTCAAGTTTAACATACAGGCCATAGGCAACAAGTTTTGTGTTTCTCAGGGAAAAATGTATTTTACATAGACATACACATTGATTGCCACGATGGATTTCCTAATATTATTAGTGGAGTATATTACAATAGAAGTACATGAAAAATATATTTTATATGAGTATTAAAATCTGATAATGAACAATATTTTGAACGTAAATAAAAATACGTTCTTAACAGTGTGTCCATGATGCATATTGCAAACTGAACATTCCTACAGTGTGATATTTGACAACAAAATTTAATGCATTTCCACTTTTTTATAAA
This sequence comes from Triturus cristatus, assembly GCF_964204655.1. Taxonomy (NCBI): domain Eukaryota; kingdom Metazoa; phylum Chordata; class Amphibia; order Caudata; family Salamandridae; genus Triturus; species Triturus cristatus. Next base: position 1,444,971,594 of record NC_140591.1, read on the forward strand.
TATGTCACTAAATTCACAACCCGAGTGATAGCTGTTACTTTTACCATAAATCCTCATAGCTGCATTTGTTTTTGCTCGGAATATATTACATGTTATTTTACTATCAATCAATAAATCATCTCAGATTTATAAAGTGTTGCTAATCACCCTCAATGGTATAAAGGGCTAAGTTCTTGCTGGGATCAATCGAAGAGACAGGTTTTGAGTCCCTTTCTGATTTCCAGGAGAGAGGATGAAGGTCGGGGGTGAAGGGGAAGGACGTTCCAGGATCTGGGGGTGAGGTAGAAGAGGGAACATCCTCCTCTGAGGCTCCTGTGAATGCGGGGAGTGTGTGTGAGGGTGAGGGAGGCAGAACGCAGGTGTCTGAAGGGTTAGTGGAAGTTCAGATGGTGATTAATGTGTACTGGTAAATAGTCATGGAGGGCCTTGTAGGCATGTGTCAGCATCTTGATTTGGCATCTTTTTTAGATGGGAGCCAGTGGAGGTTCCTGAGGTGACGAGTGGTGTGGGTCGATTGGGGGAGGTTGTGGATGAGTCTGGCTGTTGAGTTCTGAATAGTCTGGAGTCTCTTCAGGAGTTGGGTGGTGATTCCTGTATAGAGTGTGTTGCCGTAGTGCAGATGGCTGGTGAATAGGGCTTGATTGATGGTTTTCCTGGTGCTTATGCGGAGTAATCTGAAAAACCTTTGGGCATGTGAAGGGTGTGGAAGCAGGCAGAGGAGACTGTGTTGATCTGGTGTCTCATGGTGATATTGCTGTCCAGGATGATGAAAAAGGTAGTGGGCATGGTCTGTAGGTGTGGGTCTGAGTTTGGAGGGCCACCAGGTTTCATTCTAAGGGGAGTTGTTGTCTCCAAAAATTAGCACTTCCGTCTTGTCTGTGTTGAGCTTCAGGCAGTTGGTCTTCATTCAGTCGGCGACATTCGCCATGCAGTTGTTGAAGTTGGTCCTAGTGGTGGAGCGGTCTTCTGAGAGCAAAAGGATGTGCTGGTGTCAGCTGCATAGGCTATGATGTTGAGGCCATGGGTTCTGTTGATGTTGGCCAGGGGCATCATGTACATGTTGAACAGGGTGGGACTGAGGGATGATTCTTTAAGGACACCGCAGATGGTGATCTTGGGTTCCGAATTGAAGGGTGGTAGGCTGATTCTCTGCATTCACCCTGTGAGGAAGGATGTAATCCACTTGAGGGCATCTCACTGAATACTGATGTGGTGGAGTCTCTTGATGAGTGTGTGGTGGGATAAGGTGCTGAATGCTGCTGAGAGGTCGAAAAGCATCAGGGGTGCTGGTTCCCCCAGTCAAGGCGTGTTGTCATGATGTGGGTAGCAGTGATCACGGTGGTCTCAGTGCTGTGATTGGTGCAGAAACCAGATTGGGAGGTGTCCAGCATGTTGTTTATCTCCAGGTGTTTGGTTAGTTGGTGGATGATGGCCTTCTCTAGAACTTTCACATGGGAGGGGAGGGGAGTGATGGGGGTGCTATTTTTTTAGTTCACTGGGGTCGTCGGAGGGTTTCTTGAAGGGGGTTTCCATCAGCAGGGTGATGGATGTTGTGAGAATGGAGGTGAGTTGGCCACTGATTTCCTTACTCATGAGGTTGAAGAAGTGGTGGGGCAAGGGACCTTGGGTGCTCTGGAGTGGAGGGAGTTCATGGTGTCTGTGGTGCTCTGAGTGGTGAGCTGTATTTCCATGTGGTGAGTGGGTGGTTGTGGATGGCATCTGTCGGTGTGATGAGGTTGTAAAGTTTGGTTGGTTGGGGTTTGATTTTACTATAGATGGTGGATATCTTGCTGCTAAAGTAGTCCGCCAGGGTCTTGCAGAGTTCCTGGGAAGGGGAGTTGGTGTTCTTGTTGGCTAACGGGCTTGAGAACTCTGATAATGCTGCAGTGTTCCTTGCTGTGGTTGGAGCATACTTCGATGCGGTCTGCCAGGGCACCTCGCTTGTCTTTTAGACATTGGTGGTATTTGTTGAGGGCTGACTTGAAGGTGGCTCTGTCTGTGGGGTCTCTGCTGGTGCACCATCTTCTTTCTAGCCATTTACAGTTGTGCTTTTTAGTCCTGAGTTCTGGTGTATACCAACTGGCTTGTTTGATAAAGTCTGCTGATCTTGGCTGGCTTGATGGGGGCAACTCTGTCGTTTCAGTTGGTGATCCAGGTGGAGAAATTCTGGATTGCCTCCTCAAGGTTGGCATACAGGGTCCACGTGAGTTCAGTGATATGACTGTACTTGATTTTGTCACTGACCATGAAGGTTGGGTAAAACATGTGTCCTGCGCTCTTATGTGGGATCGGCGACCAGTTGGGTGAGGCCAATACTGCTCATGCTTTCTAGGAAGTTGGCAAAGTTTATGTCTATGGGGTTGTTGAGGTGGAAGTTGAGGTCGCCGAGAAAGTGCTTGGAGTCAATGGCTAGTGGGGCAATGAGTTCAAAGATTGAGTCACAGAAGCCGGAGCATGGTCCTGGGGGTCTGTATATGAGGGTGCCTCTAATGGTAGTTTTGCTATTGATTTAGAGTTGGAAACTGAGGTGTTCCATGATTGGTATGGTGTTGTCTTTGGTGGTGGTGAAGCGGATGAATTCTTTGCGGATGCCTTCCTGTTTGTCAGTGTGGTCCTGGTGTATCATCTTGTAGCCATTAAGTATTCCGGGGGCGATGTCAGGGGTGAAGGAGGGGTTGAGCCACGTCTCTGGGTCTAGCCCTCAGAGCTCTGTGACGGAATATACATGGGTGGCTTGGAGGGCCACGGTTCCTGGCGCTGGGCGCGGTGCAGACAATGACGGGCATAGATGGGTTTGCCTTTGGCACATCCGCAGCACGGTCCCAGGTCCTGGGCGATGGGATATGGGAGGGTCACTGGGAGGCGGTGGGCGGGGCTGGCGGGAGTTGGAGGGAGAAACAAACTGCTGGAATATAGTGGAGGAACAACAATGAAATAAACAACAGCAAACCAATAACAAAAGCAACAAGGGAGCAGATCTAGGGCAACTCAAACAGCGGCAACAAGGGAGCAGAACACGAGGACCTACTCAATGGGGTCGCACTGCGACCTCTATTAAGTTGATCCTGGGAGGTGTGAGGGACATTGGGAGGTGGTGGGCGGGGCTGGCGGAATGGAGATATAACAGTGAGAATCGAACAACAAACAAAATTAAAACAGCAATCAGCAAAGTGACTAAAGAAATGAAATCACATATAGAGGGCAGTGTGGTAGGACCAATAACAAAAGCAACCAGGGAACAGATCCAAGGCAACTCAAACAGAAGCAGTAGGCAAGCAGAACACAGGGATATGTCTCGTAAATCCTTAGGTGTTGCACTATAATCTTGAGAAAATCTAACCAGTTGTACATCCTACAGCATTAATATAAGATTTACCTTTACCTGTTAAACTTACTATCACCCTGCTAAGGCTAGGCACCCAAAATTACACATTCATTTACGCATCGCATTTATTTAGTTGAATTTTTCAGAGACAGATTGCCCTTATTCTCTTTAATTCACAATTTCCTGTTATTTATATTGTTTTGTATGTTCTTAAACACTACTAAAAATGATTTTATACCTTGTAGGTGGGCACATTCGTCTTTAGAAAAGATCTGCATTAAGAAGCAGTGTTAAATAAGTGAATTACAAAGTGTGTTTTCATCTACGTCTCAAGGTGACTCAAACATATAAAATCTGATTAAAAGTAATATTGGCTAGCACTGCTTGTCTGATCTAGGTTCTACTCATTAACATTGTATACTCTTTTTGGTTTTATGGAGTCTTTCAGTTCTTCATCAAACCATAATAATATGTTTTATGACATACTCCATCATAGTGTATCTCAAAGAAAGCAATTTAGAAGCAAGCCATTCTACTAGGTTCGCTCAAATAATGTGGTCCTAAATGCATTTACCTCTTGAAAAACAAGGGCGATATCACTAAATGTGAGCACTGGGGGATGAATAACAAAATATTTAATGTCCATGGAGGTATGTTAAGGCTGTGTTCGGTGCAAACACATTTTACCAACATATTATAGAAAATGGTTTCTGTATGTGGTAATGTGTGACATGAATGTAAATGCATAATTGTTGAGTGGCATTTTTCATTGTGGTGTTTTGTTGTCTTTTATGCTGCTGTATTATTGCAATTTGAGTTTGTGCCTTTCTGTGGCTGTTGTATTGAGATCTCTTTTGAATATTTTGTTGTATGTTGCCATGCTATGTTTTAATTATGTTGTTATGTTGCTTAATGTATCTTATTGTATTATGTTCTTTAAATATGTCAACAAATCCTGCAACATTTCCAGCCAAAAGCAAGGAATGCCTATAAAGATCCCGTGTCAAACAACCATTTACCACTGCATAAGGTGGTGAAACAGAGCTGCTCCAGCTCTTCAGATAATTAAGACACCAGTCAGCCCATAACTGTGTCAGAGGCTGTGACATAAATTAGCCCTCACAGAGCTCACTTCCTGTGATATGCCACTGGAAATGCTAATTCAAGTCAGTTTTCTTTCACAGTTTGTGGCTTATTGATGTCTTAAATAGCTGAAGAGGCAGCCTATTTTACCATCTTTGCTAGTTGTAAATCGTTGCTGGCCATGAGAAATTTAAAGCAAATGTGCCGCATTTAGCAGGAAATATGGCACCACATTTGACATCTCTAAAGTAAACAACAGAATATAAACACAATAACTTGCAAAAAGTAATCTAACTACACAATTGAAGCATAATAGGTAACAACACAGCAAAATGCCAAAACGTGACCACAACAAAACAACCATGGCACAAAAAATACAAAACATTATCACCACAAAATAGATGCCCCACAACAAATATGTACAAATGTTCGTCAAACATTATCACCTTCAGAATTCTGCTTTCATGATACTATGTAAACTTGTAAAGGACTCTGGTACCAAGTACTGCCTTACTTATCACCACCAAGAATAGGAAATAGCACCAATCAAAAATGTTTTGTGATTTGGCCCCGACAGTCTACTTCACCTTGTCAGGATTTGAAGGCATATCTTCAATGGACAAGATGATCCTTGTATATGTGCTGCCTGTATTTGTGACTTGGCAGGTCAGAATTCACAACTAGCGTCAATGGGAGGGAGAAAGAGGAATGCCAGAAGAGAGGCTTCTGCTTCTGTAGTTCATGGCTGTGACTCTTGTTTATCAGAACAGTTGGGGAACCTTCACTGTACTAATATATACTGGTTCCTATCCAACAGGTACATTTATTAATGGGAACCTGCTTATGTCCTGAGACTCATGCCACTCACATGCCCATGGAAGCATATTTCAAGTCATAAAGTACCTGTTTATGGAGAGGCAGAAAGCCTGGTGCCAGACTTGCAAAGCATTTTTTATGTTTACAAAGGCTTTGATTATGAGTTTGCAACTGTAAAAATGGGTTCTGCAATGTAATATGCCTACTTTAACAGTTAAAAAAAGTTTGTAACTCCTAAAATTGGTTTACTACTTGATAAAGACTTTGAAATGAGTGTTTAGTAGGCGTCCCTTCCAAATATTGATGCATCAATGGCTTAGTAACTAAATGCAGGTGTGAACCATTGATATTTTACCGACCATCAAGTTGGTGCAGTAGCCCATTTGTAAAATGGAAAGGGGTCCCCTAAGGAGTCCTTCCCCTTTGTAAATGTACAAGAAATGTTTGCTGGGGAATAGTTAGTGATACACAGGACCACTACTACTCTCAAACTAACCAGAAAGGTAAACAACTTTTTAAACACAGCCCTGCTTCCTTTAATAAAAGTGGGCTGCATTTAAAAAAAAGTTTGCTTTATTGAAAGGCAATCTTACGCATGGTGGTCCCTGTGATGGTCTCCAATTGCAGTGGGTCACAATTTGCAACCTTCCTCGTGAATATTAATGAGCTTGGGTCAGTTTGTGATCCAGTTCAAATCTGAATTTTCTTTAACTGGCCTATTTTTACATTGTTTGGTTCGGAAAATTATTTGCGACCAATATTTTGCGACCATTGTAGGGTACATATGGCCCCATATTTCTAACCCTGTTTTTGTGTTTGAGGTGAAATTGTTCAGTTCACCTGTAACATATTCCATGCTTACTGGAATAGAACACCTACAATATGGCAGTGGATATTGCTTTCCAATATCTTCTGTGTGCCCTTCTCTTACATGCTATTTCAGCTCTGCCTGAAGGAACAGGAGGTGTGTATCATAGACTGCAGACTTCCTCTGAGGCAGATGTGTGCAAGAAATAAGATATGCACACCCACACGATAGCTTTTGCAGATCTACACATGCATTTAGAAACTAGCAAGGCCTACTTTTAAATGTCAGACCTTTGTTTCTGTAAGATGACTCCTAAATTTGTATTTTTATTTTACAAGATTTAACAAAGAAACCTAGACATCTTCTATGCTGCTTATCGCCTAGGGTAATCTTCTCCATAAAGCACTAATGTCTGAGTTATCGTTTCTCCTGCTATACAGGAATAATGTGGTATGGGCCCTACAACAGTAACTCATTTGTAGTACTTTCAAAACCGGCCAACACCTGAAGGGTTAAGCCCCATTTTCTGTACGAAATCATTTTCCCTTCTTGCGATGGATCTAGGAATATTGCATTAAGAGTCAAGGAGGGTGCAGAGAAAGAATATCGAGGTAAAAATATCGAATTGCGCAAATATCGTGGTAAAAATATCATGGGTCAGGAATATCAACAGTAAAATCCTCGTGGTCAATAATATAGATTTTAGGTAAGTAAAATTGATTTAAAAAATATCGAAGTGTTTAATATCATTTGTAGGAATATAAGTGTTAAAATATCGAATTTGTATTAATGTTATGTATTTTAGTATATATTTTATGTGTGTGATGTTAGTTTTTTTGTAGAAGATTTTTGTGTATTTTTATTATACGTGTTAAAATGTTAGTAGTTAATATTTTTTTTAAAGTTACATTTATTAATATTTGTTTGATTGTGATGTAACATCGGCCCATTGGGTGCTTCACGCCGCCACCCCCCCTCCTCACAGAGGGCCTGCTGACTTGTTGGGCGCACCTCGTCGCTCGCCATTCCTGCACCTCTGGACACATCACTGCATCGGCCTCTCCTCGCTTGTGGCCGTGCTCGCCTGCTGGGCCACACTGCAGATGCGGGGCCAGAGCCCGCGTCACGCTGCCTCTACTCCTTCACCTCACCGGCCTGCTGTGTTCTGATTGCCCCACGGGGGCCTACCAGCCGCCTGGCCCCTGCTGTTTCCTGGTGAGTGATGGCATCGCGGGAGCGTCTGTGGCTGGGTTGGGTGCCGCGGGGCCTGGGCATACCTCTCCTTCAGTTGGTACCTTCAGCTTCTCCTTGTTGGCCCCGTGAAGTGGGTGGTGGGCCCCCCACATCTCCCCACTGCTTCTGTCCCCGCTGCCCTGCTTTCCTCTGCTGCACCCGCCGCTGGGGCCTGTGTCTGCGTGGCCGCCCATTGACTTCTCACCACCGGTCTGGCTGACCCTTCAAGCCGCCACCCCCCCCTCCCCGGGGGCCTGCGGATTTGTCAGGCGCTCCTTATCGCCCATCATTTTGGGAGGCGACTTCTGCAACTCTCTTTCTGCAATCTCCCCCGGATCCGTTCGCTGCCTGCCTTGTGGGTGCCCGGGCTCCTGCAACTGGACTCCGACTGCCCGATTCACCGGACACCAATGCATAGTGCTTCCCACCTTCCATGGCCTTGTGAGCTAGTCTCGGCCTTTACTGTTTGTGAAGTCTTCCTGGCATCTGTGCTTCTCCTGGCGTCCGCCACACACTCCCTTCCCACTCCTCCTGGGCTTCTTTCTTGCCAGGCCCCTGTTCTCGCTGCATCTCTCCCAGGTGGGCCTTTCACTCGCTGCCCTTCACTATTTGTTGGTCTCTCTCCTCACCCCCCCTCCCGGGGCCCTGCACTTGCTGCATCGTTTCAGCCATCAAATGGCCTCCTTCCTAACCGTCCACCCTGCCCTGTGTTGCAGGCTCCCTCCTGTTCTTCTGTGGCTTTTTTCACAAGAATGTGTCCCACCATGGGGAAAACCAACCTAAACAACCTAAGATCGCCTTCAACCTGCGCTGGCAGACCCGCCATGACGGCGCGGTCACCGATGTGGGCGATTCGGCCACCCAAGCTGACGTGGCCCCGACGAGGGAGGATGATCTGAAACCCATCATGCTGGACAAAAAATCCACAGTTACAGGCATCGTGGCTCACCCAGCTTTCGACCCGGCAGGACGCTGTAAAAGCCCGTGTTGACTCGCATGACATCCGCTTGCTGCAGGTTGAGGCGAGGGTCTCTGATGCCGAGGACGCCGCAACTCAAGAGCACCACAAGCTTCTCCAAATGGACAAGATTCTCGAGTTGATCCAGAATAAGAATGAGGACTTATAGGCACATTCCCGCCGGAGCCACCGCTGCATCACTGGTGTGCCCGAATCCTCCAATATCTCTAAAATGGAGGACTTTGTGGAGCAGCTCATTTGTAACCTATTTGGCGATGTTCTCTCCCCTGTTTTTAATGTCGAGCGGGCCCACTGCTCCCTCGGCCCTCAATCTGCTCCTGGCTTGACGGCCAGTCCCATCATTGCCAAACTCTTGAACTTCAGGGACCGCGATGCCATCCTTTGAGCGACCAGGGACAAAGGTGAAATCCGTCATCAGGGCAACTCCTTGTCATTCTACCCTGACTACACAATGGCGGTGCAAGCTGCCCGCTGCGAATTCCTCCCGGGCTAAGCGAATTCTCCAAAAACACTATGGTGCCGATTACGATCCTGGAAAAACCGGGTACGAACCGTTGGTCAGAGCGTTTTCTCCGTCCGACTCGTACCCGGTTGTAAAACTTTACAAACATGGAAGTACGATTCGCACGGAAACACCATTTCCGTACGAATCGTAAAAAACATACATACGAATGTGATCCGGTAATGCCCCGACGTGACGTCGGGACGCTGTCAGGCAGCGTTTCACGACCCAGGAAGTACGATTTGAACCGACAGCAGTCCGGACGTCAAAATTTTACGGCACCCAAAAAGTGCCGGAAAAGCGAAGTACGCCACAAAACGACCAGAATAGGGGGCCCGGTACGCGCCGTACCCCCCCCCAGCCCCCGTGAGTACGCACCGTACCCCCCCAGCCCCCGTGAGTACGCGCCGTACCCCCCCCAGCCCCCGTGAGTATGCGCCGAACTCCCCCGTGTATGTACACCCCTGTACGTGTCGAACCCCCGTGTATGTACACCCCTGTACGTGTCGAACCCCCCGTGTATGTACACCCCTGTACATTCGAGTCGTACCCCCACCTGTGTATGTACACCCCTGTACGTGTCGAACCCCCCGTGTATGTACACCCCTGTACGTGTCGAACCCCCATGTATGTACACCCCTGTACGTTCGAGTCGTACCCCCACCCGTGTATGTACACCCCTGTACGTGTCGAACCCCCCGTGTATGTACACCCCTGTACGTTCGAGTCGTACCCCCACCCGTGTATGTACACCCCTGTACGTGTCGAACCCCCCGTGTATGTACACCCCTGTACGTGTCGAACCCCCGTATATGTACACCCCTGTACGTTTGAGTCATACCCCCACCCGTGTATGTACACCCCTGTACGTGTCGAAACCCCCGTGTATGTACACCCCTGTACGTGTCGAACCCCCGTGTATGTACACCCCTGTACGTTCGAGTCGTACCCCCACCCGTGTATGTACACCCCTGTACGTGTCGAACCCCCATGTATGTACACCCCTGTACGTTCGAGTCGTACCCCCACCCGTGTATGTACACCCCTGTACGTGTCGAACCCCCTGTGTATGTACACCCCTGTACGTGTCGAACCCCCCGTGTATGTACACCCCTGTACGTTCGAGTCGTACCCCCACCCGTGTATGTACACCCCTGTACGTGTCGAACCCCCCGTGTATGTACACCCCTGTACGTTCGAGTCGTACCCCCACCCGTGTATGTACACCCCTGTACGTGTCGAACCCCCATGTATGTACACCCCTGTACGCGTCGAACCCCCGTGTATGTACACCCCTGTACGTTCGAGTCGTACCCCCACCCGTGTATGTACACCCCTGTATGTGTCGAACCCCCGTGTATGTACACCCCTATACATGTCGAACCCCCGTGTATGTACACCCCTGTATGTTCGAGTCGTACCCGCACCCGTGTATGTACACCCCTGTACGTGTCGAACCCCCCCGTGTATGTACACCCCTGTACATGTCAAACCCCCCTGTGTATGTACACCCCTGTACGTTCGAGTCGTACCCCCACCCGTGTATGTACACCCCTGTACGTGTCGAACCCCCCGTGTATGTACACCCCTGTACGTTCGAGTCGTACCCCCCACCCGTGTATGTACACCCCTGTATGTGTCGAACCCCCCGTGTATGTACACCCCTGTACGTGTCGAACCCCCCGTGTATGTACACCCCTGTACGTTGGAGTCATACTCCCACCCGTGTATGTACACCCCTGTACGTGTCGAACCCCCGTGTATGTACACCCCTGTACGTGTCAAACCCCCCGTGTATGTACACCCCTGTATGTTCGAGTCGTACCCCCACCCGTGTATGTACGGTGAGTACCCCCAGCGCTATGCTGGGTTTATACACGGGGGTTCGACACGTACAGGGGTGGACATACACGGGTGGGGGTACGACTCGAACGTACAGGGGTGTACATACACGGGGGGTTCGACACGTACAGGGGTGTACATACAAGGGGGTTCAACACGTACAGGGGTGTACATACACGGGGGGTTCGACACGTACAGGGGTGTACATACACGGGGGGTTCGACACGTACAGGGGTGTACATACACGGGTGGGGGTACGACTGGAACGTATAGGGGTGTACATACACGGGGGTGCGATACGTATAGGGGTGTACATACACGGGGGGTTCGACACGTACAGGGGTGTACATACACGGGGGTTCGACACGTGCAGGGGTGTACATACACGGGGGTTCGGCACGTACTCACGGGGGCTGGGGGGGTACGGCACATACTCACAGGGGCTGGGGGGGGTACGGTGCGTATGTGGGCACATGTCTCCATGGTTGCAATGGGAGTTCGGTGCGGATGGTGTTTTTACCATACGGTTGTGACATTGGACGCACGGGATGGATCGTACTTGCGCGGTCGGACTTCACTTTTCACGTTTGTACGGTAAATCGTCCGGGGAGGTGTCGGACACATTTTCCGACCCGAGGACGTGTGGGGAATTATTCCCAATGCGACTCGTATGGAGTTTTTCAAATGCGAATCGTACTTGGCAGTTTGTACGGCACTTGTACGATTCGTACGGTAAAAAGACCGGATACGAGTCGTACGGGGAATTTTTTTCCAGGATCGTAATCGGCACCTATGTCTCCTATTCCTTGGCATACCCTGCCAAACTGCGAGTCAGGCAGGGCTCCAAGGTGCATGTCTTTCTGGAACCGAAAACTGCTCTGGCCTTCGTGAAGAAACTTGAGCAGGCGCAACGTTCTTCTCCTGCTGACTCCCAGGCCATTGCTGATGGCAACTTAAGTGATAATGACTGATCCCTGTTGGTGATTTGATGCTGCTGTAATTTGTGCTCCTTGGTGCATGCTCACCTGTTATGGGTCTATCCCATTTTGTATCTCTTGCTACACAGGGTTCCCTTTTCCATGACTGTGCTTTGGCTCGCTGCCCCTTGCTTTCTAGACTTGTCGTGGCCGAGTGGCCTTTCGCTCCTCCTGCATGGCGGGTTCTGGTTAGACACCTTGGCCCCTCTGACGCCCCAGTCCCACTGTTAATTCCTCTTGTTGTCTGCTATTATCTGTAGCTTGGCCACCCTGTCTCTTCGGCAGGGGAGTATGCCGGGCGACCCCATGCCTTCTCGGGATAATTCCCTTTCTGAACTCTGAACTTTCCCTTCCCAGTTGTGGACCCCCGGGGTGGGCAGGGGTGGAATCTCAGCCTGATTGGGAGGTTGGTGTGGGTGGTGGGGGGTTGGGTTTTTGAGGTTTGTTGCCTCCTTCTGAGGCCTTATTGTTTGCATTGTTATATGTTTTTCTTTGCTATATGCTATATGCTATGTGCTATGCCGCGCTTCACTCTGCACTTCCTCCTTCCTCTGATGAATGTCTCACTCACACCCTTGGCTCAATCCGCCTTCCATCCCCCTGACACAGTGACATGACAGACACCACCCTCTGGAGCTGGAATGTCCGTGGCCTTAATGACCACCGTAAGGCTCGCCTGGTCCATGCTCACCTCATCCGGCATAAAGCTGACATCTGTTTTCTCCAAGAAATGCACTTGCTGCCCGCCACCTGCTCCAGGCTTCGCTCCAGACAATGGGGCAAAATTCACTCCTCTTTTTATTCTAATTATTCTCGCTGGGTGTCCATCCTATTGCGCAGTGGGCTCAGGCGATCATAGACCCTGGGGGGCGTTTCGTTATCCTGCATGGCACTCTCCTGACGCAGCTACTGATCCTTGCAGCAATTTATGGCCCCAATTCCAAAGACCCTGATCTGTTTGCACATATTTTGTGACACATCTCCTCCCTAGGGCCGGCCTGCAAATTTCTTGATGAACCCTTTTCCATGGAGTAGATCCTAACTGCTATTTCCAGCCTGCCCAGGGTTAAGGCTCCCGGCTCCAATGGCCTGCCTGCTTCCTTCTATAAGGCTTTTGCTCCCCTCCTCATCCTGCACCTCGCTGCTATGTACAATAACTCATTCGAGTGTGGTCAATTCCCCCCTCACTGCGCGAGGCCCTATTGACGCTTCTTCTTAAGCCGGACAAACCCCCAGAGCTTTGCGATTCCTATCGACTCTGTCCCTCATAAATCTGGACAATAAAATTTTCGCCAAGCTGCTGGCCTCCCTCTAATGCCGCTTATTGCCCGCCCCGAACAGTACGGGTTTACTCCTGGCTGTGCCACATCGCACAATCTCAGATCTATTTTCTCCGTCTTTCATCAAATTAATCCTGCTCTCCTGGCCGTGGCTGCCTTCCTGGATGCCACCAAGGCCTTTGACACTCTGGAGTGACATTTTCTATTTTATCTGCTTCCTCGCCTGGGCTTTAGTTCAGTGTTTTTTTGTGTAAAATTCAACTCCTACACATCCTCCCAACAGCCTGTCTCAGGATCAACGGCCAGATCACAGAACCCATTCACATCGTGCAAGGCACAAGGCAGGGGTGCCCGCTCTCACCCACGCTATTCGCCATCATGATGGAACCTCTTGCCGCTCGACTCTGGCAGCACCATATTCAAAGAGGTCTCAGCTTTGCTGCTCGTGCCTTGGTCGTTTCCATGTACGCAGAAGACATCACCCCCCAGGAGAATCTTGGCCCCATGATCCGTGAGGTGGTTCGTTTTGGGGGCCTTTCTGGTATCCAAGTCAACTGGAGAAAATCCATCCTCTTCCCTCTTACTGCTGCTACTGTCCCCTTTACCCCTGATTTTCTATTTGTATGGGCGTCTGGACCTACCCGGTACCTCGGAATCTGGCTCAGTAGGGATGTTGAGGAGCTTTGGAAGTCTAATTTCGGCCGCGCTGTGGACCGGTTGGAGTCTAAGATCAAACTTTGGTGGCATCTCCCCCTTTCCCTGGCGGGCCGTATTGCCATTGCCAAGATGGTTGTACTCCCAAAGTTTTTGTATCTATTTGTTAATGTCCCTATTCCCCTTACTGCTCACTTTTTCCGTAGGCTCTGCTCTCTCATCATCTCCCTTGTCTGGGTGGGCCGGCAACCCAGAGTCGCATACAGCGTACTGACTCTTCCGCTATCGCGGGGGGTCTGGGCACCGCGGACTTTAAACTGTACGCCCTTAGTGCCCAAGCCAGCTTTCTTCACTTTTGGCTTCATCTGACGCCTTTGCAGCCCCATGTGGCCATGGAGGCGGACCTTGCAGTCCCCTGGCCGCTCTTGATGGCGCTTTTTGCGCCACTGAAACCTCCGCGTGGTGAGATCGACACAGTTGAAACTTTGCGATGGGCTTGGGACGGTATCCGGAGATATTCGGGTTTTAGTATGCTCTCCACAAATGCCATGCCCGTTGCTCATGATCCGACATTCCCCCCCCAGTAGACGGCTGGTATGGTTAAACGCGCTACAAGCTTGGGGCTCTCCATGGTGTCGGACCTGTACCCTAGCGGGACTTTCTTTTCTCTGGTGGCAGATTCCGGTCCTATGGATACTCTGCTCTTCTATCAGCTCAGGGCTCTCTGCAGGGAGCCTCATTCTTCGTTCTCCCAACCTCCCCCCTCTATGGCCGGCCTTCACTTTCTCTACATCTCCCCCTCCCCTCATAAACTGGTCACCAAGATCTATGCCCTCACGCTTGCTGACTCCGCCATCTCCACTGACCGCGCCCGAGCGGCCTGGAGCACGGACGTAGGTGCTTATCTTTCCCCGGAGGACTGGCTATACTGCTGTAATCAGATCAAACGTCTGTCCCCGAACTATCGTTTACGCCTCATACACTTGCACAGATTGTATCGCTCCCACCGCACAACTACATAAAATGGGCCTCGTCCCTAGCGATAGATGTTTGCGCTGCTCCGCTCCTGCGGCAGACTTCTCCCAGCTCACCTGGCTGTGCCCGAAGGTCTCCGCCTACTGGTGTGAGGTGTGCGCCACTATCATAGATATCGTCTCAACACCCGTTGCGCTGGATCCACTGTTCTGTCTCCTTGGCTTTGTGAAATTTTTTCCAGACGCTTCCTCGTCCTTGCTAAGCGCAGGGTCTCCATGTGCTGGGGTCGTCGTTCAGTGCCCAAAGTTAGCGCTTGGCTCGAAGATGCTTCACGCTGTCAGACGCTGCTCTCCGAATTATGGGAATTGGCGTCCGATTGACATTTGGGGTCCCCTTGTCTCATATCTTCAGCGAGAGGCTGGTTCGCCTGCAGCAGCCTCCCCGCGCTCCCCGCCGGCACTCCGCCCACGGTGGCTGCCGGAGTTGGTTCGTGAGGTGACGCTTTCCTACCAGCAAACTCCCCTGGTCTCCGGGCACTCCCCAATCAGTATGGCACCCCTCTTTCGGGGGCGCCCTTCTGTCCTTTTGCCCCCTCTCCGCAATCCTCTCCCCATGTCGCATGCTGGGCTTCTCACATAAGCAAATCCAGGTTCCATATGTCTCGATTGTGGTTAAAATCTGTGACTGTTGACTTCTCATTTGTCTGTAATGTAACCTGAAGTGCAAGATATGTTTCAAAATAAAGGTTTTCAATTTTAAAAAAATATATATATATATGTATTATTATTATGTTTGTGTGTTCATATTTTTTTAATTAAGTACAATTTTTATATTTAGTTAAAATGTATATTAAATGTAATGTATTTTGTTAAAGATAATATTAATATTTTATATTGTTAATATATTATTTTATTTGTATTTTTAAATCGATATTTTTTATATCTATATGTTTTACTTCAATATTTTTGATTTGATATTTGTGTACTTACCTGTTTAAGTATAGGGAGTCGATATTTTTATTATCTATATATTTTTTCGATATTTTTACCATCGATATTTTATAAGTGAACCATCAAGGAGCAAATCACACATCTCCAAACTTAAATAGCAGCAACAATTTTTAAGTTCAGTCAATGATGAGAGTTGGGATAATTTTCTAAATCCTTTATTCTCATAAGATTTGTAAAGTTTTTTTAATTTATTTGATCTTTATTTCAATTAGTCCCTAAATCAAGTAAGTTTACAGAAATCTCATCAAAAGAATGGCCAGAACAAAGCATCAAAATATATTTTGCATTAAGCGCATTCCATAAAGGAATATATTCCCTATTATGAAGATCAGGATCAAAGTTTTAGATTCCAATAACCCATGAAGTGTTCAATTTCAAAGAAACAAGAAACATTAGAGAAGCATAAAACTTCAAAGCCAAATTAGAGTACCAGAACTTCCCATAAAGAGGTATTAATAAAACTCAACCGAGTCTAAAAACAAATCTGTGTAAATATGCATACAGTTGCAGTGGCAATCTGTGAATAATCAAATAAGAAAATGAGTCAAAAGGGAAATCAGTGGCAGCAGTGGCCACAACTGTCAGGGGTCTGGCAAGGGGCAAAATCACTGTTATGTAATAAGTGCTCTTTAATATGAATCAAGCATCATTGTTTAAGTTGCACGTTTAATGGGCAATTCATGACTTTTAGTTAGTAAAATGTTGCTTTTAAAGTACTAAACTTATTAAATCCGAATATTCTGCAGTTATGGCAATCATTTCTAAGCATGTCAATTTAGGGTCAAGCCCTTAAATCACATAGTGCACATTTTTGCAATATTAGGTTTGCTTCTAGTTATTGAAAAAATGTCTTCATATCTTCTCTATGGCCAACAAAGGTAACTTTGACTGCCTACTGTAAATCAGCACATTTCAAATGCATGTCGCGTCTGCATTACCTTATATATTTATCATTGACATTCAACTACTAGATGAATTATTTCTCATGTTGATCTATTACCTTTCTCAGCAACAAGGGGTCCTTGTCAAGCTAAATGTAAAAGGATTAGGCATTATATTCCAACCTGCTCCTCATTTTTTGGAACATCAGAATAATGCGACGCTTTTCTTACTGATTCAGCACTGATTGTATGGACGATGTCTTCCACTCCTTTGTGGGTTGCCTCAATATGATATCCTTCAAAATGGTTAGTGGACGTTGGCCTTTACGTATTATAAACATATACTTAGACTGCTCATGTGGTAACATTCATGCATGCAGATTTTCCAAAAGATCATCATCACAAAGAGGCAAATACTGCCCTGTGATTCCAAATTCTGCTGACAGAAAAACATGCATTAACTCAGAGTTATTTGGATATAATGTGTACGCTCAAGATGACAAAAAGAAGCGCACAGACATAGCCGCAGCCCGTGCAGGTAAGAGAGGTTGGGCCCAGTAGGGGGGATTTTGATGGACGAGGGGAATTTTTTGTTTTTTTTTACTTTTCCCACGTCATCGGCCATCGAAAATCCACCCACTGGGCCCCACCACTCTTACCTGCATGGGCCACGGCTGCACAGACCCCTTCTGCACTGGTGCAGCATATACAATGATATCATGGTACAGCCCAGGATGAAAATGACTGAATTCTCAAATGTGACTCAAATATGCTGTGTAGGACAAACTCACAAAATGATTACAGGACTTCCTGCGAAATTCGTTCAGGAAATCAATCAATTCAGATTCTGGTTGCAAAGTGCTAATTTGTAACGCTTTAAGCCAATTGGGAAGTAATATAGTATTTCCTCATTTGCACCAGAGCTGCTGGTTAGATACCTGTAAATCTTGCCAAGGCTATCTGCAAGTATATGTATATTAGCTATTACAAAGTTTGAATAGATTTTGCAAAGGCATATTCTTTATTTCTCCTATGACTTTTATTGAGGCTATTTGGTCAATTGGCCATAATGTTACCTCGATCAACATAAATGCTTAACTAAGGTCACAATCAGCTTTGCTATACAGCGTCCTGTATTAAGTTGGTGGTTGTAGTACTTTTGTGCTTACAAAAGGTCAAAAACTATCATGACAGGTGTATCCTGATTATGTTTACTTCACCTGTATTAGATTAAAAGGAGATCATCTGAGCTCAGACACACATAGTGATGCTGAGGATGATTTGCTTGATTCTCTGCCCTGGCTCTATCAGATTCGTGGTTCCTCATGAGCAGCACCCTTTAGATGGCCACCTTCCAGAAGCACCAACTCTGCAGTTTTGTATAACCAGAGGTTCGGAGTATCCAGACGAGGGGAAGGTTTAGGGAGGGCACTGTGAGGAGGGAGATCTGGAGCAAGATGGTGATTGATCAGTAGGTTGCTATTGCAATGGTTTTCTTCTCTAGTAACAATGAGCTTTGACACTTGAAGGTTACATATTTTATTCAACCTTTATGCTTTCTTGCCTATCCAAAGGAATTGGACTTTCTGAAGACAAGCAACCCAATCTATGTACTGGAAACTAAGGGGCCCATTAGGATGTTGTGACATTCGCCACCGCCGAGCCGATGGTGGTGACCGCCACGACATCGCAACGAGTGAAACCCCCTGCCATATTACAATGACGGGGGGTTTTGCGGCAGACTAAATGCGCATCCTCCGCTATACTGGCAGTCGGCAATCGTTACGATTGCTGGCTGGGCGGACTGGGGCACTAATATGGTGGCGGTGCCTACCAGGCACCGCCAACCATATTAGCATGGGTTTACACAAAAGCCTTTCCATGGCGGTGATGCCTATGGTACCCCCCTACATTGCCATGCTCAAGGTGGCAGGCACCGCGCGGTTCCTATCACGTTGTACATGGCAATGCACAACATGCCTCTTTGGCATTGCGGCGGGTGCTGCTTACAGCAGAACTCACTGCAATGTTAAAGATGTGGGATGTGACCATCTGGGTGGTAGTCGCATCCTAATTGGTGGTGTGGGACCGCCTCGCCCCTGGCAGCAGGTCACAGCACAGATAGGGTGGCGGGCGGACTGAAGTCCGCCGGCGATCCTAATGGGGCCCTAAATGTATGAACAATATGGAAGCTGAGATTTCTACAAACATCCAGACTATACTTCCAATGTTGTGTTTCTCTCAGAAATGTCTTGCAAGTAATGCACTTCAGAAAACTAATAGCATGAAATAGCAAGTTTAGGGGAATTCAACAATTAAAGATAATTTGTCCCCTTCATTGTACTTCAAGCACTCATGCCGCTATGCTCAGATTTGGATTCACATGTTGCACTAGGTTGACTTAAGCAGAAGTGAGCCACAGCTAGGATGAAAGGGAATGTCTTACTGTGATTCTGAAATCTGCATCCTCCAAGTAATACGCTTTATTTGGTCTGCTGCTAGAGGACTTGCTGTCAGGAGCTCATAGATTGCACTGCTTCAATGCATCCTTGAATTGCAGCATCCTCTGGAACTACGGCAACTGTGAACTGCTCCGCTCCAACCCACAAAAATAATGAGCTTGGAATGTGGAAGCAGCAGTTCTTTTGTAGACATGGATGACTTTCAAGATGGCGGCTGCGAACGTACTGTATTCTCGCGAGATCTAGCTATCCCAGGGTGTCCTGTGAGATCTTGGATTCTACAAATGAACAGGATGAACCTTAATGCATAGACTTTGAAACAAACAGGGAACTTACCTTCCCGGCTGCCGGCTCTCCTCCATCCTCGTTGCGGCACTGGAACAGGAAGCACCCAGGCTCCCCATCGCCAATGCAATGCAGCGTTCCGATTGGTCTGAGTGCCGTCGATTGGTGCTCAGATGGCGACTGGGGCCTGGGCATGTACCACACCAGGCTGTGTAATGCAGTCTGCTGGGGAACATGCAAAGGGCGCATGCCTGTTTGGCCAGGGCAAGACGGCTGTCATGTCCACTTTGGAGTGTGCAAACCACTCCTCTCCCTGCTCTGCGGCAAACACAGCCACCTCCCAACCTGCACCTTTACAGAACCCGAGAATAGTTAAAAATAAAATGATAATAACATTGTTATTATCATTTTATTTTTCTTGTGTTGGGACACTGCTCCGCCTTAGCGGAGGAGCTGTCCCAGCCAGTAAGTGACAACAGCCTGATGAATATTCAGGAGATGGAGGTGTCCAGAGAAGAAGGATCAGAAAAAAACAGGACAATGTCCTGGAAATAATGGAAGGAAGTGCAGACCTTTGTAACAAACTCAGTACTCCAGGAACTCTAGCTCCCCAAGCTACAGGCTGAGGTGATGGCTATCAAAATACAACCAAGGATGGATGCTGCAGAGGGCTAGATTCTAGGGTCTTAATTGAATGACCCAGCAAAGTTGACAGCACTGAGGGCAGATCCTACTCCGGTACTGAAGTATTATGTTGAGGACATGACCAAGAGAACCCATCATTAGATGGGCAGTCAGGGACTTCACTTTCTATATAATGCCTCAGGCTTCATGCAGGGTGCAAGTGACTGCCCATTGCAAACAGAGAGTAAAGGAAGATACCCCACTCAAGACTCTTTAAGGTGCCCCAAAATATGGGTTGGGTCCCAGCCTCAAACACAGATCCCCTTCTGGACATATCAGGATCTGAACATAAGCCAACATACCTGGTAGACGGAACAGCAAGAGCTAAATACTTTGAAAATCACTAAGGCTGGAGCCTCAACCACTGAACTATCAGAGTGAAAGTTGAAGCGTACCAGAAGCATCTGGTAAAACAACCGAAAATCTTGGGTGATGAAAGGAAAGAGAGAGATTCCCCCACTACCAAGAATTGCTGCAGAAGGGGAAGGAATCCCATCACCCTCCAACAGGTAATCACATCTTCATCTGGTCCTCCAAATCTGATCCAAGCCATGTTGAATGAGGGAATTAAGAGGAAAAATGTTTCGGCCAGGGGAATTTTAGAGCATCTACCTCCTACACACCTGATTCCTGGAAGTGCAAAACGAGGCAACATGGCAATAGCCCTTGTCTCCAGCAAATCCTTAGTCAGGCCCCTTCAGCATGTGCATAAACTTGCAAATGTTTCTTGACAGAAACAAACCCCTTTAAAGTCCCCACATTGCTCTCAAGACATAATATGGACATTTGCCATAAAAAAACAAATCTGGATAAATCTAGATTTAAGGGAGATGCAGTTGGAGCCATTATAACAGTTCACGTAAATCTCAGAGACTGACCTATCCAGAAAGGCTAGTGGACAGGATATCACCATAGGCAGTAGCTCCTCGAAGGTGTCTAAGAGGGCAGTCCTCTTGGTCCAGGTCAAGTGGTGACCATAAAACTGGAAGAAGGCAGGATTGTTGGACAAATCTCCTCAGTGCCCAAGCAATCTGACACCAATGCTGACTATTTATCAAGAAAGGCTTGATGATGCCTGGCCACCAGAACATGGCTCTTGAGCATTTAGGACAGCTGCAGGGATTTAGAGGGGACAGAGAGCATTGCTTACCCATTGCCATATGTTAGAAATGTGTTTTTTTAAACTGAAGCAGTATTTCCCAGACCAATCACAATTAGAAGAAGAACATCTGTAGGAGGAGGACCAATTTGCCAAGGTATAAACTAGAGTTAAGAGCTTCTCCCAAACCAGGGTAGGCATAATCTGTTAATGCACCTTGAACACCGAATGTAATATGTCATACAGGGCTTGGTCAAAGCGTTTGGAGTCCTGAAAGGGAGTTTAATTATGTATTCCTTCCTAACTCTTTCCAAACTCCAATTCCACACCAAGGCCTCACAAAGGGCTCACAATGGGCTACCACCAAAACACCTGCAGATGAAGTAGAGTAATAGAGCCCATCATAAAGATGGCCGAAAGGAATCTAGCCAGGACCTTTATATTTGCAATGAGACACTCACAATCAGCAACTTCATGGATGAGGAAATTCTTGACTTGCCTCAAGATTAGGGTCTGGGCGCTCAAAACCCCAATGCCATCTTAAGAGGAATGACTGAGGTGATAAGAATGAGGAAGAAGAGAATTAGAAGGCAAAGCAGTGTTGGTCAAATTGACATGCTTTTATTTCTTGTCCCTTTTATCACAGTCTTTTCTTCCCACATTCAGCATGTTTTGTTCATGAAGGGAATGCATTTTTCATTTAACAGGGACCCCCCCTTCAAAGAACTGGATGCTTGTACGTTTCCCTTCTCTCCATACTGTGGGAACAAACCAGAGGTATCCACTAAAGGTCACATAGTAAATGCACTGAACACAGCTTAGATTGTACCGTCAACATATATACTTCAAATAATTTCAAAACTGTTTGAACATTACTGTGCTTGTAGTGACACTACAGAATGAGCACATGGTAAAAACAGCAGCAATAATTAAAAACTGAAGGCAAATCTCCCTGAGCACCAAACTTGATAAAAATGGAAAATGCTGGGAACTCTAATAAGGTGGAGCATATCGTCTGTCACAGACAGACTAACCAGGAGATAGGCTTTGGGTCTGTGGTTTATACAGTCTGAAGTAGAGGGTAAATTGATCCATCCTAAGGATCTACGTCATTTCTTTCTCTTAGGTGGGCAAAGGAATACCCGACTGAGAGGTGAGTGCTGAGATGAAGATATTATAGACCAATAACATTTGACATTGCTAAGTTGATAATATAGCACCAAAAGATTGAAGTTGTTGAAACAATGCTAACAAAAAGTAAAATAAACATTGGCACACTAGAAAAAACGGGTAGCTTGGATGATTGATGTGAAACTAATTGAATACATCCTGTGGACTATTTTTTAAACTTTTCTTTGGCAGCTGCAAATATATACATACTAACATATATAAACATATAACTTTGAAATATATAAATTAATACCTGATTGAACTAATCAGTAGAAGCACAATTAGAATTCTAGAAAGAAATTGGCACTTTCAAAGTAACATTTTAAATTGTGTCTGGTAATAGTACCATGGGACATTGACTCAGATGTCTCAAGCCCTCATCAGTTAGATACTATTCTTTCAATTAGACAGCAGAACAGAGCTGTGAACTAAGACCAGGGCCACTGGAATTATGCAATTGTGAGGCTGCAACATTTTTTGCATAATTATAAATTTGCTGCATTTGCCACATAATCCATCATCTGCTGCATAATCTTCAGATTGTAGCACAAATAAATTATGTTTCTGCCTAAAACTGTCCAAATGTTACTGAAACGTAGCAACACATGTTGAGGGCCCTTTGCAAAGGTTGACTGGTCACCTTTCTATTGATTTTTGATGCATTTGAGTGTTAAACTGCTACTAATGAGGTGGAGCCTATGTCCTGACAGTGGGCCCGATTCACAGAACTAACTTAAGACAAAATCCTAAACTTACTACTTTTGGTATTCATAGAAGGCATTTAGTAGTAGTAAAGTTAGGATTTTGTCTTAAGACTGTCTTAAGTCTGTCCTAAGTTTTTCTTAAGTCTGTCTTAAGTCTGTCATAAGCCGGGCTCCAATGTAGTGGAATATGATGAACAATGGGGTAGAGATGTAGGCAACTCCAAAGCACCAGAGCTAGAGTAGATGCCATCTGTCCCTGGCTCCTGAGCCACATGCTTGCTAGAGCCTTTAGGAGCGCCAGAAGAGCTGATAAGTAAAGCATCAGTTTGTCTCTCCATTTTGGGGCAAGAAAGACCTCTCCCAAGTCCATCTTGAGCAGGGTTCTGATAAACTGCACAGACAGGGAAGGCTGCAGTTGGGACTTGATGTTTTTTGGCAGGAAGCCATACTTGAACAGAAGGGAACAGATATCCTTGATGTCCTGCACACAGCCTTAGAGAGAGAAGAATTAACCAGTACTCCAGGTATGGAAATACCTGAATACCTCAAGAATGCAAAATACCCAAACAAAGTCAGTAGTTTTGTGAAGACTTTGGGCACCGATGTGAGGCCAAACGGAAGAGCCCGAACGTGGAAATGGTTGTTTGTCACAGAAAATCTCAGAAACTGGTAGTGGAGACGAGAAATTGGGACGTGCCAAAATAGGTCCAACATGTCCAAAGATTGTAGGTACTGTCCCTTAATGAGCAATAAAAATGCTTCGTACTGTGACCATCTTGAGTGTGCAATGAACCATGCAACGATTCAATGCTTTTAAGTCCAAAACTGGATGATAGTACCCTGACACCTTCTGCACCAGAATTGTATGGAATAAAATCCTTGCCACTGTGGAGGGACAGAAATAACTGTCTGTTTGTCGAGCAGTTTCTGAATGACTTGTGAAAGCACCTGGAACCAAACCATATCCCTTGGCAGGGGACTGCTGCGAAAAGACTGGCTTGGGGGGGTCTGAAAATTCCAACCGATACCACTTGAAAACTACTTGAATCACCTGTGCACCTGAGACTCCCTGTTGCCAATGGGACTGAAACTCCTGGAGGCATCCTGTGACTGGAGAAAACCCCCAGTTTGTCATTCCTTGGGAGAATGAGGGTTGGGCACAGTGGAGGAGGGCTGGAACAGGGATGTGTCAAGATTTGGGGTGCCCTGACCACGACTCCGACCTAGGAAGGGCTGTGACGTACCTCTCCGAGGCACGGGAAGAAAAGCGTTCTTATAGGCAAAACCTTTACCCTTAGGAAAGGGTCCAGCAAGAGCCATTAGTTTTTTATTTTCCACTGACTTCCTAATCAGCTCCTCCAACTGCTGGCCAATGAGTTTTGAACCCTCAAAAGGCAGCTTCATGAGAATTCTCTTCTGAGCTTCAGCCATCTATGATGAAATCATCCACAAATGCATTTCTGTAGCATAAGCAGCTCCAGTTGCTGCTACAGAGGTATGCAGATTGTAACATGACAGATCCAAAAGAAATTGGGCCTGTTGCTCCGTGAGAGACAAACAGGTCGAACAGTCTACCCCTCAGACATGTGGTCTGTCAGGGCCCGGAAATCTTCAAGAAAGAACTGAACGGTATATGTGGTGAATTGAAAACTTGTCAGAAGCTTAACAGTGTTATACTCTTATGTAGGAAAGTGCCATTTTTGACCTGGTCACCCCCATTTTTTGCCTGGTATATGATGTGATTTCAACACTGGGTTCCTGCTAACCAGGTCCCTAGTGCCAAATCTCTTTCCCAAAATTGGCAATACTTTTTAGTACCCTCTAAATGTCCTTAGGAAATGGTATCCATGGTACCCAGGGCCTGAGGCCCTTAGGGCGGCAGAACAAACTGTGCCACCCAAAGGGCCCCTCATCATGCTCATACAAACTGCCACTGCATGATGCGTGTCTTGATGCAGACAAAGTGAAAACATGACATGGTTGGGAGGGGAAGCAAGATGGCGGCTACTTGAGGTGGCCATTCAGCAGCCCTCTGACCAAATGGCAGCCAGAATTGAAAGCAAATTCACTTACCCCTGTGAGAATTTTCTTGGAGGTCACGGCTGTACTCCAGGGTATGGTTGGTGTGGGTGGTGGGGGGGTTGGGTTTTTGGGGTTTGTTGCCTCCTTCTGAGGCCTTATTGTTTGTATTGTTATATGTTTTTCTTTGCTATATGCTATGTGCTATGCCGCGCTTCACTCTGCACTTCCTCCTTCCTCTGATGAATGTCTCACTCACACCCTTGGCTCAATCCGCCTTCCATCCCCCTGACACAGTGACATGACAGACACCACCCTCTGGACCTGGAATGTCCGAGGCCTTAATGACCACCGTAAGGTCTGCCTGGTCCATGCTCACCTCATCCGGCATAAAGCTGACATCAGTTTTCTCCAAGAAACGCACTTGCTGCCCGCCACCTCCTCCAGGCTCCGCTCCAGACACTGGGGCAAATTCACTCCTCTTTTTATTCGAATTATTCTCGCTGGGCATCCATCCTGTTGCGCAGTGGGCTCCCCTGGCAAACCGCTCAGGAGATCATAGACCCTGGGGGGCGTTTCATTATCCTGCATGGCACTCTCCTGATGCATCTACTGATCCTTGCAGCAATTCATGGCCCCAATTCCAATGACCCTGATTTCTTTGCACATGTTTTGCGACACATCTCCTCCCTAGGGCCGGCCGCACTCCGTTGGGGGGGGTGATTTCAACATCACACTGTCCGCCTCTCTTGACCGCTCTGGATCACATGCCTTGCACCCGCGCGCTACATCTCTTTTAAATTCCATACTCACTAATATCTCACTACTAGACATGTGGCGGCACACCCGACCTATCGCGTGCTAGGGCACATGCATGACTGGCTCTCGGGGCTGCTGGTCCTGCTTGGATCTCGGGCTTGCCGTGCCAGATGCTTTTGCGTGGCTCATATCAGCCGACCACATGACGCGTACCCTTTCTGATCATGCTCCTGTTCGCCTCAGTATTCAACTCTCTCACTCTCCTCATCGCGAGTTCTCTTGGCATCTTCCCCCTTACATGCTATGGGACTCAGTGTTCTGTGACGAGATCCAGACCACTATCACTAACTACTTTGATCTAAACGTGGGCCCTGTCGATTCCCCGTCCACTCTCTGGGAGGGCTTTAAGGTGGTGATCCGTGGCGAGTGTATTTCTAAGTAATCTGGAGACTTGCATTCCATCTGAGGAGCCCTGGACAGACTGGAGGGCGAGATCAAGGCGTTAGACTTCTTGCATTCTGTTGACCCTCACCCGGATACTCTGGCTCAGCTTTGGGGCAAGCTTACCGATTTCACTGATGAGGCTAATAAGGAGCACTCCTTCTTGGGCAGGAATGGTGGACAGGGACCGCCCCGGCAAAACTCTGGCCAATCTTTTGCAGCAACTCCATAATGCTTCCTTCATCACTGCGCTCCAGGACGGGGGTCCTGCAAGGACCGTCTCCCCTGGGGAGGTGATAGATCGCTTCACTACCTTTTACCCCCAGCTGTACACAGCTGGGGTCCCACCCACTCGTGACACACTTGATCAATATTTCGACACCCTCTAACTTCTGTGGTTGAACAATGGACACCGCAAATTTCTCGATGAACCTTTTTCCAGGGGGGAGATCCTAACTGCTATTTCCAGCCTGCCCAGGGATAAGGCTCCCAGCTCCGATGGCCTGCCTGCGCCCTTCTATAAGGCTTTCGCTCCCTTCCTCATCCCGCACCTCGCTGCTATGTACAATGACTCATTTGAGTGCGGTCAATTCCCCCCCTCGCTTCGCGAGGCCCTATTGAAGCTTCTTCTTAAGCTGGACAAACCCCCAGAGCTTCGCGATTCCTATCGCCTCTTATCCCTCATAAATACGGACAATAACATTTTCGCCAAGCTGCTGGCCTCATGCCTCCTCCCTCTAATGCCGCTTATTGCCCGCTCCGACCAGTCCGGGTTTACTCCTAGCCATGCCACATCGCACAATCTCAGGACTTTTTTCTCCGTCCTTCATCAAATTAATCCTGCTCTCCTGGCCGTGGCTGCCCTCCTGGACGCCACCAAGGCCTTCGACACTCTGGAGTGGCATTTTCTATTTTATCTGCATCCTCGCTTGGGCTTTAGTTCAGTGTTTTTGCGTAAAATTCAACTCCTACACATCCTTCCAACAGCCCAACTCAGGATCAACGGCCAGAAAACAGAACCCATTCACATCGCGCGAGGCACAAGGAAGGGGTGCCCGCTCTCACCCACGCTATTCGCCATTGCGATGGAACCTCTTGCTGCTCGACTCTGGCAGCACCATACTCAAAGAGGTCTCGGCTTTGCTGCTCATGCCTTGGTCGTTTCCATGTACGCAGAAGACGTCACACTCTATGTTTGCAACCCCCAGGAGAATCTTGGCACCATGATCCGTGAGGTGGTTCGTTTCGGGTGCCTTTCTGGTATCCAAGTCAACTGGAGTAAATCCATCCTCTTTCCTCTTACCGCTGCTACTGTCCCCTTTACCTCTGATTTTCCATTTGTATGGGCATCTGGGCCTACCCGGTACCTCAGAATCTGGCTCAGTAAGGATGTTGAAGAGCTTTGGAAGTCTAATTTCGGCCGTGCTGTGGACTGGTTGGAATCTAAGATCAAGCATTGGTGGCGTCTCCCCCTTTCCCTGGCGGGCCGTATTGCCATTGCCAAGATGGTTGTACTCCCAAAGTTTTTGTATCTATTTGTTAATGTCCCTATTCCCCTTACTGCTCACTTTTTCTGTAGGCTCCGCTCTCTCATCATCTCCCTTGTCTGGGTGGGCCGGCAACCCAGAGTCACATACAGCGTACTGACTCTTCCGCTATCGCGGGAGGTCTGGGCGCACGCAAACTTTAAACTGTACGCCCTTAGAGCCCAAGCCAGCTTTCTTCACATTTAGCTTCATCCGACGCCTTTGCAGCCGCATGTGGCCATGGAGGCGGACCTTGCAGCCACCTGGCCACTCTTGATGGCGCTTTTTGCGCCACTGAAACCTCCGCGTGGTGAGGTCGATACAGTTGAGACTTTGCGATGGGCTTGGGACGATATCCGGA
Organism: Triturus cristatus; assembly: GCF_964204655.1. Taxonomy (NCBI): domain Eukaryota; kingdom Metazoa; phylum Chordata; class Amphibia; order Caudata; family Salamandridae; genus Triturus; species Triturus cristatus. Next base: position 1,444,999,469 of record NC_140591.1, read on the forward strand.
GATATTCGGGTTTTAGTATGCTCTCCACAAATGCCATGCCCATTGCTCATGATCCGACATTCCCCCCCTGTAGACAGCTGGTATGGTTAAACGTGCTACAAGCTTGGGGCTCTCCATGGTGTCGAACCTGTACCCTAGCAGGACTTTCTTTTCTCTGGTGGAAGATTCCGGTCCCATGGATACTCTGCTCTTCTATCAGCTCGGGGCTCTCTGCAGGGAGCTTCATTCTTCGTTCTCCCAGCCTCCCCCCTCTATGGCCAGCCTTCACTTTCTCTACATCTCCCCCTCCCCTCATAAACTGGTCACCAAGATCTATGCCCTCACACTTACTGATCTTCTATCTCCACTGACTGTGCCCGAGCGGCCTGGAGCACGGACCTAGGTGCTTATCTTTCCCAGGAGGACTGGCTATACTGCTGTAATTAGATCAAACGTCTGTCCCCGAACTATCGTTTACGCCTCATACACTTTAAATATTTGCACAGATTGTATCGCTCCCCCGCACAACTCCATAAAATGGGCCTCATCCCTAGCAATAGATGTTTGCGCTGCTCAGCTCCTGCGGCAGACTTCTCCACCTCGCTTGACTGTGCCTGAAGGTCTCCGCCTACTGGCGTGAGGTGTGCGCCACTATCATAGATATCGTCTCAACACCTGTTGCGCCGGATCCACTGCTCTGTCTCCTTGGCTTTGTGAAATTTTTTCCAGACGCTACCTCGTCATTGATTAGTGCAGGGTCTCCATGTGCTGGGGTCGTCGTTCAGTGCGCAAAGTTAGCGCTTGGGTCGAAGATGCTTCACGCTGTCAGATGCTGCTCTCCGAATTCTAGGAATTGGTGCCAACCACTTGGCGTCCGATTGACATTTGGGGTCCCCTTGTCTCATATCTTCAGTGACAGGCTGGTTCGCCTGCAACGGCCTCTCCCGCGCTCCACGCCGGCACTCCGCCCGCGGCAGCTGCCGGAGTTGGTTAGTGAGGTGACGCTTTCCTACCAGTAAACTCCCCTGGTCTCCAGGCACTCCCCAATCAGTATGGGACCCCTCTTTTGGGGGCGCCCTTCTGCCCTTTTGCCCCCTCTCCTCAATCCTCTCCCCATGTCGCATGCTGGGCTTCTCACATAAGGAGATCCAGGTTCCATATGCCGCGATTGTGGTTCAAATCTGTGACTGTTGACTTCTCATTTGTCTGAAATGTAACCTGAAGAGCAAGATATGTTTCTCAATAAAGGTTTTCAAATTAAAAATATATATATATATATATGTATGAATTATTATGTTTGTGTTTTTTAAATTAAGTACATTTTTTATATTTAGTTAAAATGTATATTAAATGTAATTAATTTTGTTAAAGATAATAGTAATATTTTGTATTGTTAATATATTATTTTATTTTATTTGTATTTTTTAATCGATATTTTTTATATCTATATGTTTTACTTCAATATTTTTGATTTGATATTTTTGTACTTACCTGTTTAAGTATAGAGAGTCGATATTTTTATTATCTATATATTTTTTCAATATTTTTACCATCGATATTTTATTGGTGAACCGTCAAGGAGCAAATCACACATCTCAAACTTAAATAGCAGCAACAATTTTAAAGTTCAGTCAATGATGAGAGTTGGGATAATTTTCTAAATCCTTTATTCTCATAAGATTAGTACATTTTTTTAAATTTATTTCATCTTTATTTCAATTAGTCCCTAAATCAAGTAAGTTTACAGAAATCCCATCAAAAGAATGGCCAGAACAAAGCATCGAAATATATTTTGCATTAAGCGCATTTCATAAACAAATATATTCCCTATTCTGAAGATCAGGATCAAACTTTTAGATTTCAAGAACCCATGAAGTGTTCAATTCCAAAGAAACAAGCAACATTAGAGAAGCATAAAACTTCAAAGCCAGATTAGAGTACCAGAACTTCCCATAAAGAGGTATTAATAAAACTCAGCCGAGTCTAAAAACAAATCTGTGTAAATATGCATACAGTTGCAGTAGCAATCTGTGAATAATCAAATAAGACAATTAGTCAAAAGGGAAAACAGTGGCAGCAGTGGCCACAACTGTCAGGGGTCTGGCAAGGGGAAACAGGATAAAGTGTTGCCTCTACCTAGGAACATGCACTAATGTAACACTCAGGAAAACATGTTAAAATGATAGCTGGCTTCTTCTGCAATGGACCAATAAGATGGCAGCATTCTTTGGTTAGCAGGTTCAGCTCCTCCGTTCCCACTAAAATACATGGGGCTTGTACACTTTTTCACAAGGGTAGCTACAGTCTTGCATAGTTAGATTCTTGAAACATTGAACTTGGTTCCTATAAGCCTTTAAACACAGACTGACTGTCTACATCTCAATTTGTTGCACTGCGATAACAAGGAACTACTAACTAAAAGGCAAAATCACTGTTAGGTAATAAGTGCTCTTTAATATGAATCAAGCATCATTGTTTAAGTTGCACGTTAAATAAGCAATTCATGACTTTTAGTTAGTAAAATGTTGCTTTTAAAGTACTAAACTTGTTAAATCTGAATATTCTGCAGTTATGGCAATCATTTCTAAGCATGTCAATTTAGGGTCAAGCTCCTAAATCACATAGTACACATTTCAGCAATATTAGGTTTGCTTCTAGTTATTGAAAAAATGTCTTCATAGCTTCTCTATGGCCAACAAAGGTAACTTTGACTGCCTACTGTAAATCAGCACATTTCAAATGCATGTCGCGTCTGCATTACCTTATATATTTATCATTGACATTCAACTACTAGATGAATTATTTCTCATGTAGATCTATTACCTTTCTCAGCAGCAAGGGGTCATTGTCAAACTAAATGTAAAAGGATTAGGCAGTGTATTCCAACCTGCTCCTCACTTTTTGTTTTTGGAACATCAGAATACTGCGACGCTTTTCTTACTGATTCAGCACTGATTGTATGGACGATGTCTTCCACTCCTTTGAGGGTTGCCTCAATATGATATCCTTCAAAATGGTTAGTGGACGCTGCCCTTTACGTATTATAAACATATACTTAGACTGCTCATGTGGTAACATTCATGCATGCAGATTTTCCAAAAGGTCATCATCACAAAGAGGCAAATACTGCCCTGTGATTCCAAACTCTGCTGACAGAAAAACATGCATTAACTCAGAGTTATTTTGATATAATGTGTGCGCTCAAGATGACAAAAAGAAGCGCACAGATATAGCCGCGGCCCGTGCAGGTAAGAGAGGTTGGGCCCAGTAGGGGGGATTTTGATGGAGGAGGGTTTTTTTTTTTTTTTTTACTTTTCCCACGTCATCGGCCATCGAAAATCCACCCACCGGGCCCCACCACTCTTACCTGCATGGGCCACTGCTGCACAGACCCCTTCTGCACTGGTGCAGCATATACAATGATATCATGGTACAGCCCAGGATGAAAATGACTGAATTCTCAAATGTGACTCAAATATGCTGTGTAGGACAAACTCACAAAATGATTACAGGACTTCCTGCGAAATTCGTTCAGGAAATCAATCAATTCAGATTCTGGTTGCAAAGTGCTAATTTGTAACGCTTTAAGCCAATTGGGAAGTAATATAGTATTTCCTCATTTGCACCAGAGCTGCTGGTTAGATACCTGTAAATCTTGCCAAGGCTATCTGCAAGTATATGTATATTAGCTATTACAAAGTTTTAATAGATTTTGCAAAGGCATATTCATTATTTCTCCTATGACTTTTATTGAGACTATTTGGTCAATTGGCCATAATGTTACCTCGATCAACATAAATGCTTAACTAAGGTCACAATCAGCTTTGCTATACAGCGTCCTGTATTAAGTTGGTGGTTGTAGTACTTTTGTGCTCACAATAGGTCAAAAAGGATCATGACAGGTTTATCCTGATTATGTTTACTTCACCTGTATTAGATTAAAAGGAGATCATCGGAGCTCAGACACACATAGTGATGCTGAGGATGATTTGCTTGATTCTCTGCCCTGGCTCTCTCAGATTCGAGGTTCCTCATGAGCAGCACCCTTGAGATGGCCACCTTCCAGAAGCACCAACTCTGCAGTTTTGTATAACCAGAGGTTCGGAGTATCCAGACGGGGGAAGGTTTAGGGAGGGCACTGTGAGGAGGGAGATCTGGAGGAGGATGGTGATTGATCAGTAGGTTGCTATTGAAATGGTTTTCTTCTCTAGTAACAATGAGCCTTGACACTAGAAGGTTACATATTTTATTCAACCTTTATGCTTTCTTGCCTATCCAAAGGAATTGGACTTTCTGAAGACAAGCAACCCAATCTATGTACTGGAAACTAAGGGGCCCATTAGGATGTTGTGACGTTCGCCACCGCCGAGCCGGTGGTGGTGACCGCCACGACATCGTAACGAGTGAAACCCCCTGCCATATTACAATGATGGGGGGTTTTGCGGCGGACTAAATGTGCGTCCTCCGCTATACTGGCATTCGGCAATCGTTACGATTGCTGGCTGGGCGGACTGGGGCACTAATATGGTGGCGGTGCCTACCAGGCACCGCCAACCATATTAGCATGGGTTTACACAAAAGCCTTTCCATGGCGGCGATGCCTATGGTACCCCCCTACATTGCCATGCTCAAGGTGGCAGGCACCGCGCGGTTCCTGTCACATTGTACATGGCAATGCACAACATGCCTCTTTGGCATTGCGGCGGGTGCTGCATACAGAAGCACCCACTGCAATGTTAAAGATGTGGGATGTGACCATCTGGGTGGTGGTCGCATCCTAATTGGTGGTGTGGGACCGCCTCACCCCTGGCAGCAGGTCACAGCACAGATAGGGTGGCGGGCGGACTAAAGTCCGCCGCCCATCGTAATGGGGCCCTAAATGTATGAACAATATGGAAACTGAGATTTCTCCAAACATCCAGACTATACTTCCAATGTTGTGTTTCTCTCAGAAATGTCTTGCAAGTAATGCACTTCAGAAAACTAATAGCATGAAATAGCAAGTTTAGGGGAATTCAACAATTAAAGATAATTTGTCCCTTTCGTTGTACTTCAAGCACTCATGCCGCTATGCTCAGATTTGGATTCACATATTGCACTAGGTTGACTTAAGCAGAAGTGGGTCACAGCTAGGATGAAAGGGAAGGTCTTACTGTGATTCTGAAATCTGCATCCTCCAAGTAATACGCTTTATTTGGTCTGCTGCTAGAGGACTTGCTGTCAGGAGCTCATAGATTGCACTGCTTCAATGCATCCTTGAATTGCAGCATCCTCTGGAACTACGGCAACTGTGAACCGCTCCGCTCCAACCCACAACAATAATGAGCTTGGAATGTGGAAGCAGCAGTTCTTTTGTAGACATGGATGACTTTCAAGATGGCGGCTGCGAACGTACTGTATTCTCGCGAGATCTAGCTATCCCAGGGTGTCCTGTGAGATCTTGGATTCTACAAATGAACAGGATGAACCTTAATGCATAGACTTTGAAACAAACAGGGAAAAATAAAAATAATATAGAAATAGCTGCAGAGGAAATACCTGTTTTCCTTTTTATGTGTGAGATGGGCTTTTCATATATACAATGTGTACCAAAGAAGCCTCCTCAAAATTTAAAAAACAAAATATGGTAGCATTCAATATGACAAGGAGTAGTCTGTGATGCTGTTTGTTGGCAAAGCATGGACACAGTACTTGATGCTGTTAAGAGTCACAGCATGTGAAAACAGAAATGGGTGGTGTCTGGCATATAAATCTGGCACATGTAAATCCAATAACATGTCACTATGCTAATATGTAGCTTAAGAACTTGTCAATGAAAAAAAAAGACACCAGGCCATGCCAGTAAGTAGTAGCGGCTGCTACCGGGATAAGGGGTGGGCGGGGGGGGGGGAGGGAGTGTAAAATAAAAAGAAACAGGAGAATAAAAAAAAAGAAAGAAAAAAAAAATGAACTTACCTTCCCGGCTACCGGCTCTCCTCCATCCTCGATGCGGCACTGGAACAGGAAGCACCCAGGCTCCCCATCGCCAATGCAATGCAGCGTTCCGATTGGTCTGAGTGCCGTCGATTGGTGCTCAGATGGCGACTGGGGGCCTGGGCATGTACCACACCAGGCTGTGTAATGCAGTCTGCTGGGGAACATGCAAAGTGCGCATGCCTGTTTGGCCAGGGCAAGACGGCTGTCATGTCCACTTTGGAGTGTGCAAACCACTCCTCTCCCTGCTCTGCGGCAAACACAGCCACCTCCCGGCCGGCACCTTTACAGAACCAGAGAATAGTGAAAAATAAAATTATGATAACATTGTTATTATCATTTTATTTTTCTTGTGTGGCGACACTGCTCCGCCTTAGCGGAGGAGCTGCCCCAGCCAGTAAGTGACAACAGCCTGATGAATATTCAGGAGATAGAGGTGTCCAGAGAAGAAGGATCAGAAAAAAACAGGACAATGTCCTGGAAATAATGGAAAGAAGTGCAGACCTTTGTAACAAACTCAGTACTCCAGGAACTCTAGCTCCCCCAAGGCACAGGCTGAGGTGATGGCTATCAAAATACGACCAAGGATGGATGCTGCAGAGGGCTAGATTCTAGGGTCTTAATTGAATGACCCACTGTAATAAGGTACTGTGACAATTGCAAACGTTGGGACTTTGGCATTCTGTTGCACGTTGTGGATTGTGATAGCCCGGGACAGAAGGGGGCTGTGACCTTTTTCTTACGTGTAGTGGCACCAACCGGGTCTAGCTCATATTGTCATAGTGGATTGTGGAGAACACGAGAGGGTTGTCAGGGTTGGTAATCGTTTGTCATCTATGATCGAATTGCAGTAGTATTGTATTAGTTTACCTCATGTCTACAGTTAAATCTATTTCGGCTAAATCAACCATGGATAACTACCTTGTGAAGATGGTCGACAAGATAAATCAGGAGCGGAGAAAATCATTGGGGCGGGTGGAAGCTATTGATCCTATTTTCTCAAATATTAACCCCCCTACTCCTTTACCTGTTATAGTTAATGTAAACGATGAGACCAATGACCCGATTCATGATACGGATGACACCATAGTGGTTGCCACCGTAGATGAAAATAGTGCAGTTTACCCCTCTCTTGAGGATTTAATACGTACTTCAGACCCATCGACTGCTACCCTGACGGCTACAACATCGCAGAGAATACTATGTTCTAGCCAGACACATAATACGACTGTACATTCTAAGAGGGGGGGGGGCGATCATTATCTAAGAGAACCGATCCTTTAACCATTAATTCTGCTCAAACCCCTATTGTAGCACAGGATAGCCACCCGGTCACTATTGATAGTAGACAGCTGGATCTCTTAATCAGTATGATTGATGCCAAGTTTGATCTACTAATTAAACCATTATTGAACAAACTTGATATGGTCGTTACTGAAGTGGCCAGATTAGGAGGCTTGTTAGAATCACATCTCAACGCAAGCACTGGTACCAAAGTTAATATTGAGGTTCCAGAAATTAGTCATGTCCCTCGACAGGCCTCTGAGATAGTTAAACCAACGGCCAAGATTAACCCCCCTAAGACATCATACGGTGAACAATGTGATGAGAGAAGAAATGTTACAGATCCTCTGTAGACTCTAGGCCAACAAAGATTGTTGTATACCCCTATCGCTGTGAATCAGTCTGGACCTGGTGTAAAAAACACTGGTACTTCTAGACCTGACCTGCCCCCAGCTTGTGCCCCGTTTGTGGCAGTTCTTACCAATGTTCCACAAGTTAAAGAAACAGGCTGCAATCATAGCGAAACCCATGCTTCTTTGAAAAACAAAACTGTGGATTGGTTGCATCGGGAATGCGGCTTTCCAGTAGTCTTGGCAAAGGATATAATAAGTACAAGAAGAGTCAATTGGATTGGGAGCTCGCGCAAGACCTGTGGGGGTGACTGTATTGTAGTTAATTTCCGTAGCCCCCATCTTGCATCCACAGCTTTGTTAAGAGCACAGTCATCTTCCTCATTGGACCAAGGGATATCTCTTCGGCCTCTAGGGTATTTCTATAGGCATCTTAATACCCGGGACGAGACATACTGGGACGAGAGAAGGAGATATGCATGTTTTCCCTGGCCCTATCATTACTACGGGAAACCGATTTGAAGCATTGAGCGGATTGGATGGGAATGATTGACTGGCGCCAGTTTCGTTTAATCCAACGGATACAGCTGACACCATGGGAGGCAAGGGAGGGAATGTTACTGTGAGGGTGCCAGATACAGTAGATGCCAGTGGGAATGACATTACCAGTGGGAAGATTGGTCACTGTGAAAGAGAGAATTGTGCCCGCCTGTCTGGGGACCAGCCTTGTAGTTCTATCCCTTCTGTTCCTACTAGCCCCATACCCTCTCCCAGACCCCGGAGACAGAGTGCTTGCTTGATCGCTAGATGGAATATTGCGGGACTCTCATCTAAGGTCACTTGCCTGGGATGGGTAGAATTTATTAATACTTTTAACATTATATGTTTTCAGGAAACCTGGTGTGTTGACCCAATCAATTATAATGGTTTTGTTTCTTTTAATTTACCAGCTGTGGCCTCATCGTCGGGCAGAGCAAAGGGTGGGTTATTGGTTTTGATTTCTGTAGATATACCCATCAAAGTTAAAAAACATGTTTTGGTTGGTGCACACTCCCAGATTTTATGGCTTCAACAGGAGCAGGACAGGAATATCCTTTTAATTAATTTTTACAACAATGTCTTTGACTGTTCAAGGTACCAGGTTGTACTTGCATTGGAATCTGCCATGGAAGATATTGTAACCAAATTTGATATTGATTTTGATATCATTTGGGTAGGAGATTTTAATACAGTGGTGTGTCCTCTTGCCGCTCAAAGGGTATGTGGCTTTATTGACCATTGGGGGGATGGTGTTTCCCACTTCCCTCACAACTCTTATGGTAACTCTTTGAACAAAATTTTAACTACATATGACATGGAAATACTGGTTAACCAGGTTAATCACTCAGGTGAAATTATTCCCACTTACACGGGAAGGAACGCTAATACAGTGATTGATTTTATTTGTATATCATCTGGTATTGGTCCATGGTGTTTAACCCCTGTAGTTGTGGATAACTTAATTAGTGATCATAATTGTATCACTGCTGAGATAACCTTATGGAAGGACAACCTGTGTATATTCCATGTACCATTACCGATATTGAGCCCCATCGACCTAATGGTATTCGTATCAGATGGAAAGGTAATAAAGCGGACATTCAGTCTAATGCCATTGTGTCAAAATGTCTTACGGAAATTGTTACAATTTTAGAAAGTGAGGAAGGAAATGCCGAAATCGTGCATACTTTTATTAATATTAATTTAACTATAGATAGCAACTTCACCGTACCTCATAAGGGTAGGAAACACCAGCATAAGGGATGGTTTGACCATACATGCACTACTGCACTTAAGAGGCTGAAAATAGCACTGTCAGCAGAGAAGAGAGATATTGGAACCATTAGGGAATTACGAGGGATCTACCAGACCGCTATTAAGTCTAGGAAAATAGAACTAAGACAAGAGGTATGGGATAAACTGGACCAAGCAGCCTCTAATGCGGATTCTTCATTATTTTGGGCAACAGTTAATAGTCCCTTTCTAAAGGATGATAAGATGCCCGAACTATCAGCAAATGTTAGTTCGGAGAGTTGGGTCACCCATTTTTCCCTGATTTTTGATTCGGCTAGAAACGGAGAACTTTATGATGACAGGTGGCCTGTCATACCTTTGGACATCACTACCGCCGAAGTGTGGGATAGTATTAAATCTAGCAGGGGTGGGAAGGCCCAGAGACCAGATGGGGTTCCCATCGATGTATACAAAACAGTACCAGAGATATGGGGTCCGTTGCTCACAAAGGTATTCAACACTGCCGTATGCAACGGGGTTCCCCACACCTGGGAGGAATCCATTATTGTACCAATCTATAAGAAAGGAGACAGGGGGGATGCGAAGAATTACCGCCCAATCTCCCTCCTGGACTCCTCGGTGAAAATCATGAGCTGGGTACTCATGGTTAGGCTAGAAGAATGGGCAGAGTCCAATAATATCCTGGCTGATTCCCAATATGGCTTCAGGAAGGGCAGAGGGACATTAGAACAATGCCTCAACCTTGACTTAATTATAGGGAAATATACTAAGGCAAAAAAAGGATCTCTCTATCTCTGCTTTGCAGACTTGAGTAGCGCCTTTGATATGGTGGACCATAATATCTTATGGACCACATTATTGGAAATGGGGGCACCAGAGTCTATTGTTTATTTCTTAGCGAGACTCTATGCTAAATTAAATTCTAGTGTTCGTTATGGTCAGGCTGGGGAGTGTACCCCCAAGTTCAGTGTTAGACGGGGAATTAGACATGGGTGTGTGCTTGCCCCTTTACTTTTTATTCTTTTTATTAACAAAGTGGACTCAGTTTTAAAGGAGGTTGTGGCTGACGCACCAAAAATTAACGATTTCAGCGTCCCCGTACTTCTTTACGCGGACGACGGTGTAATTTTGTCCAGGACCCCCATTGGCCTACAGCGTTTGATGGACAGGTTTTCACTGTTCATCAACGACAGGAAGCTGTTGATTAACAAGACAAAAACTTTTATTATGGAATGTGGTGTGGTATGTAAAAAACCCCATGCCTTCTTCATAGAAGGTCATAAGGTGTCAACAGTGGAGTCTTTTAATTACCTCGGCATCACTTTTTCTAAATCGGGCAGCTGGACCAGCGAGATCAATAGTGTCCAGGCTAAAATGGCAAAAAGCTCTTATGGGGTGTTTAAATTTGCTACTAATATCGGAGATAAACGGATTAAAGATATGCTGACGATCTTTCAAATGAGATGTTTATCGGTGGCCCTTTATGGAGCCGGGGTGTGGGGGCATATCAAGGCAGGGAACCTGCAAGTGGAGGAAAACCTCTTTCTTAAAAGGCTGCTGTGTTTGCCCAAATCAGCTACCAACGATTTGGCTCACAGAGAGCTAGGTATCTTCCACCTCTCTGATTTACGGGCACTAAGGCCCTTAATGCTGTGGCGTTCCGTCTGGTTAAAGGAAGAGACCTCCCTAAGCAGAGCAATTATTGGAGACTGTCTCTCCATTGACGGCCATCTAAAAATTCCCTGGATTAAATATGTCATAAATTGTTCTACAGAGATTTATGGTATTAGACTTAAAGATGATCGTAACGCCCCCTCCAGTTTGTCCAAAGAAGTGATGAAGTCGGGTTTTATGTTTTATGAATTTTAAGTTAGAGCAACGGGAAAGGACCAGTAGTAAATTAAGTACATGTATGTTTTACGGCAGATTCTGTGAAAACGAGGGATTTCAGCCGTATCTGAGCCTAGTTACTCCACCCTCCCACAGGTATGTTATTACCAGATTAAGGTTTGGGATAGTTCATCATCTGGTGGCCTACCCGTGTATCAAAAAACATCCGGTAGGTCCATGCCCATGTGATAACGTGTCAGCTCAAAGCACCATGCACTTTCTTCTGCTATGTAACCTATATGATAAATATCGTCAAGCCTATCTCAAACCTATCCTGTTAAAATATGGAGTTAGGAATACACAAGATGCTATGAAGTTGCTTTTTAAACCATATCCTGATGTATGCTTTTTTACTCCTACCTTCCTCCTATTAGCTATCAAAGCAAGGCCTGGTATGCTTTTTTAACTATTTAAAT